>NW_024104532.1:9367798-9800544 GCF_003945595.2 Pipra filicauda
TGGAGCTGAGCACTGTCTCATGGGCTGAGTGCTGGTTCAGGGGCTGAGCACCAGCCTGGGAGCTGAGCACCATTTTGGGGGCTGAGCTGGTACCATCTCAGGGGTCAAGCACCAGTTCAGGGGGTTCAGAGCTGGCTTGGGGGGCGCTGAGCACTGTTTTAGGAAGACAAGCACCAGTTTGGGCACCGAGCACCAGTTTGGGTGGCTGAGCACCATTTCAGGTTGGGCAGCAGTTTGGGGGGCTAAGCACTGGTTCTGGGGCTGAGCCCCAGTTTGAGGGGTTGGATCCTTCCTCAGAGGGCTGAGGGGCAAGCACCCCACTGAGGGTGAGCTCCTGTCTCACATCCCGTGCTGGGGGCTAGTGGGGCCAGTGCGGGGGTCGTTCCTGCTCTGTCTTTGCTCCCTGTCCTCATCACAGGGTGGCCTCAGGATGGGGAGTAGCTGAAAAGCTGGCTCTGGGTCCCTTCACTCCACCAAGTGTGTGGGCCCATCCCAGCCCTTCCCTGCCTCAGTTTCTCTCCTGCAGTGAAGCTCTTCAGCTGCCCCTGGTGCCTCCTGCCCACAGCATTCCAGCTGCTCTTCCACTGCCGTGGGCATCCCTTCCTGGACATGCAGGGATGGGAAGGGTCACCTCACCCCCATGCCCAGTGGTTGGGTGCTGGTACCTTGGCATCCCTCTGGGTGTTCTCCAGGTGTTGTGGGTGTCCTGGCAAACCCTTGCCCCGCCAACTCCATGCCAGAGCCTGACCTGATCTCCTGGTGGTCCTGGCAACCAGGAATCGAATTTACCAGGACCTTCTCCTGGGGCAGAGGTGGCCCTCAAGCTGGTGCCCACATCGTGGTGCCAGTGTGGGAGGGTGGGTGTGTCTGGGTGCAGGGGCCACTTTTCCCTGCCAGTTGAGCTGCTGCCATCGGAGCAGGGAGAATCCCAGGCCCCTCTTCTCCCAGTGGGTGGGGTCAGACCCAGACCAGGAGGTTCTGCATCACCCCAGCAGGGTCATGCCAGTGCCATGTCCTCACAGGCTTCTTGGGATGGGTTGGCACTGGGAGCTGGGCAGGGTGTGATGATAGTGGAGTGTCCCCTCATAGGAGACAGACACCACTTGGGACACTGGCCTCTCTGAATCACATCCTGGAGAGGCAAAATCCCGCTCTTCCATCTGCTGTCTGGCTTTGCCATGGGGTGCTGCACTCCCAGCTGCCCCCCAAAGTTCTCCTGGGGGGTGACCACGGGGTGAGGGACCGGGGGTCTCCCTGTGTCCATCCCAGACTTGTCCAGGAACCCCATCCCAGAGCTGCAGTGAGTGCCCCATAGGGGGAAGCAGCTCCTGGGTCCCTTGGAAGCGGGTGCCCCCCACCCAGCCCTTCTGTCCCTGAGCACTCAGCACCATGTACTGGGTGGAAATAAGGAGAAACTCGGAAATTCAGGGTTGGAGAAGGGTCGGGAGCTGCCAGCAGTTTCAGGGTGCGAGTGAATGCTGGGGGAGGTGGGCAGGGACGCAGTGCCCCATGGCAGGATGGCTGGTATCCTGGGCGATCCCTCTGAGTAATCCCCTGGGAATCTGTGTGTGCCGGGGGTGGGGTGGGGGTGGGGGCAGGCACTCCAAAAGACACAAACCGTCTATGCTCTCGAGGCTGAGACCGCCCCAACTCATCTCATGGGTGAAAATAGCTGTGGGGCGTGGAGGATGCTTGGCCACATCCCTGCCCAGCTTTACTTCAGCCACATCCTGGCTGGGGGGAAGGGGGGAATGCCTTGCTCTGGAGGGACCCTCCGGTGGGCTTTGTGCCGGGGGGGCTGTGCCGTGTCGGAAATCACGTGGCTCAGGGACTTGGGGCTTTACGGGAAGCGAGGGTTGAGGCGAGGGGCAGCTCCCATCCCCCCGGGATGGCTCGGCCGGGGTTCAGCTCTGGATCAGGCCCCCAAACCAGCTGCCCCGTGGCCGTGGCTTCCCGGCAGGCGCAGGGCGAGGGGTGACGGGGGGATGAGGAGCCGCCGCCGCTCCCCGGAGCAGATGGTCCCTCGGCAGCAAAGCTGCCCCTTCCGCATCGATTACCCGGGCCGGCCGTTTAACGATCGCTTTCCGGGGTTAATTAAACTCTCCTCGCCGAGGGCGGCTGGGCGGCGGGGCCCTACCTGCCTGCAGCCCTGATGGACCCCCCCAAAACGGGGTGGGGGACGAGCCTGTGGCTGGAGCTGGGGTTTGCTTCCAAGCCAAACCTTAATATCCACCCTGGAGTGGAGCGGGTGTGCCAGGAGGATCGGCCCCCGCCGTGGCTGCTCTTCTCTCCGGGGCATCCGGAGCAAGGTCAGCTGCCCGGCCTGGTTGTATCCCACTTCCCAGGCAGCATGGGGTGCTGGAGCAGAGGCTGCCTGGCGTCTTCCCCTGAACGCTGTGTTTTTGGGAGTGGTCCCCGCTGCCTTGCTCTGCCCACCCATGTCTCTATTCACAATGATCTTGGAGGAAGGAATCGAGTGCTTGGTGCAGACGGTGGCTCCGGAGCAGCACGGTTTGCTGGGCAGGTCCCAGCCCTGGGATTGTCAGGAGTCGCTGCTTCTTGCATATCTAAATGTGCCCTTTCAGCCGGCGCTCTCGGTCGAAACTGCCATCTTTTGCCTCATTGTCAGCCTCGCCGAGGTTACGCATCGTTTGCTGACTCACAGCCTCCTGCTCTAATTACTCGTTCGACTCCCTCCCTGGAGCCACCCGGCCAGTCCCAGCACATCCCTTCCCGCTGCTGCACTGCCAGCCAGGGGGCTGGAGCCGGGGCATCCATGCAAACCTCCTCCCTGCACCCATCCCTACCCACGAGCATCGCTCTGAGGCTCCGGGTTCAGCTGAAAGCGGCTGTCCCGGTCGTCTGGTCCAGCTTCCCACTGCTCACACCCCTTGGGATGGTTTTAGGGTGCATCCGCGGGGCTGGAGCTGGGGCATCCATGCAAACCCCCCTCCCTGCATCCATCCCTGCCCGTGTCATTCTCTCCTGGTCGCCTGCTCCAGCTTCCCACTGCTCACACCCCCCCGGATGGTTTTGGGGTGCAGCCAGGGGGTGGTGGGTGCTGGCAGGGCGAACACAAGGTGTACCCGACCCACCATGCACATATGATGCCAGAGGGGCTTAGGGCTGGCTGTCCCACCGGGCATCCCCCCAGGCACGGCCCCGCTGAGGGATGCTCCGCTCCCACGCGCTCCCTCCGAGCTTCCCGGGAGCATCCCGGCCCCGCGGCCCCCCCGGGGAGAGCGGGAGCCCGGCCCCCCCTCGGCGGCAGCGCCGGCTGGGACGAGCCGCGCACTAAACCCGTTAGCTGAGCCTCTCTGATCCCCGTCCGATACGATCAGCCGCCGGGGAGCTCTGAGCCGGGCCCAGCGTGATTTCCAGCGTCGCGGAGATTCGAACAGACGCCGCAATTACTGACGGGATTGGGCTGATCCCGCTCCCGGTCCCGCTGCTCTGCACTGCCTGGTGTCCTGTGTGCCAGAAACAGGGAAAGCGCCAGCTCTGCCCTTTTTAATATTACTATTTTCGTTATTATTATCATTGAAATATCCCCCCATCCCGGGCTTGCCGTCACGGCGTGGTGCCGGTGGGAAGAGCCTGCTCTCCTCTCCAGCATCTCCCTCCTCAGATCATTGCACCTTCCCAAACTCATCCATCCCAGCAAGCCAGATGGATGCAGGGGCTCAAGTTGGCTTTAATTAATTTAATTTTTTATCTCGCCCCCTTTTTTTTTTTTTTCCTGGTCTGTAATACTGAGGCAGAAGCAACATCCCTGCAAATCCATCTTGCTAAGGGAGGTGAAACCAAGCTGGGTAATCCGGTGGTAAGGACAGCGCTCCGACGGGTAATGCAGTCGCACTCGCCTTGGAAGACGAGATATTTTATATATTTATATACCAAGGCAAAAAAAAAATAGCCATATATGTGTTTGCACAGGCTTCTGCCTGTCACAGAGTGGTCCAACCACGCATCTTATCTCATAAAGCCATATTTTGGCCCTTTTTTTCTCCCCCCCCCCAAGAAAGTGAATTTTAAGCACCGGGAGACAGTGATGGTTTCTTTGGAGCTGTTAGGATCTGCCATGTACAATAAATCTGTCTTAGTTTGTGGATTATTGGCCCAATAGACCGTAACAGCTCTGTCAGCCCCTCCTGGCGCGCTGTGTCCGGCGAGCTCAGCCTTTGGTGGGTTTTCCTGGTCTTTTTCTTATTTTTCAGCAGGAATTTGCTAAGGATTTTTCTGTGCCATGTGCGTGTACAGCAGCTGATAGGGAATTCACAGGAGCTCAGCGGCGTGCTTAGGTTTTGGGGGTTTTTTTGCCTTTTTTTTTTTTTTAATATATTTCCCCTCTGGAAAAACCCAAAGGCACAAAGTACAGATCCCCAAAATAGGATGAAAAGGAGGGCAGAGCCACTGTTGTCAGGGGCTGCTTCCCCAAAACTTGTGCTGGTTGAGAGCAGGGATTTACTGAGTGGGGTTTTACAGCTTTCCAGTAGGGTTTTCCCTGGATGGCCGTTGTTCCCAGTCCCCTGTGCTTGATCCAAGCCCGGAAAAACAGGATTTCCCGGGGATGGTGTGGGATGGTGTGCTGGCCCCTCCAGCCTCCCTGGGCCAAGTGGCACACTCTCCTGTCACCCTCAGCCTGATTTTGAGGCCGGCTGGGGGGACCTGCATCTGGTCTTGCCCCAGCGACAGCCCCACCACGTCCTGCTGCGTGGGCTCAGCGTGGCCCTGGGGGAGGATGTGGGGTGAGTTGTGGGGTGCAGATGTAGGGCAGGATGTGGGGTGCACAGTGATGATGGGGTGAGCAGCAGCAGAGGGTGGGCGCAGGGTGCCAGAGTGGGGCTGCAGGCACAGGGCACAGCTGTGGGGCACAGGCTGCAGGCACACGGCGTGGGGATGCCACACCGATGCCATGGCCTGTGGGGGGATTAGATCTGTGCAGGGCTGGGGGGGACACGCATCCACCTTTGTCCTGGAGGCGGGCAGGAGGCGGCGTGTGGGATTTGGGACGGGCTGAGGGCAGGCTGAGCGCTCGGCGCCGTCAGCGATGGCCCGTCCGGGAAGGGGCGGGCGGGGGCGGCCCCCGCGGTGCCAGGGACGGGCGGTGCCGCGGGGGGCTTCGGGCTGGGGATGCCTGTAAGTCCCCCCGGGCGCTGCTCTGGTCCCAGCAGCTCCGTAATAAGCCCATTAAGAGCTCAGGGAGCCTTACACCTCGGGGGGCTGCAGCAGGGACTTGCACTGCTTCGGCTTAAACCCCTTGAGCCCAAGCGGGAGTGCCCGCTGTGGGGACATGAGGACGCCCGCGGGTCTTCTCTGGAGGCACCCATCCTGAATCCCTTGTGGGTGCCAGCTGCTTCTCTCGGGATAGTGAGGGCTGCAGCCCTGGCACCGGGGTTTGGCTTTGTTGCATTGTTAAAATGCAGCATCGGGGTGAAAAAGTACATTTTTCCTCTGAAAAATCCTCAGGGGAGGATGTTCCCCCTCTGGGTGCTGCTGTTCAGAGTCACAGTGTGTAGGAGAAAGGTGCAGGGAGGGCAGGTGGGTCCATCCAGGGTGCACAAGGATGGGGAAGCCATGCTGGTCGAGGGAAACCTTGTCAAGAATTGCTGGGGAATTTTTCTACCCTTAACTTGGACGTGCCTTATGTCAAAAGTGCCAGAAACTGAAAGGAGGAATAAAACCCCCCATGGATAGGTCTTTGTGAAACCTGTGGGATGGAAACAGCTGTGTCAGAGCACTGAGGGAGATGTTGTGGACAGTCCCTAAAATTCCAGTGGCTTATCCCAGCCACAAGGATGGGCTTCCTTTTGACCAATCCACCACCTACAAGACCACATCCCCTGGTGTTCCATCTCGCTGGAGGATGGAATCTGTGAGGGATTCCTGCCCAGCTTGTTCCACAGCCCCTGCTCGTCCCCCAGCCTTGCTCAGGCTCATCCTCCACAGATCATGTCACTGAAGGCAAGGTGCAGGACCCCCTGGCACGGGGAAGAGAGAGGAAGATGGGTTGGAGGAAGCAGCAGGTGGAGAAGAATGTCCATCATGAAAGCTGAGAGCAGTCAGTGGGAATATCACCCCTTTGGATGGGTGCCCTGTGCTCTGGGAGCTTCCCTCCCATCCCAGGGGCTTGCCAGTGCCACAGGAGGAGAGATGGGGAGGTGGGTGTTGGGTTTCAGGAGGGGTGAAAACCCTGATGGGATCAACCCCTTCTGCATGGGTGAGGGAAGATGGTTCCCTTGCAGTGGCCACCAATCCAGCAGGAAGGTCCCTGGAAGGAGACTGGGGAATCTGAGCCCAGCCTGGGCTGGCTGGGGAAGGAATGGACCAACATGTGGCAGGCACCAACCACATCCAGCTTGTTCCTTGTCATTCCAGCTCACCACCTTGTTCCTCAGCTTTCGGCGAAGTGAGGAAAGGCATAAGTATTGGCAAGTAACTCCAGTTTTAGTGTAGTCCCTGAAAGCTTGGGGCCAGGAAGGACCAGTGAGCCCAGACAGATGGTGACACTCTGCAGTCAGTCCCCCTCAAACCACATCTCCAGTCTTATAAGCCCTTTCCAGCCCCCACCATGTGGTGTTTCCCTCATGCTCCAGCTTTCCCAGGATCAGTCTTGTGACTCTTCTCTATCTTCCTCTGTGTTGTGACAGCTTGTAGATGGGTTTTTCCATGGCTATTCTCCTCGAGGTCATAGAGTGAACCCCTGTGTTTCTTACTGTGAGTCCTGCAGCTCCCTCAGCTGAGGGTCTCCCCATCCTGACTCGTGCTGTGGCTGGTGGTGGTGACCCTTTCCTCCTTCCCAGGGCTCCAGCTCTGCTTTTTGACTGTCCTGGGGTTGGTTCTTTCAGATCTGCCAACTTCACCTGTGTCACTTGTGCTTTTTGGGTAAGGCACAGTGCTGGGAGTTAAATTGTTGTTGAATCATGCTTTGGGTTGGAAAGGACCTTAAAGCTCATCTTGTTCCACCCCCCTGCCATGGGCAGGGACATCTTCCACTGGACCAGGGCTTCCAAGCCCAATCCAACCTGGGCTTGAGCACTTCCAGGGATGGGGCAACCACAGCTTCTCTGGGCAACCCATGTCCCACCATCCTCATAGAGAGGAATTTTTTCCCCATCTAACCCTGCCCTGTGTCAGTTTAAACCCCTCGCCCCTTGTCCTGTCACAACAGGCTGTGGTGAGAAGTCTCTCTCCATTTTTCTTCCACACCCCCTTCATGCATGGAAAGGCCACACTGGGGTCTTGTGGCTGCATCAGACCCCCAGGGAAGGGACAATCCAAGTGTTCTCTAGCAGTACTGATGTCTTCTGCAGCCAAACTGGGATCTGACCAAAGAGAGAAGCTTGGCCTTGTTGGTACAACACCTCCTTGCTCTGCCACCCCATCAGTTTTCCTAAAGACTCTTCCCAGGAGAAGACTGCCCAGGGATGCTGGTTTTCCATCCTGCCATGTACAGGGAAGGAAGATGCCCTTCCTCTTGGGCCGATTCCTGAAGAGGCATTAAGAACCAAGAAAGATATCCAAGAGGACATCTCCAAAGGAGAGCTTGGCTTGGGTCAGTCCATCACCTGTGGCCTCAGGCCTCGGGCACATTTGCCCATCCAAGAGCACGGTGTGTGTTGGTGCAGGTCCCTTCCCAGCTGTGCTCCTGGTAGAAGGCAGGCCTTCTCCCTTATGACATTTGGTCACCACTGAAGCCGATGTCACAGTGT
Source organism: Pipra filicauda (assembly GCF_003945595.2). Lineage (NCBI taxonomy): Eukaryota > Metazoa > Chordata > Aves > Passeriformes > Pipridae > Pipra > Pipra filicauda. The sequence goes on from NW_024104532.1 coordinate 9,375,511, forward strand.
CCCCCCCACCCCATCAGCCAGGATGAGGCAGTGCCAAGGCTCCCTGATCCCCAAGATGTGGTGCAAACCCTCCCTGTGGGTCCGCTCTCCTGGAAGATGAGTTGCTGTTTGCTCCCTGGGATCCAATAGGTACCGAAGGGAGGAGCACCGTCTTCCTCTTGATCCCGGGATGATCCAGTTTGCCCATTGCTTTGGGTTCTGCATTAACATGGTTTCCTTGACTGCCTTGCCCTTGAGCTTGGCTCGGGAGATCCAGGTCTAGTGCTATGACTGTCCCTCATGGAAAAGCTCAAGGAGGGGAGAAAGACAGGAGTGCAGGAATCCTGGGGACCAGTGAAAATCGGTGTCTGAGATGTTCCCTAGGGTGAAGGAAAATGGTGGAACACCTGCCAAGAGTCACCAGTGCTGGAGGTGATGGCAGCAAGTGTCCCTGTCCTCTGGCACCTGCTGGCCTGGGCAGCACCCTTCCCTCTGCCCAGGGCTCCAGCTCCGTCCTCTTCCTTGGCATCTTCCAGTCCATTCTCCTGTGCTGCCTGGAGTTGTCCTGGGCTCTCTGATTCCATCCCCACTGCCTCCAGCAGGATTTGTCTTGGAGCCGGGGTCACCTGCGATGTCTCAGGGAACAGGAAGCTCTTGGGGTGCACAGCAGTGAGCTTGGGCAGTGCTTGTGTCTGAGCCAGAGAGCACCAGGGTTTGCTCTGTGTTATTCTGGATTTAAAAGGGAAAAAAAAAAAAGGGATTGCTCTTTCTCAGTTCCTGCATTTCCTGAGAGCAGCCTAGCTCCTAGCTTATCTTCAGACAGCCTCAGGGGTATTCCCTTGGAGTTTGGGAGTTTAATCAGGCATTGCTGGGGCATGTGAACTCTGCGGCGAGTCGCTGTTCCCAGGGAGGGGAGCGCCTCTCGCAGATATTTGGGTTGGCGTGCCTGGGCTGGGGGCTGGGCTGGCTGGGAACGCGCTGCTGCTTTTCCTGGGGATGCGACTGGGAATGGCCGGGGGCGGGGGGGCGGTGACGACCTGCATGGCCGAAGGAGGGGGGGGGGGGAATTGCAGGCAGGATGCTGGCAGCAGCTTCGGGCAGGGTGGGGTCCCTTGGACACTCCTGTGGTAGGGCTGGCTGGGCTTCACTATGCTGGTTTGCACCTTTCATCCCCCCCAGCCCTGCCTCTACCACCTGCCTCTTTTCTTCCCAAACCCACGGATTTTCCTGGTAGTATCCTAGGTGAGAGCTGCTGGTCCCCACCAACCATCCTGATCCTGAGCTGGCACCCTCCTCCTGTCCTCCCCGGCCCTAATCTGACCAGTGAACTGGGCAGGGAATCAGGATCCCGGTGGAAATGCCCGATGCCGGGCTCAGCCTCGCCGGTGGAATCGAGGGCTTTGTTGCTGGCTCTTTCGCAGGCAGGATTTCTTTTTTTGGGGGCTGGATATATTTCTGGCAAGTAAAATGACGGATGCTCTGTTTCGTTTCCAGTGGCAGCGTTTCAGATTCCTTGCTCCAGGGCAGGAGCCGAGTGAACTCCGATTCCAGAGCAGCTCTGGTACCTTGGCAGCTTAAAGGCCACGGGGTTTGCTTGAATGACAAGCGGTGCCGAGCACAGGGAAAGCTCGGGAGAGGCACTTCTGTGCTCGTACCCTCCATCTCTTGCAGGAGTGAGAACCCACAGAGGCAGGGGAGGCAGCTTTATGTTATCTTCCTGCTCCGCAGGCAAACTGGGGGGTGGTGGAAAGACAACATGGAGAAGGATGGCGAGCCCTGCCTTGTGGGGGTGCTCCCTGTGTCGCTGCCAGGGAGGTGGGGAGAGGCACAAAGTCTTGAGGCAAGGCTTGTGTCTTCTTCCCAGGAGCATCCTCTTGGATGCTCTTACCCCAGCTCTGCCTGTGCTTCCCCTCTACCCTGTTCGGAAGGATAGAATCATGGAATCGTGGAATAGTTTGGGTTGGAAGGGACCTTAAAGCTCACCTTGTTCCACCCCTCTGCCACGAGCAGGGACACCTTTCAGCAGACCAGGTTGCTCCAAGCCCTGTCCATCCTGGCCTTGGACACTTCCAGGGATGGGGCAGCCACAGCTTCTCTGGGCAACCTGTGCCAGGGCCTCAGCAGTGCCTCCAGAGCGATCCAGGTGCAGATCCCAGTGGCTGACTGAGCTGCATCCCACAGTGTTGGTGAGCCCAAACCACTGGGGAGGATGGGACCTGCTGGCAGGGCTGGCCTGCTACTGGGATTCTGCAGTGCTGGCAATGAAGCGAGAGGGATGGGGGTCCACAGCCTGGGTGGGTGGAGACAGGATGGGGATCTGCCTTCCTGAGGCTCCCCAGCTTTTTTTGCCTGTCTGGATGGACCTGAGACACCTGTGGGTCTGCAGGCAGGGCTTGATGTGGTGCTGGTCACAGACAGGATCTGCCTGTCCCTCACAGAGCTCCCCTGTGCTTGCTTTTGGTGCTGGAAAGAACCCTAATCACTGCCTGCCCCCCAAAGCCCACCCCCCAAAACCTCTCAAGCCTTTCTGGCCCACTTGGGCTCACTGGAAGTGATTCCCCTGGGCGCCAGGGGGAATGGGATTCCTGGGCTGGCCAGCCCCATCGCTGTGGTGAGTTTTGGCTGTGCTCAGCAAGGCTGTGGGGCTGGGAAGAGACCCACCCAGGCTCCCTGAGGGCTGCGGGGTGCCTGACTGCCCTCTCCCAGAGCTGAGCTGGTTCTTCCCCCTGCCAGGCCCTGGCCAAGCAGCCTTCCTCCTCCCCTTTCTCTTCTTCCTCCCGCTTCCCTCCTGCCAGCGAGGCCAAGCAAAACGTGGAGCTGACCAAAAATAACAACCGCCGGCAGATCCAGACAATGGATAAACCCCCGGTGAGGGCGAGGGCGACCCGAATCCTCCCAGAGGAAGACGGGATTATTCGCCGTCCTCTCAGACATCTGTCAGTAGCTGCCGTCTGCGGACCCCGGCGGCTTTCCGACGGGGCCATCGCCTTCCCGGTGGGAAAAGTGGTTCTTCCAAAGTGGTTGCCTTCCAGAGTGGGGATCATGGTGGCTTGGGATCTCACTACTAAGCACCACGAGGTCCTCACCACCCATTAATGGCCAAGCTCAAATGCACCGAGCTGGCCCCGGCGCTCTCAAGTGGTGACCCTGACATAGGCACTGCCATGGGTGCACTGGCCCTTCCCACTGCAGGCTTTCCTGGGATCTGAAGCAGCCCCTCGGTGTGTGCTCTGCCACCATGGAGCTGCCTGGTGGCATGTGGAGGGATGAGGTTTTGAGAGAGCTGGGAGCGCAAGGGGACAGCTCCAGGCTGGAGCTGTTCTTGGAGGTGGCACTGATGGATTTGGGCACTACCAGAGGTGACACTTGGAGGTGGCATGAATAGATTTGAGCACCGCTGGAGGTGGCGCTTGGGGATGGCACTCATGTATTTGGGCACGATTGGAGGTGGCACAAATAGATTTGGGCACCAGTGGAGCTGGCACTTGGAGGTGGCAGGAATAAATTGGAGCACCATTGGAGGTGGCACTTGGAGGTGGCACTAATGGCTTTGGGGCTTTTCACCATCCAGTATTGCCACGTGACTGTGCCTACAACTCTTTTCCTTATTTTTAATTACCTCCTCATTGCTCTGCACCTGCCAGTGGGTCTCTCCATGACCTGGTTGTCGGTCAGACCCCCGGTAAATGATGCTGTAATCGCCCCATCTGTTAAAGGAGCAATTCACACGTCTTAGCTTGGCCTGGGCAGGCTGTGTGTGGGTCTCCCCAGGGCAAAGGCATCCCTGGGCCCACCCCAGCTCCCTGGGGGTCCTGCTGGGATGCCCGTTGTTCCTGGCATCTGCCACCGGGCAGAGCCTGCCCCATCCACCTGTCCCCAAAGCCCTGGGGTCATCCCGCCTGGTCCCCTGAACCTCACAGCCCTGAATCACCGCGGTGGTGGGGAGAACACCGGGAACTCTTTGGATCAAAGAGCTGGAGTCCCTCCAGGAGGGTCTGGGGGGGGTGCTTTGCAGAGGACAGGGGGGGTTCTGCTGGGCTGGGACTGATGGCGCATCTCCGGGGCGATGCCAAGCCGGGGGGAGTGGGCGAGCGGCAGAGCCGTGCCACGGCGCGTGAATGTCAGATGCTGCTTGGCTGCGAGCTGGGCTCGTGCGAGAGCAGATCTGTTCAATCCCATTTGGAGAGGGGGGGAGAGGCGGGGAGGTGGTGGTGGGGGGGGGCCCTTCCCCAGGCTCAATCTGGTAGGTTTTAGTTACAGTCGTTTTAGGATTTGGGCAGCGAATTGGTGCAGCTTTGGCACAGGGGGGGATGGATGAGCACCGAGGCTGCCAAGGCTCCCTCATCCCCCGGAATTGGGGAAGGGGGGGGTCGCGCAGGTGGGCGCAGCCCCCGGGCTGAGCCGTCACCCGGCTCTCTGGGCAGCAGCTGGGCGAGCGGAGGAGGGGAGGAGGTGCCTGGCGTTGTCCGCAGGGCACCCGCAGCCCTGCAATGCTCGGGTGGACGCTTCAAATCGCGTTATCTCCATAACCGCCCGGCTCTGGCCGCTCCGAGTGGCAGCGGAGATAAGTGGATTTCCAGGGAGCGCCTGGTCGTCTGACATTTAAGACTCCTTAATCCGTAACCACCACCCTGCGGAGGCAGGACGCAGCCACGTTTCCCGGCCGGGGCAGCCCCAGGCACAGGTTGGTCCCCACAGTGGTGGCTCCAGCTGTGCCAGGGTGACAGGGTGAGGTTCAAGGATGTGCGTGGAGGCAGTGGTGTCCCTGGGGACATCCTCGTCCTCCCCTCAGTGGTAACCTCCTTGGAAGTCCAGGGCGCACTGGGGATAGGCTCTGGGGTGTTTGCCGTGCTGGTGGATTGAGAAGGTCACTGCAGCCATGGGGTTACATGGGAAAAGCCACAGTTTGCGGGGAAGAATGTGCCCTTGCTGGATCCCTGGAGTAGGGAACCTACCTGGGGAGGTGGCATCACCTCCTGCCTGCTCAGCAGGATGCAGCATGGCCTCACCACGCTGCCCTAAGGATGCACCTGGCAGGACACATCCTGGTCCTCGCTGTGTGTGCGTCCGGAGCTGCTCCTGCGGGGCATCACCGGGGCTGAGCGGCTGCCTGCGAGGAGGAGACGGGTGAAAGCCACTCTGTGCACCATGATGACTCGCCATCTGCTTCCAGGGCGAACTCCAGATGCTGGATTTAATCTTCCATAGCCTTTTTAATTCAGGAGTTGGCTTCTTAACGTCCCTCAGTGCCACCTCGGCAGCAGAGACGAGCAGAGCGGCTGCCACAACTGGCCCTCCGAAGGATGTTCTGGAGCACGGGAGATGAACTATCTCCGTGTGAGTTGCCCATCTGGCGACCTGTCATACCTCGACCCGTCATACCTCCGACTCCTTAAGCTGTCCAGGGTGAGCCTGAGCATTCACAGCACTGCCCAAACCTCCCCCAGGCCTGGGAGTCCTCTCTTGATGTCTGGAGAAAAGGTGGTGGGTGATGGTAACTTCCATGGCATATCCAGCAGTGGATTATCCAGCTGGACCAGTTTTCAGAAGGATGAACTCAAAGAGCAGAGCTCGGGGGCTACTGAGTTGACAGAAGTGATGGCTTGCAAACAACATCCTTGTCTTTGCCTCCGGGTGTTCCTGGTTATCAGGCACCGTGTTCTCCCTGGATGGGTGTCCCGCAGGGATATTCAGCCCTGGGAGATCACAGATTGATTTCTCACTTGGTTCTCCTGCTGCTGGTGCCCATGTGGTCGGTGAGCCTGCAGTCAGGGCCTGTTTCAGTTGACCTGTGTCATCTGGTGAAGGGAGCAGCAGGTTTGACTGTGCTGTGGAAATGGGGCACCTGGGAGCTGGGTCGGGTGTTGTGGTGCTGGGGTCGGAGCTGCTTTGAACCTTGTTCTGGTGGTGCTTGTTTTCCCGAGCCTTTGACCTGGGTTGCAGCTGGACCATCTGACTCGTGACGCTGCTACAGGGCCGTGGTCCTGCTCTACTCGCTGGGTGTCTCATCCCAGGGTGTGTTTCAGACACCATGATGCCTCCAGGGTGTCTTGTCTCCCCATGCATTGCTCCCACCATGGTCCCGTGCTCCTGGCCATCCCAAGGTCCTGTCAGGTGTTGACCATGGTGGCTGAGGAGCACAGGAACCACCTCCAGTGCTGCGAGGGGAAGGAACCTCCCGCTGCAGCCTCCCTAGACCTTCCCTCGGGATGCTTTGGAGAGGAACACATGCTGGTGGTGGGCACCCTACTTCAGTCTGTCCATGGCATGGCTGAGTCTGTCCATCCGTCTGTCCATCCCTCCATCACCAGGGAGCGATGGTGGTGGTGGAGAGAGGTGGGGGCCATGCTGGGCTGGCGGCTGCATGGCGAGGGGGAGGAAGTGGGGACAAAAACCCGGCGGAGGGGACAATTACAGCCTTTCTCCAGGCTGAAAAGACGCCGGGGTCCCTTCCGTCCTCGTCCTCCGTCTGCTGAGGGCGGACAAAGCCACCGCCCCCGGTGCCCACCCAGCGCCCAGGGATTAGAAAAAAGGCGAATTTTGATTTTCTCCCTTTGTTTCCAGAGCCCGGGAGCAGCTCGGCTTCAGCTTTTGCTGCTTTCTTCTCCCTTTACGCCGTGTCTGTGCACGGCTGACCAACCGGCGTTTTTTCCGGGAGGAGCGTGATTTATTCAAAATTAAAGGAAAGCAGAAGTTCTCTCTTGAAGATGAGACTTTTTAGGTCGGCAGGAGCTGATGGCTTTCCAGCCATGCAACGAAAACACTGGGGAGCCGGCTGGAATTTGCAGCTTGTCATTTTTTTAGGAGAAGCGAAGCTTCTCTCCTGCTCCCCACTGACAGTGAATGGTGCCTACAACTGGGGGGGACTCTCAGTCCATTGGCTGGCAGGGGTTCCTCCGGGTGCTGGACCACCAGAGATGATCCTTTTGCAACCTTTATTTGTTTTGGAGTTGTTAGGACTATTGCAGCACAGTCCCCTGTGTGCAGTGTGCAGGGGAGCCCCAGGGCAGAGGAAGGGGGATGCAGGCTGGTGTGGTGCTGAGCGCTGGGGGAAGATCCAGGGAGAGGAGAATCCCATTTTTTCCCCCCAGGACCATGGGAGAGCATGGCTGCCCTGCCCCATCTGAGCATCCCAGGCTGGTGAAAGGCAGGTCTTTGGGGTGACCCTTGGAGTCATGGAATGGTTTGGGTTTGAAGGGGCCTTAAAGACCATCTTGTTCCAACCCCCTGCCATGGGCAGGGACACCTTCCACTAGACCAGGTTGTTTCAAGCCCCATCCAGCCTGGCCTTTGACACTTCCAGGGATGGGGCAGCCACAGCTCTCTCTGGGCAACCCGTGCCATGGGTGCTGTCCCTCACCCCGGGACACCTGGCTTTCAGACCCTGTGGGCTCAGCCTGGATCTGGCAGGGTGGTTCATTGCAGGGGAGGAGCAGTGTTCTGCGAAGGGCTGGGAACCCCCTGGGTGTGGGTTGGGGCCTCCTGACCTTGGTGGTGTCCCCTTGAACCCTGGCGTCCCTCCAGGCTGCTAAGCTGCCCCGTGCAAAGACCCGGGCGAGGGAGCCCATCACGTGCCCCTTTAATGCCGCGGCCGGGACTAAGCACCTTCTGACAGGGACCCAGATGACGCTGCCCGGCGCCTTCCCCTGGGATGGGGGCCGGAAAAGGGGCAGGAACGGGAAGGGGGGGGGGCCTCGCTCTCTTTACTCGGGTCAATCATAAAGAAGGGATTAAGATCATTAATTCCTCCCCCCGCTGCAATTAACGACGGGGCCGGGCAGCGGCTGGCGAGGAGCAGAGATGTCTGCTGTGCTGGGTGGTCCCGCGGTGTCAGAGTCGGGGAGGACCCCCCTTTTGTGCAAACTAGGCGGGCACCCCCCAGCACGCGGGTCCTGGGGTCCCTGGAGGGGACAGTGCGGGGACAGCCCCATCCCAGCTGGCACAGCCGCGGTGTCCGGCGCCTGCCGCCGCGGTGGCCCCGGGGGCCGGAGGGCAACGCCGGGTGGTTGCAGATGGTGGGAGCTGGCGCAGGCAAAGCGGCGGCCGGGACAATGGCGGGATTGTGCAGTGGTGCCGCTGGCACAGCTCGGCACGGCTCGGTGCAGCACCCTGTGCCAACAGCGGGCACTGCCTCGCGCCTCTGGGGCTGAGCGAGGCCACGGCGCTGTGTGCCCGGTGTCTCCGGGGGTGCTGGGGGGGCTGCACCAGGTGGGCTGGGGTCCCTTTGTCCCACAGTGCCACCCACTGCAGCCGTGGGTGCTCAGGGGAGCCCTGTGCCAGGCTCTGCATCCATCGCCCCGGCTGGGGGGGCTGTGAGTGAGGGGCTCAGAGCTGCTGGCACCCGATCCGTGCGGCGTGGTGGGAAGGCTGGCAGGTCTGGCTGGCTGCAGAGGAAGATGGGAGCTGGTGGAGACGGTGACCATGCCGTGGTGTCCTCCCCACCTTTGGCACCTGGACCCCACCCCGTGGGGCTCTGGGGACGCCTCGGTGTGGCATCGAGCCCTACGTCGGCACAACTCGGCTCTTTGCCAGGGTGATGCAAAGCGTGCTCCTGGTTGTGGCTGGAGACCCCCCCGCAGCCCCCCGGCAGCCACAGGGCGAGCAGGCAGGGTGGCAGATCCGGGGCCGATCCTGCCGGGCGCTTGGCTCCCAGCTGGGCGCGGAGCCGGGCGGAAGAGGCGCAGGGCCGCAGGAAAGGCGGCCGCGGGCAGGCGTGAGATAACACCCCCGGGCGCTTTATCTCACATCCTCCCGTCCGGTGCTTTTCCTGCTGCGCTCCCCGCTCCGGCCCCAGCGCCCCTTGCTTTCGGCACTGAGGTGTGACCCGTCCTAAGGTCTCCAGAGGCGGGTCCCCCACCTCCCTGGCACAGGGGACGGGTGATTCAGCTGCACGGCAGGAGCCCGCCCACGCTCCAAGCCCCCTTCACCCATTTGGGGCGCACCCCATCTCGCACCCAGCATCCCCCTGCCTGGTGTGGGGCTGGGGAAGGGCAGCCCGTCCTGCCGCCGCAGCCCTCCCTCCCCACGTGGCCTGGCGAGCTCCCGGCTGGAGCCCAAGCCCTGCATCGATCCGCGCTGCATCTTAAATCCCGCAGCAGCTGAAGCAAGCGGTTTTCAGCGCCAGGGCGGGGGGGTTTCTCCATGGGCGAGCCGGCTCTGGCACCGGAGTGAGACACCAGGGCTGCTTCCGCAGCCGGTACCGCGGTGGTTGGCGCAGGGACCTTGCCCCCATCGGCGTTTTAACGAGCTGGGTCCGTGGGAAAAGGTCCTGGGCTGTCACGGGCTTCCTGGGGTTGTACTGGAGATGGGGACCCGAAGGGTGACGGATGGGCAGGAGTGGGGTGTGGGGGGCACAAGGATCCTCCCCGCTCTCCTGCATCACCCCCGCGCAGGAGCGAGGGTCGCAGCAGAGCCCTCCACACATGGCCGCATCCCCGCCTGGACTCCAGAGAGGAGGCTGCCGGGATAGCCAGGATGGAGGGACGGGGTAGCGGAGGGGCCTCCTCCCAGTGCCGCCCTCCCCCAGCTGCCGCCGGGGTGGGGACGCGGGTTCCTGCTCCACTAAGCCCTGCAGCTTTTCTCCTCTAAAGCCTGATTACTTGGCGGTGCCTGTGCGTGCGTGTGTGCTCGGGAGGGAGGAGGAGGAGGAATTTCACAACAACAAGTGTTTGCAGCCACACTGGGCCCAGCTGCCCGGGAGTTGCCCCGGGGACAGTGGCATAGCGTCCGTTCCGGGAAGGCTTTGCCTGTCACCGCAGAGCCCGGGGCGCCTCCGGAGTGGCCGGGCATGTGGGCTGGGCACACCGGGGCATGGCAGGAGGTCAGCACTGGGGCTTGGAGGTGGATGCTGTGGCTTTTCATGGGGCTTGGAGGTGGATGCTGTGGCTCCCTATGGGGTTGAAGGTGGATGCTGCAGTTCCCTGTTTGGTTTGGAGCTGCAGCATCTTGGTGGGGTTTGGAGGTGGACACTATGAATGCCCATGGGGTTTGGAGGTGGATATTGCAGCTCTTGGGGGAGTTGGGAGGTGGACACCATTGCTGCCCATGGGGTTTGGAGGTGGACAGTGGAGCTCTTGGTGGGGTTTGGAGCTGGACACCATGGCTGCCCATGGAATGTGGAGATGGACACCATGGCTGCCCAATGGAATTTGGAGGTGGATACTGCAGCTCTTAGTGGTGGGGTTTGGAGGAGGGTGCTGTGGATCCCTGTGGGGCTTGGAGGTGGACTCTGTCGCTTTCCATGTGGCTTCCTTCCCCAGCCCAGTGCTGGCCCAGGGACATGATCCAGGAGGAGAAGGAGGACGAGGAGCAGGAGGAGGGTGAGGGGTGCAGCCCAGCCTGAGCTGGGTGAGCAGCATCACTGGAGGCCATGGGAGCCAGGATGCTGCCTCCGTGGCACCCGGCTGTGGGGACACCGGCGGCTGCAGGGTGGGAACCAGGCACCCCTTTCATGAGCTCCAGCTCCCAGCTCGGGAGCATCCCGCCGGCGCCTGTGGTCCCATCTGTTGTGGGGCCGCATGCCGCTGGAGCGGAGCAGATGAGCCCCGTGACTTTCCTGGGGCTGCCGTCCCCGGGGGAGGAGAGCCAGGCACAGAGAATCTTTAAGCATCGCGGTGCCATTGCTACCAGGCCAGGACTTCCCCTGTGACCCCCCACTTCTGTCTGGATGGCGACCCTTTTAGAGAGCAGCGGAACGGATCTCCACCGAGGTCCGTTCCCTGGAGTTCCTTTGTTCGCGGCGCTGAGACTTTCATGGCAGGGGGAGGAAGAGCCGCTTTGAAAAGCCCGTTGGCTCTTGCCAGCGCTAACTCTCTTTTCTTTTCTCCTTCCAGAGCCGCGTGGTGTGTCCCAGAGCCACAGAGTATGTCTGTGCACTGAGAGTGCCCTGAGTCCTCCGCAGCCGGCGCGGGAGGAGACGCCCCGTTGATGCGTGTTCCCGTCTGAGCGTCCCTGGTGCCCGGCGGGCTGCTGCTACCAGAAGGGCTTTGGGGGTCTTTTACTGTGGCATTAGGGGTGGGGTTTGTGGGGGGTTTTTTTCGGGTTTTTTCGTCCTTTTTTTTTTTTTTTTTTTTTTTTGAATTTTGGGGTTGGTTTTGCTGTTGTGCTCCGAGCACCATGTCAAATTCGGGCTCCCACCAAGACACTGGGAACAAGCCAGAGACGGAAAAAAATAACCAGGATGACTCTCAACCCCCCGTCAACTCCGAGAGGAGGAACAAAAGTGGAATAATAAGTGAACCTTTGAACAAAAGTCTTAAGAAGTCCCGTCCACTCTCCCACTATTCCACCTTTGGTAGCAGCAGCTCGGTAAGCGAACATTCAGAGAAAGGCAACCCCTTAGCTAATGGCAATGATGCGATTGTGGATAAAAGTCATTCTACCTCAAAGCACAAAAACATCTCTAGTATGCTGAGCAAATTAGACCGGATGTCGGAGCTCTCCTCAGAAGGACAGACCGCCCTCCAACAGTTTGCTCAGTCGACAGAAATGCTCAAAAGAGTGGTACAGGAGCATCTTCCTCTAGCAGGCGAGCACGGGACTGGTATCTCTGACATGGAGGCAGTCTCAGCTGCAGAGACAATGAACGGCCCCTCTGATTTTCCTTACCTGGGGGCTTTTCCCATCAACCCAGGCCTTTTCATTATGACCCCTGCCGGCGTGTTTCTGGCAGAGAGCGCGCTCCATATGGCTGGCTTGGCAGAGTATCCCATGCAGAATGAGTTGGCATCTGCCATCAATTCGGGGAAAAAGAAACGGAAAAGATGCGGCATGTGCCCGCCCTGCCGAAGACGGATAAACTGCGAGCAGTGCAGCAGTTGTAGGAATCGCAAAACTGGCCACCAGATTTGCAAATTCCGAAAATGTGAAGAACTCAAAAAGAAGCCTTCTGCAGCACTGGAGGTAACCGGCCCCTCTCAGGCACCCTAACCCCTCCTCGGGCTGCGCTCCTGGGTTCGGATCTTGCCCTAGATAATAAAACACCTGGTACTTCTTACTTTTTTTTATTTTTCCCTTTTCCATTAACAGCTCTCGCAGTGAGACGTGTGCTCTGCCCAGTGCCCCCAGACCCCGTCCCCCCTTGCATACTGGGATTGACTGGTGTGGGGAGGAGGGCTGGGGTCTCTTCCTGGGGCACCTGGGCACGCTGAGCTCCACTCTCCCCTTTGCAGGAATGGGGGCTCTGCTGGGGTTTTGGTGGTGGTATCCCTTGTCCTGAGCAGATGGCAGCTCCCTGAGCTGGGGAGCAGCGTCTAACCTCAGGGGGTGGGGAGGCAGGGGGTGACTTTTTGGGGCAAAGCTCAGAGTAACTGGTGATGGTGAAACCTGTGGCTGGGGTGCAGCCAGAGCCCAGCCCCTCAGCTCACCCTGCTCTGAGCAGGAGCACAGTGGTCCCTGGTTTTGGGGGTAAACTGCTACAGTGTGCACTGGGCAGTGTCCCCTGTGGTGTGGCTGTGTCAGGTGTCCCATCCATGGGCCAGCAGCCATTTAGGGTGGTCAGGATGAGGCCATAAGGCACCAGCTGGATTTACCAGTGGTAGCAGTGCTGCAGTCCCCTCTGGCAGTGCACCTGCTTTGGCACCCAGCGGAGCTGGGAGCACCCCTGCTCCTGCTGGGGATGCCCAGGTGCCCTGGGGTGAGGTGCTGGGATGGTGCTTGGATTGTCACCACCCACCATGGCCCAGTGTGGATGTTGCCCTTGGATTTGGAGGAGCTGTTGGGTTGGGGTGTCACCTTGCCAAATCCACCGGGGACGTGTGACATTCATGTGGGGACCTCAGGGAAAGTCCAGTTATTGTGTGAGTCTGAAATTCAGCTTGGGGCCATGGGCAGCTGCTGGTGATGTGGTGTGGTGTGGGTGAGGGCTGGGTGCCCATGCAGGGATGTCCCATGGTGCTGCACACCCATGGGTGCTCTGGGCCTGTCTGTAGGGTGCCCAGCGTGTTGTGCTTAAGCCAGGTTTGGTTTTTCTGTGAGCTGATCCCACCATCAGCTGTGCTTTGTCCTTCTGGTGAGCGCATCCCCAGAGCTGGCAGAGGCTAAAAAGTCACCTGGACATCAGAGCTGGATCATGCATCCTGGCATGAGGGCATTGCCCATCCTCTGGTGGTCCCAACGCAACCAAAACCCGCCGCTCCCTTAGCCACGTTCTACGTTTTTCAATTAGCATCAGCTCTGAATGAATACTGAAGGGGAAAAGAAAATCCATTTGGGCGGTGGGGATGAGGAGAGGGGGACTGTGTCTTTCAAAAACCGCTGTATTGCTAAATTATATTCTTGTTCTAATTTGCTGAGTCAGTGATCTGGAAAAAGGGAGAAAGGGAAAAAAAAAAAAGTTCATTTCTTCCAAAGAGTCCTAAAGCGGGTCAATAGACTCGGAGCTCGCAGCAGCCGGAGGAGACGCTCCCTTCTCCCAGCGCTGCGCTGGGTCCAGGGGTGATAAATAGCACCAGGAGCCCGTGAAACAGTCACCCCTGTGATTGGCTTCTCCATCTCACGACTGGCTGAGAAACTGGGGCCACTGAGATAGGGCTCTTCATGTGATGGAGTTGGGCCTCGCCAGAGATGAGTCCCCATCCCTCCTGGGCACAACCTTTGATGTGTTGAGGCTGAAGAGAGATGTTGTGCTGGTGGGGGTGGAAGCCTGGATAGGTGTGGGTCACGCCAGGGCATCACCAACCCTTTTTCAGGACAGATCCTCCCCTCTCTCACAATATCCACTTGCACCGTGTGTTGACCTTGATAGAGTTGAGCAAGACTGTGGCTGGGTCAGGGACACTGTGACCCCAGCTTATGTCCCAGGGTCACCTGGGTCAATGGCTGGGTTGTTAAACCTAACCCTATGTCAACCAGCCTTGGTCATATGTTGTGTTGGGCCAGTGCAGGGCAACCACCAGCACCTGCCTTGTGGTGGAGACCAGTCTGGAGAAGGCCAGGATGGACTACTGGTCCTGGTGGGGTGCCATCACACCGTTGTACTTGATACTGGGACAGAAGGGGCCACTCAGTGGCCCTTTATATGGAGCTGAAACATTCACAGGCCTTTGTGAAACATCATCCCCCTCTGTCGGGAGTGGTGCCATTGCCTGGGAGAAGGACAGTGACTCTGTCCTGCCAACCCTGTGCATCCAGAGGAACGTCCTCGGAGAGCCCGGACAGGGGCCGCAGCTGTGATTAAACATTGATCTAAAATCAAGCAGTAAAAAAAAAAAATAGAATTAAACCTTTATGGCGGCATAAAAAAATGGGCTAAATCCCTCAGCCGCCGTTAAGCTTTATCTGCACATCTACAGGGCCTGAATAACCAGTTACTGCTGGTGTCCCACTCTGGTGGTGGCTGCCTGGGGCTCTGAGACCAGTGAGGCAGGTTGGGTGCTCAGAGCAGGCAGCAGCACATCCCTGCACTGACCAGGCTCCTCTGGCCTCTTCCAGCCCCAGCAACCCTGGCTAATGCCGTGGGGACTGCTGGCCAAGTCACCCTGAGCTTGTCTGCAGAGCTGTAGGTCACACAAAGGCCATGAATAGTTGGGATTTGACTCAACAGAACTGTTCTCCATCCAGAGAAACTCTGATGAAGTGCCTTGAGGCCCCAGATAGCGCTGGTGAGGGTCATTGCCACCCTCACGTCGGCCTCACAGAGAGACCCTCACCACAGAGGGCAAGGGGTGAGGGTTTTAAACTGAAAGAAGGTAGATTTAGGTTGGACTAACGGTAGATTTAGGTTTAGATTTAGGTAGAAATGTGCTGAGGGTGGTGAGGCCCTGGCACAGGTTGCCCAGAGAAGCTGTGGCTGCCCCATCCCTGGAAGTGTCCAAGGGCAGGTTGGACGGGGCTTGGAGCAACCTGGGCTAGTGGAAGGTGTCCCTGCCCATGGCATGGAGTGGAATGAGGTGATCTTCAAGGTCTCCTCTAACCTAAACCATTCTGTGAGTCTGTGATTGTGATGATGAGGGGGATCAATCCTGGGCATCCACATTAGAGCTGGTTGTCCGGCTTCCTTTAATAATGAAGGAGCAGAGGTGTTTATCAGACATCTCCTTTCAGACCCATAAGGAGCCCCCTCACCCCTTGTTCCTCTCCTGGGATGATGGATCTGGGCTGGTGGCCTTTGCTGGATAGTCCACCATGCTGTGCCACAGCCCTGTGCATTGCCAGGCAGAGGCACTTGGGCCTTCCCCAGATGCCTGATTTTGTGTCACAGGGACTTTTGGGGAAGGGGTAATTCCTGCAGCTTGTGGCTGCCCCAGCTCAGTTTGCCCAGAGGACCTGACAGGGGCCGGGAGCAGGAGCAGAAGTGATCTGTCAGCAGCCTGGTGGCACCACCAGCTCTTGCCCATTCCAGCCCTTTGTCCCCCTCCCGTTGCCCAAGCCCCATGTGTGGGTTGTGGTGCCCATGGAAGTGAACACGTTGGGGTCCCCCAGGGATGCTGCCCTGGTTACTCATTGAGGCTTGGTGGGTGTCTTGATCCAAGAGGAGGACCCAGTGAGATCAGTCTGACTCCTGTGTGGGGTTCGAGACCGGAATGTGGCATGGGTTTGACTCTTGGGATGCTACATGAGGTGTCCTAGGCCTGCACACGGCCTCAACGCCAGGAGCTGGGGCTGTGTCCTCCCCACCCCACGGCAGCCCAGTGTGCTGTCCCAAGCCCATCACCACGGCTGTGGCCTCTTCCCATTGGTGTCCCTTGCTTGTTTGGAGATGCAGGAGCTGAATGGAGGGCCCTCTGAGGGGACTGTGTGTCTGTCTAGCACGGCTTGGCCTCGCTTGGAGGCTGTTGGCACTGAGAGATGTTGTGGTCCTTGCATACTCCACCCATGTTCCCATGAACATTGTGCAGGTTTTCCACCCCATCCAGCTGGGAAACATCCCTGGTTCTCCTTCCAGAGGACCACAGTGCCGTTGGGGCATTGCCTGGAGGTGGCTTCAAAGAGGTCTCATCCGTTGTTGGGCACGTTGTTGGGTGTGCAGTTGAGCCTGGTGGGACTCATCCCTCTTCCCTGCGAGGTGCTGAGAGTTCCCCGCTGGTGCTCGGAGCTGCTGTGTTGGAATCAGGGTTGTTCATTGGGGCCGGGGATGATGTTCCCTGTGTCCCGAGCAGCCCCCTGCCTGGTGTCCCCAAGCCTGTCCAGCTCACTCCCTGCCTCAGTTTGCACCTAAATGCACTCCTAAACCCATCTGTTGGTTTGGGTCCCGTCCTGTGGGTGTCTGTCTGTCCATCCATAGCAGGGACAGTGGGGGCTGGCACCAAGGGGGCTGTTGTGCCAACTCCCCATGGCCTGACCATTGTGCTCACGGGAGGGGAAGTTGGGGGCTGTGCCACTGTCCCAGGGACACGGGAATGTGGGGACATTGGCCGAGCTGCTGTGCCTGTGCCCTGCCAGAGTGGGAGGCTGGCAGTCGGGGGACCCCAAGATTCCCTCCAGCTGGCATCCTGGGTTGGAAATCTTGGGATACACGGCTGCACTGGGAGGTGCTGAGCCTGGGGTGAATCTGTCCCGAGGCAGCTGGCCGGGGTGCTGGGCTGGGGTGAGGGGTGGGTGCCCAGCCCTGCTGGACCCGACCTAACGCCTTGTCCCTTCTTCTTCTGTCCCCCCTCCCTGTCTCTCTTCCTTTCCAGAAGGTGATGCTTCCTACAGGAGCCGCGTTCAGATGGTTCCAGTAGGAACGGGAATCCCAAAGCTCTGTCATCCAAGTGCAATGTCACTGCTTGCTTGTGTTGTCTCAGGCAAGGGATTTTTGGCTGAAATGAATGGATGCACCTGTGTCTCTTTAGAACCAAAAATATTTTCTCGCAAATCTCATTCCTGTTTTTATAATTTTTTTTTTCTTCTTTTTTTTTCTTTTTTTTTTTTTTGCGTTCGTTTTAACATCTTCGAGTCCTAGTCAGACATTTAACTGCTTTTCAAATAAAAAACAAAAAAAAAATAATTAAAAGAAAAAAACAATGGATCTGTAAAGTACCAAGACTTAATAGACAGAGTATGGACAATCAGTTTCTTTCTGTGTTTTGGTGTTGATGTTGTTTATGTGTGAAAGATGCAGTACTTGTGTAGGGAATGTAAATTTACAGTAACCTTTTAAAATCTAGTTACTAATAAGCACTACTGTAATTTAGCACAGTTGTTTAATTGCACCCTCATTTATACTTTTTATTTGATTCTTTCCCATCATACAATAGAGTGGATAGTTTCTAGAATGCCTCAACTTCATGTTTATAAATGAGAATATGTTTAAAGCGATGTAGTATCCCTTCTCCTCGCCATTCACCTCTGGAAAGTTTAACCCACAAGAGGGTTGGTATAAAAGGTTGAAGAAAACAATTGCTACACAACCGGCGGAATTCAAAAAAAAAAAAAAAGGAAAAAAAAAAGAGTAAAAAAAAGTCAAAAAAAAAAAGTCATTGTTAGTTTATTAATATAGAACCAGAAATGCTGCGTACAGAAAATCCTCCTAATTGCAACGGTTTACTCCTAGAAGTAATTTTTGTAAACTTACAGAAGTTCAAATCAAAATAAACCAGAATATTGCAGGACCTGTGCTGAAGCAGTTACGCAAAGTGATATTTCTCTTCTGTTCACCCCCCCGTCTCTCCAGCTCTCTCTCCATCATTAAATTGAAATGCTGTTTGTAATGTTTTAGCGATCCAGGCTGTTTTTGTGAATAAAATGAATGCATGTTTTGTGTCATGATTTCCAGCTTGGTTATTTCTCTCCCACCCCTCTGTCCAGCCGAGGTCCCTGTGCCCCCACCTGCCCACGCGCCGCGGTCCTGCCGGAGCGTGGTGGGACGGTGTGATGAGCCGAGCTGGAGTCGCCCCGGCTGCTAAATCCCCACAGTTAATCCCAGCAGTGGCTGGGCTAAGCCAGCCTGGCTCCTCCCGGGGATATTTCCCAGCTTGACCTGCCCAGAGTTTTACCCAGCAGCGCCAATGCCATTTGTTTTGGTGAAATAATGTTATTAGTGGGTCACAGAGAACCTCGGCGAGGCTCGTTTTGTTGGGACAAGTCTAAAACGAGCTGCCAAAGGTGAGTGGGCTCTGGGTGGCTTTCCAGACTTGGCCTTGTGCTGGCACTGGGTCAGCAGGAACTGTCTGGGACAACCAGACGGGCTCGACCACGGACAATCCATCATGCTCACTGTTGGTGCTTTGGGTGCTGTGCAGGTGGGCTGGGTGCCTCCGTCCAACCCCCAGGAGGTTCTCCAGGGTCATCCCAGCCTGGCAGGAGGTAGATCCGGCTGGACCCAGCTCTGCCTTGCCGGGAGGAGGTAGCAAGAGCCTTTGTCCCCAGCTCCAGCCAGCATTTGGACCGGCATCTGTTGGCCAGATGTGCACTCGGCAGAGGGGGGTGACAGCGGTGCATAAGCTCTGTCCCTGCCTGGCAGAGACCTGCCGGGATGGAGCAGAAAGTTCTTGGGGAAAACTGCCCCAAAAGCCCCCTCCAGGAGCATTCCACCCAGATGGTTTGAAGCCCAGACCCAGGCACCCCCATCACACCAGTGCCTGAGCCCAGGGGTGCCTGTGGGAACGACTGGAGCACGTGGTGACAGCGATGTTGCTGGGCCAGCGTGGGGAGGGACAAAGCTCCAGGCCTGCGGGGACAGACTGAGCCTGTCTGTGCCCCAGCAGTGGCATTCCCAGCTCGGCTCCGACCCGGGTGGCACTGGCAAGGGGCTGCTGTGAGCTGGTTCCCAGTTCGTGCTGCTCGGGCAACAGCCGAAATCACTTAGCAGGAATGTGGTGGGGGGTGTTATGGGAAAAAGGAGTCTGGCTGTTCCTTTTACGACTGTGGCTGAGGGTTGGGGCTGTGTGAAGGCACAGCCCTGGCACCCGGGAGGAGCCAGCCCCTACCCCATGCTGGGAGAGTGTCCTGGGGAGCAGCACGCAGAGCCCCCCCCAGCCCCAGTCCCCTGGAGAGCTGCATGGGGGGTGCTGCTTCATCCTACCCACAACTGGGGCTGGGGATTGCTGGGAATGTCACCCTGGCCTGGCTGTGTCACCTCCAACAGGGCTGTGCCTGGGGCTGTCATTGGCACGGGGAAGTGGATGCCAGGCACCATGGGTATTAGGAGGGGAGATGAGCACTGGCAGGGGAGGGCAGCCATAGCAGGCATGTGGTGCTGGCAGGGAGGACATGGACATTAGCAGGGGACAAAGAGAGCAGGGGCTTCCCCACGTGGGAAAACAGGTTTGGGAGAAAGGAAGGAGGTGGAGACAGGGTGGGATTCAAACCCTTCTGGGTTGGGAGACGAGGTGCTGGGTGCCCTCCACCCCACTTCCAGCTCACCCCTGTGCTGGGCTGCACCCCTTTGCCTCCCAGGTGTGTGTGTAGGTGGATGGCCCTGTGCTGGATGGCCTGGAGCCCTGCCTAACGAGCTCCTGTCCAGGCAGGACCTCAGGCATCCCCCGAGGGTGAACCCATCCTCTTCTCCATGCTCAACCACTGCCAGGCACAGCCCCTGTGCCCGGCTGTCCCCACCTGCTGTCTCCAGCGTGCTTGCTGGCAGGCAGGTGACACAGGGGGCCTGGGACGATGATAACGAGCTCGGCACGGCACTGAGGGACAACCCTGGGCGCTATCACAAGGGCTGGCCTCGAGTCGCTCTTAATTAACATCCTCATTAAACAGAGTTAGCGGAAGGGCAACCAAACCTGCCTGTGGCCCTCGGGCGTGCTGTCACGGAGGGCACAGCCGTGTCCCAATCCCCACTTGGCCTTGGTGGCGTGGGAAGGTGCCAGTGAGTGACACCAGGTGAGGACGGACTCTGGTGTGGGGCTGGTCCAGTGGTGGTTTCCACGTGGAGTGGCCTGGCTTGGCGAGGATGGATTTTGGGGTGAGCTGCAGCAGGAGCTGGAACGTCCATGCTGGTGCCAGAAACACGCCCCGTTCTGGCACGGGGGCACCCCAGCACTTTGTGGGGTGTCACCCACCCCGAGTCCCCCGCGCTGGGTCTCAGCCTGATGCCGTGGGCTGGCGGCCGCCTCGCCCCGCCGTCCCCCGGGCTGCAATTAGCAGCCTGACCCCGGGCTGACCCGCCCCCCCGGCGTGGGGATGGGGCAGGATGCAGGAAGCGCCGAACAAAATGTGCTTCAGCTGAGCCGGATGGCGGGCTCGCCGCGAGCGCCGCCGGCCAGGCGTGACCTCCCGGCTGCCTGATCCCACTGCCGGGGCTCGGGGGCTGCTGGGGCAGCCAGGGGCCGAGGGCTGGGCGAGGGAGGCTGTGAGCACCTTGCTGGTGGGATGGGAATGTCCATGAGCGTCGAATGCTGGTTGCTGAGAGGGGACCCAGTGCACACCTGTTCACCCCAAGAGCGGGTTGGGGTGGTGGGATCTGCTCAGGCTTCCTTGGTAGGGACACTGCACATCCCAGCGGGCTGTAGGGACAAGCCAGACCCACAGGAGGTGTCAGAATCATCCAGCATCTCCTGCACAGCTGGGCCATCAGTGAGTGCTCCCTGGGCTAAGCTGACATCAGCTTGGTTGCGGGTTGTGGCAGCCCCACAGCAGCCGAACAGGACCCACAGAGGTCTGCCGGGGGTCCCCAGGCATGGCCAGCCAAGGGAGATGCTCCCTACTGCACACCTGGCTTGGCTCAGGTTGTCTGAATGTCTCCAAGGCCTGGGGCTGCTGGGACAACTCAGTTGGGAATATTAATCTAAATAAACCTTCCAAGTTCTGCTCCCCACAGCTGGCCAGGTGACCTTCCCTGTGTCACACACATCATGGGAGCTTTCCGGGCCAGCTTCCAGCCTTGGTTAAAGTTCTTCTGAAAAGTTGCAGAGTTTTCAAATTCAGGCTAAGGATCTCTCATCTCTGCAGATTCTCCACAGGGAACGAGTGTTGGCTTCTTCCCCCCAAAAGTGCCCATGCCAAGGTGTGAGACAGGGGAGCAGTGTCCCACCAGGTCTCTGGGATGCTGTGCTTGTCATTGTCTCTGTACCAAAGCCTGAAAAGGGCTTTTCTCAGGGAAAAGGAACCATGTGAGATACTTTATCCATGAAGGTTTGACATCCACATCACCTCTGAGGCTTCTAGAATTCCTGACCTAACATCACACTGAGATCTCCCTGTGCCTGAGCCGGGGCAGAAGGATGTTTATCCAACAGCATCCTTTGAAAGGACCCTGTAGGTGGGAGCTGACACCCATTCCTGCATCCCACCAACCCAGGTGTCCCAGGCAAGGCAGAGCTGTGGCTCCAGCTGGCCAAGTGCCTTGGCTGGCTGCCCTGCTGTGGTGCTACAGGAGGCTGGGGATGTCACTGCAGCTGTCACGGGGTGGTTTCTGCACAGAAACTGCCCAAGGTCCTCCTGCCTGGGGGACCAGAGTGCACCAGAGCTGGAATCCTGCCTGTGCTGTGTCCGTGGAGAAGCTGTCTTGGTCTGGAGTCAACTCCCCCTCCTGCAGCCCGCAGAGAGAATGACTGCTTGGGATGTGCTGGCTGTGCTTGCACGAAGGAGGACACCCCTTCCACTCCCAGCTGCTTCAGCCCCAGCAGAGAACCCCTATGTCCAGCACCCCATGGCCGTGAGCAGCAAGGGCCATTTGGCCTGGTTGAGCCACAGTATCCCTCTTTTCAACCACAATCAATGCCTGATTGTTCCTGGTGATCACACAGGTGCTCCCCGGTCCGTGCTGCTCTCCCAGCCAGCGCCCGGCGCTGCACAGCCCACGCCAAGCCACGGCAGCTCCCGCCTAATCAGGGACTGGCTGCTGTGCCAAGGCTGGTTTCAGCACTGCGTCAAGATGTTTTAAGGCCAGAGCAGTCAGGATTTGTGAGAAATAGGTCGGCCTCTGACAGCAGAAGGAGACTACTCGGTGCAAGACGCGGCGTTACCGGGCGGGGAGGCAGCGGCTGGCACGGCGCGAGCCTTCAGCCCTCGGCTGACGGTGGGTGGACGGCAGCGGCTGAGCAGGGGCTTAGCAGAGCTGACAGGTACCACCAGGCTGAGCGGGGGGTTTGCAGCCTGCAGCCTGCCTCGCCCTCAGCCGGGCTTTGGAGCTGACAGCCCTGGAGAAGCATCAGTCAGGGGAGTGGTGTCTCCCCCCAACAAAGTGCTGCAAGCGGATGTGGGGCTCGTGGAGCACCCAGATGGTATTATGGGTAGTGAGATCACAGGACCAGGATGCCCTATCCTTGTCCCCTCAGCCAGTCCTGCAGTCCCCCCTGTAGCTCTGAGCCAGGGCTGGAGGATGAGATGCCCATGGGGCAGGAAGGATGCCCTGCCCTCTCCTGCCTTGCCTCTGAGAACCTTAGGCTGGATTATCCTGCAGCTGGGCTGGCTGAACACTCTACCTTAAGCCTGCCCCATCACACAGCCTCTCTCCCTGAGCCTAAGGGAGCCTGGGGCAGGCCTACCAGGGGTGAAGGAGCTGGGAGCTGTTTCTCTGTGTTGTAGGCAAACCCATGAGCCAACAAGTGCTTAGAGCAGGTTATACTAAACCCAGGAAGGCTGCAGGAACAGGGCAAGCATGGATGAGATCTCCCAAATCATTAAGTTCCTTGATGGTCCATCTGGTCCCACCTGCTTTCTGGCTTTGCCTGTTCTCTTTCTCTTGACTGAAGGGAAATCATGACCAGAGTGTTCCACAAGGCCACCTCCTACCATGAAGGTTCCTTGTGGACAAAAAGACACAGCAGGACAATCTTCCCCTCTCATCACTGCACATGCCACATTACAGCATCATTTTGCCCTGGCAGAGCCCTGGGTGATCCTGGGTTTCTGCATCTCCTCACCTGCCCTTGCCACTGAGGTGTCTTGGGGGGTTTGGGTGGGGGCAGGTGCCCACCTGCCTTCTGTCCTTGCAGGCTGGGACAGCAGCAGTGAGAGCCACCAAGCCCACCCCCAGGAGCCGAGGGCCGACGCCTCCATCAGCACATCCCACTTGACCTTTACAGTCATTAATTTCTGCATTTTACCTGACGTGCTGGCCCTGTGCTTTTTAAAGCTCCATCTGCTGTGGGCAGTGATACCTCCAGCAGTGGCACGGCCATGACCCTCCCCACCTCCAGCAGAATTAGTTTTCCAGCTCTGGGAGTGGACCAGGCAGGAGACTGATGCCTGTGAAGGCCTCACAGGTCCTGCACCTCCCTCTGGCAGAGCTGGACCGTGCTGGACAGTGAGCAGGAGTGCTCAGCACAGCTCAGCACCTCTCAGCTGTGCCCTGTCACCCTCTGGAAGCTCCCACTCATGTGGGGGCAACCCTCTGCCTTGCCATGACAGGCACACATCTCCCACTGCCAGGCAACCAGGGCACCAGCCCCGTGGGAGATGCTCCTCCAGCAAGACTCTGCCTCCCTGAGCAAGAGACACCCTTCTTGCCGCCACACAGGGGCTTTGCTCCAGGTTTTTCCCGGTGCTTTTAACTGGGGCAGGTGGGGTGAAACACAGATCTGGCCTGTGTGCTCCCCACTCCCTGCAGCGAGGGACGGGGCGCAGGCACTGGCCTTGCCCTGAGCTCCAGCTCCTGCCGCTGTGAGGGCCGGGAGGGCTCCCACCGGCAGCACGGTTCGCTGCCCTGCCGTGAGTCCTGACATTTCTCCACCGAGACAGCCGCAGGGGGAGGTAGGAATTGGCTTTGCTGCAAGTACGTGCGTGTGACGGGGGCTCCCGGCCCCCCCGGCTCCAGCCCGGGGAGCGCCTGAGCTGCCTGGTGCCCCTGTCACCTCTCCTGGAGCAGGGCTTGGCTGTGGTCCCTTCCAGAAGAAGCAGGAGCATGGCAGGGGATGATGCTGCAGGGACAGTGGTGCCTCTGGGGGCTTGGGGGACACCGAGCTGGGGGAAGGGGTCAGGGTAGGGCTAGACATGAGGGGATGGGGAGTGCAGGGGGACAGGGAGAACACTTGTCCTTAGGGTGGAAGAATGAGACAAAAGAGCAGGAGAAGAGGCGGGAGATGAGAGTGGGAAAGGACAGAGCAGGAATGGGAGTCCTTGAAGAAAACACAATCTGTTGGGTGGGGGGAGCAGCTGAGGTCTCTTGGTGACCCCACATCCTGCCAGTCCCACCATGAGATGGACCATTAGGCACCCACATTTAAGCCTCAAGTGGCAAAGATGGGCAGCAGGACAGAGTCTGGCCCTCCAGGGTGAGCAGTGCCGAGGGCTGTGGGATGCCCGGGGGCATCCCAGCGATGGGTGCTGACCTGCTCCCACCCTGGGGAGGCTCTGCACCCCGAGCCACCTCTCCAGCACAGCACAAAGCTGCCGCCTCCGTCCTCCCACCTCCATTTTCTTACGTCTCCAGACAAAGTGACCGTTTATCCGCTTGGATTTCAAGCTGTGTGCACAGCCCCGCGCTCACCCCTTCGGCTGGACACGGGGAGGAAGAGGAATGCGACCAGGCAGGTTTGTGCAAACACAGGCACTGCGTGGTCCCCCTCGGTCTTTAGTCTGGTAAGCAAAATCAGCATCTAATCCAGATCAAACAGGACTTTAGCTCCTGTCAAAGGACTGATCCCCTATTCTGCCCAGGCTGTGGTATTTAAAGGGACATGGCCAGGTTAAGTACAGCTGGAAACAAAGGGGTTTGTGAAAAATCATCACAATAAAAACAACAACAACAAAAGCTGGGAAAGATTAGTGGGAAGAGAGACTATAATGAAATATAACTGCCAAAGAAAACTGTGGTTAATGGAGACATCTCCCTGGAGCATTTGAAACCTCAGGTACTGGAGGAGGAAAGGAATAAGTGAAACCACTCAGAAACCAGCAGCAAAACAAACCAGGCTGTTCCCAGATCAGGGCAAGGTCTGCCTTTCCTCTTCTCTCTTCTCTCTCCTCTTTCCTTTCTCCTCTCTCTCCTCTCTCCTCCCTTCTCTCTCCTCTCCCAAATATCCCCATGAAGGAACCGGATGCAATAATGGACAATTTGTTTATTTGACTGCCATCCTGCAATGGGAGCACTCCCAGGCTGCTCTGGGTGCTGGGGAGTGGTGCTGGGGGGCACATCCCCCCGGAACACCAGGATGCCTCCTCAGACTGGCACAGCCCTGTGCCGCAGCCCCAGATAGGATTTAGCCACCCGACTTCTCCTGACCTTAATAACTGGTGCTGACTTAACTGGGAGTCTGGTGGCTAAATCCCGCGTGAGTCTGGAAGTGTAGGAGTCGGTGTCACAAGTAATTTATTCCACGCATCTCTCAGCCTCCTAAACTTGGGGAAGCCAGTTCTTAACACACACCCCAGTGCTGCCACAGCCCTGGTTGAGCAGATCTGCAGCAGCCTCTCTTTACAACCAGTTTTCTCCTCTTCCCCTTTCCCTCTCAATGGGTTGCCCAGGGTGGAGAGCAAAGCCCTGTTCAGGCCCCTCTCCCAGCCCAGGAATAGGCACCTTATGGACCTGGGCAAAGCCTCTGCTGCCCACAGCACCATGGAGCATCCTTCTAGCCATGGACAAGTCCCATGTCTGAAGCAGGACAAGATGCCCCCAAAACCATGACTGGAATAGGTACAACTCCTGTGAGAAAGGTCTGGCTCACATGTGGGTGTTTGCACACAGATGCTGCATCCCAGGGACCTCAGTCCTGCCTCGTGGATGCCAACAGTCCAGTGCAGCTCTTCTGCCTCATCCCAAATTGCTGCTCAGTTTGGAAAACCAGAGGAAACTCTCCAGCTGAGCTCTGTGGTGCTGGAGCTGAGTGAGTGCAGGGTGGTAATTTCTATGGAAAGGGGGCCAAGGGTGAAGAGGGCCAGGTGGTCCTGCTCCATAGGATACACAGAAGCCTTTCCTGGGGTTTCTAGCCCTTTTCAGAGCCAAAGTGCTGGAGGCAGGTGGGGACCTCCTGAGACACAGCCCCTTTAGGGGCAGGGGTGTCCAGCCCTGGCACCCTCTCACTGCCTGGAGATGCAGCCACCCTGTCCTCAGAGCCGTTGGATTTCTCACATCCACATCCCTGACTCTGCTCTCCAACGTGACCAAACCCAGTGGCCTGGATCTCTCCCAGGCATGACCACATGTGGGCTACTCCCTCTCCTTCAGCATCTGCTCAGACAGGCACTGCCAGCAACCTCTGCCGTGCCATGGGGATGCCAAGGGCTGCGGGCTGTGGCACAGGCAGGAAAGCTCTGTGGGCAAGCAAAAGAGTACAGGCAGCAACTGGCAGAAGCTTCCCAGTGGGCTGGTGGTGGAGAGCTGGGGCTGCAGGGAGGGTTTGTCAGCCAGGCTGGTCTCATCCCTGCTGCCTGCAGCGCGGGATGGACCTCTGTGGCTGGAGAGTTCAAACTGGGTTACAGCCACTGCCACAGTCTGAACATCACATTTGTATTCTAGTCACATTTTTGGGGCATCTCTTCCCTTCTTGGCTGTGGCAGAGCTCCAGGAGGGCAGGGAAAAGAGGGAAATGGACCTAAGTTGCCATGTCTCTGCTGCTCCAGCTGTCCCCAAGGAGTGTGCTGGGTGTCCTGAGTCATGTCTGGGCCGAGCAGAGCTGAGCTGACACCCAGCACAACCTGGGCTGGTGCATTTGCTGCCCGGGAGCCTTTTTGTTCCTCCCACAATCAGGTCACAGCCTGTCCCATCTTGGTGAGGCAGCTGCTGTGGGTGCAGGCAGGGGTGGATGTGCCTTTGCTGCCCAGCACAGATGGGTGTCAGCCCAGGAGGCTGCAGACCTGCCCTGGGGCTTGCCCTCTGCAGCCCTCCCGGAGGGCAGGCACAGGCCTGGCACATCTGGCAGAACCAGCAAGCCCTGCCTGCACCCAGGTGCTCCTGGGATGGGCACATGGGACAATTTGGGAATACAGCTTAGAAAACGTGGCTGTACTGGGACATGAGCACTCCTGAGTTTGTCAGCCTTGTCCTCTTCCTCCTTCAGGGTGCTATGGATGTGTTTGGTCTCGGTGAGCCATTGCTTGCTTCGCCAGGTAGCCCCTGCCTCCCTCTCCACCTGCCTCTGGAGCTCTGGTGGGAAGTGAATCCCTTCTGATGGTGGAAGGTCCTGGAGGAAGCTGTTCTGCCTGCAATCTCCATGTATGATGGGCCATCATCACCTCCATTTGCCCCCGGCGGGATCCAGGAGGATGCTCCGGTGGCGAGGTGTGAAGCAGGTGAGTTCACACCAGAGTTTGAACTGGCCTGCAGGTGCAGCTTTGAAACCTGGCAGAGGGAGATTAGGGCAAAAAAAGTAAGAAAGAACAGAAAATACAAACATCCCACCTCCATCTTGCAAAGCCCTTGAGCCACAGCAGCAGGACTGGGAGCATCTCACCCCTATGGACCCTGCCTGAGTCCCTTCCCTGGGCATCACCTGCTGGGCTGCCCTCTGCTCCTTGGGAGATCCCGGTTTTCCAGAAGTTGAGCGTATTCTGTGGCACTGCCAGTGTGCAAACTACTCTGCAAACAACCATTTCCAGAGGCTGGTAATTCCCCTGAGTGTGTGTGCAGCTCCTTGGGAAACGGAGCAGGGCCCAGCACAGCCACCTCATTTTTGATTCCAGGCAAGGCAATGGGAAAGCTTCGTGGTCCTACTTGGTGGGCAAAACTGTCTTCTCAGAAATGGGTTTTTGCTTAAATTAAGGAGAGAAAAATGTAGTCTGACTCAGCCACAAAGCATGGAAAATTTCAAGCAGGCAGCTGATCTGTGGCAAAAAGTACCCTTGAACTGGGAGAATGAGTGGGGTTGTATTGTTTGGGCTGTTAAATCAAAAACCCAGGGGAAAGAAATCATTTTGGGTCGACCCAAAATGAACTGTTCTAGATATTCTTTCTGAAACAAAAAAAAAAAAAGTGTTGCTTCAACAGCAGGAGGCCCTTGGTTTTACCCACTGTTGATATAAATGACTTTTCTAGATGGCAAGTGAAAAGTTGCAAAGTTCCTCTAATACCACAGAAGTAAAAAATAAACACTTTGCTTATCCCAAGATAACAGATGTTCCTTGTCCTTTCAGATAGAGCCCAAATTTGCAAATCAGAGAATCATGGAATCACAGAGTATCCTGAGTTGGAAGGGACCCACAAGGATCATCGAGTCCAACTCCTGGCCCTGCACAGGACACCCCAACAATCCCACCCTGTGCCTGAGAGTGTTGTCTAATCACATTTTGAGATCTGCCAGGCTTGGGACCACAACCACTTCCCTGGGGAGACTGTTCAGTGCCTGACTACCCTCTGAGGGAAGAACCTTTTCCTCACATCTAAACTAAACCTCCCTCGACACAGCTTCATGCTGTTCCCTTGGGTCCCACTGCTGGTCACCAGAGAGAAATAATTAGAGTCTCTCTGAAAATAGAGATTTTGGTGGATAAACTATTAGTGTGAACAATTCCAGCCTGGCTGGGAAGTTGTGGATGGATCCATGATGGGGTCTGCCCTTCCTACATCATCACCCAGAGGCTGCTGAGCGCTGAGCAACCTTTACTGTGTGTGCTGCTACCACCCTGCTGGGCTGTGCTGGGGGGATGGCTGGCAGTGCAGCCATGGTCCTCAGGCCAGGATATGGGCTCAACCTGCTTGTGCCAGGTAATTGTCCCTGCTGGCTTTGCCCGTGGATCCAGCTCTGGAGCTGAGAAGTGGAGGCAGGGTGGGTGGGATGTGCAGCACTGGCCGTGCCTCTGGTCGAGGTGGGGAAGGATGCAAGACCCTCACTGGGAAAATGTCAGGGTATTCAGTTCTTGATTTTCCTGCTTGTCCCAGCTGGAATGGGCCTCTCCACCATGACACAGGTCCCAGCAGAGACACCCCATGCCTTTGCATGCCCAGTGCTCCTGCTCCTTGCCAAGGCAACCTCAGAGAAAACAGAACACTGAGCATGTCACCCCTTCAGGAGGCCACAAACACCCCTTCTCCTTCTGAAGCAGGCTTTTTAGCCCAAAATCTGGGCCAGTTTTGAGAGGGTGTGGTTCTGGGCTCCCATGGAGCTCTCACCCAGGCAGAATCTGGCCCATGGTGGGGGGGGAAATCCTGCCCTCCATCTCCTTGTACTCCCTGCTCAGCTTCACAGGTAGCAGGTGAGGTTTGGCCAGGGAGACCCAATAACCCTTTTATATGTCTCCTCTTGCCCTTCCTTAGGCAGGACCGGAGCACCAGAGCCCCTCGTGGCTGGGACAGCCTCTCACCCCATCCCCTGCTCCGGGGAGCTCCCACAGCTGCCCTGCTTTGTGCTCTGCTCCCTCGGCTCCGGTTATGCAAGCGGCTTTGGAAGCCAGACAAAATTACAGCGGGAAGAAATCGTTGCACGGCTCTGGTGGGAAAAAGATATTATCCTGCGTTGCCAGCGAGACTGGCCGTCGGCAGGTAGGGCCCGGAGGAGCGCTGCGTGGCAGGATGATCGCTGATAAGACGCCGGGTCCTGCTCCGGTGGCCTCGGGAGAGGGAAGGCGCTGTGCTGCGAAGCTATGGAAACGGCCAGGCTGGGTGCGGGAGCGGTAATTGGGCCACTCGCATCACCGCAGGTACGCCCGGCTCTTTGTGTGCGCCACGCCGGAAAAGAGCGGGGCTGCGGGAAAACGGCCATGGAAAAGTTGCTCCGCTGGAAGCGGCAGCTGCCCCCCCCCCCGGCCGTGCCCCCCCTTCCCCGGCCCCCCGCTCTGCCTTTGAGTCACCTCGGCGGCGTGACGGCTGCATCCGCCCCGCGCGAAGGTCACGCTTAAAAGCATTGGACATGGCTGGGCGCGGAGGTGGGAGAGGCGCTGCACAAGTCGCATCGCGTTTGAAGGAGTTGCGGCCAGGGCAAAACCTCCCCAACGCGCCCTTCGAGGAAGGGGGCTCCCACCGCCTTTCATTATTTGCCAAGAAACGCAAGCCCAGAGGTCCGTGAAATTGTCAGGATGTGTGAAATCAGGCACCGCCGGGCCAGCTCTCCTGCACGACCATTTTAAATATTTAACACGTTGATTATACAACGTATTTGTAGGGAAGCGCTGGTGTGGGCCCGGACCCGGCGTTCGGGGGAGGGTGTGTGTGAGTCGGGGGGGTGGATTTGGGATTTGGCCACCCTGCCCTGGGCTCCTGGCAGCCGCCGCAGCGCCGGCGGGAGGGGGCGGCGGGGAGGCTGTGCGGGAGGCACTCAGGCGGCGAGTCGCTCCTGCTCGGGAGCCTCCGAGTGACAAACGCGCTCGGGAGCGGGAATTCATTCCTGTAAATATGTTTGCATTATTTATTTTAAGCATTTTTATAAATCATAATAGGAGAGACATCTGCTGTTAAAACTGCAAACTGCATTCATGCCTAGGGCAAGGCGGGAAGAGGCTTTTTCCCCGGGAAAGCTTGGCAAACTTTGGGGAGCACCGCGGATCTGGGGGGGGGGAGAACCGGGCGGAGGGAAATGTGCGGGGGCATTTTCCTGGTGGGAATTAAACATGCCGACTCCTTCTCGGGGGCTTTATTTAGGTCCTTCCTGCCGCCTCCACCCCCTCTGGCTTTTGACACCTCTTTATTTGAAGCTTTATCATGAGGATGGCATTTCCCTCTCGCTTTCCCGATGGCTGAGGCTAAAGCACCCCACTCCTCTGCGGAGATACACCAGCGCATGTGGATATCAGTGGGTCTCATCTCCCTCAGGCGCAGCTGAGAGATCCAGAGGGGGATCTGGTACCTCTCAGTGATGGCACAGCACAAAAAAACATCCCTCTCCCTGAGCCCAGTGGCATCTGCAGGTTCCCCCGAGCCGAGATCTTCTGGAGACGGCCGTGGCTGGTTCTGGGTGAGGGGAGGAAGCTCCGGGTGACTCTGACTCACCGCTGCACAAGATTAATTGCCGGGCGTTGCAGGAGGTTTATCACTGCCACCCGCGGCTGCCGGCTCGCCCTGCCCCGGGAACCGGGGCGAGGAGGGGCCGCTGGGACCCCTCTCCTCCCGGAGCGCCTTGGGTGCCGCGGTGGAGCCGGCGAGGGGGAGGCGATGCTGGGTTATCTCCCCTCCGCACGCCCCGGAGGCAGCCCCATCCATCAGCCCCAGGGTGCAGGGAGTCCTGGATCTGCTCCCTGGACGGGTCACGCCGTCCTCTGCCTCAGTTCCCTGCCCCTCGGGGCAGGCTGTGTTTGAGTTGGGCTGCCACGCTCAGCCCCTGTTTTTGAGCTGTTCTACCTTGCAGAGAGGCCCCACTGTGGGAAGCGAGTGGCAAATTCACTCTCCAGGGATTATCCAGACTCCCCTTCCATCCTGATGTCCTCGGCCATTCTGTCCCACAGCACTCTGACAAGCTCAGCAACTGTGATGAACAAAATCTTTTGCATAATCAATAATTAATGTCCGGGGTTTCCAAGCAGTTAATTAATCTCCTGGTGAATCGTGAAAAAAGTATTTAGGATAATTGTAGGTGTTTTCAAGCCAGGTGAGCAGAGGTTCAGAGTCAACCCAGGCTCTTGTGTCAACCCACATCCATCCCTGGAGAGCTTCTTGCTCCAAGTGATGCTGTTCATTGCCAGGGAGTGGACAATATTGATCATAAATATTTGCCTAATGAGATCATATCTGCTTTCCAGCATATGCAGTGAGTGACCTCAAAAGGCCTGGTGTCCTTTGGGTGAGCTCCCAACGAGCTTAATTGTCTCTCTGAGTCTTGCAGCTCTGGAGGTGACCTGTACTGGGGTGTGTGGTGGGGTCAGGTCAGTCCCAGCCATGCTGGGAATACTGGAGGCAGGGAACAGACCTTTGCTGGGGCACATCAGAGCATCCCACCCCAGCGCTCCCACCCAAAAGCTGGGAAATGCAGCACATAAACAACTCAGGCTCCAGCTTCAGGCCAAGATTTGAGAGGATTTCTCTGGTCACTGGTTTCGAATTCAGGGAATATCACAGGCTTCATCCACCCCAACCCCAACAAATTCTGACTTGGGAAACCTCCGCTGGGCTCACTACAATCTTCAGCAGCAGTTGGGCTTGGATACACCAGCCTCAGGCGAAGGCTTTGACCCAATTTCAAGCAACTTGGAGGGTTGAAAAGTCCTCGGAGCAGCTGTTTCTCTCTGTGCCTTTCGGGGACCCTGTGTGGCTCTGCCCTGCTGTATCCCTGTGAGGTCTGGTAGATCAATCCCAAGGCAGATCCACAGCCATGGCTCCTCCCTGGTGACCAGGACAGGGCTTTGCAGTCCCTGACCAGGTCCCTGACAAACGTGCCTGTGTGCTGGGCGTTGCTCAGGTCCGGGCTTGCTGCAGTCCATGTACGTGTGAGCAGGCTGTGAGTCCACCCTCCCCAGTGCTGGCTCCTCAGCTCGTCCCAGAATAGCCAAGTCACTGACTCGTGGCTCATTTTGAACGATTGCC
Source organism: Pipra filicauda (assembly GCF_003945595.2). Taxonomy (NCBI): domain Eukaryota; kingdom Metazoa; phylum Chordata; class Aves; order Passeriformes; family Pipridae; genus Pipra; species Pipra filicauda. The sequence goes on from NW_024104532.1 coordinate 9,407,684, forward strand.
AAGCAGCTGCAGCTGTCCTTGACTTTATCTCTGCTCCAGTGTGGCTTTGCCCAGCTCCACAAGTTCACACTAGGAGACTCCACTCCCCCTTCCCAGAATAGAAGACACCCAGGGCCCAGCGTCAGCAAGTTTGGCAGCTGTGGGAAGTGTCATCCTTTGAGCAATCAGTAATTAGTCTGGTTGAAAGGCCAGAGTCCTTGTGGCTAATGAGTAGCTTGAGATGAGACCTACAACCTCCTGACCCTCTCTAAGTCTTGCTGGTGGCTTCCAAAGGCTTCCTGGATTGCTCTCACCTTTATGCTGGCTCACAAATGGCCTTCAGTCGTGGAAGCTGGTTCTCTCCAGCAGATCCAAAGCTCATGGTCAGCTCTTGCTTGGTCAGATCTGGTTATCCCCTGTCCCTCCTCACACTGCCTGCTCTCCACACTTCTCTCAACCACGTTTCCATCACACCTTCTATGTCCCCAGTCACTCGTGGTCTCCAACCTGCCTGCCCACAGCTGCCACGTCTAGAACTGCTGCCTCTGTGACCAGGGCTGGCCTCAGCCAGTGCTGGTTGAAACACTGTAGGGACACTGTTGTAGGCAGAGGGAAGATGGTTGATGGTTGTTGATGATGGTGATGCCCAGATCTGCTCCTGATGGATGGAGCTAAATCCTGTATCTCCAGCCCCTCTTAATCCTGTCTTCAACTAGGAAAAAACCATAACTCACCTTTTGGAGAGCTCACCTTGACTATGTGAGCACTGGATTTTGGGTTTGTCTCATGCTGTGAGGGACTGTGAAATCAGCACAGAACAGATGATTCACCCAGGGGAAGAGGTTGATCAGGCAGCACTTGCCTTTCTGTGCAGGTGTTTTGTGCATTCAGCCACTGGTTCCTCAGGAGCAGAATGGAAAATGAAGGCATGCTGGGATTAAGGGATTTACCTGAGACCTCTCAAGACTCCTTTCCCCTTGTTTTACCTACTAAATATCTCTGCTTCCCTAGAGAAAGTTGAACTCTGGCAGACAGTGGCTTTTTTTCCTTCAGAGGTGTTCCAGGATGGGAATATTCACAGTCCTGTGTTATCCAGTGTCAGCAGAGGGATGGGAACACCTCAGACTGAGGTAAGTCAGCTGATTTATCATTCCTGATTCTTAGAGCAGTCCAGAGTATGATGGGATGGGATCCTCTCAGCTGCCTTGGCTTTTAGTGGGATTGGAATGAAGAGGGTCGCAAGAGTTTGAAGTAGTTATCTTTTTTTTTTTTTCTTTTAATCCTTTTTTTCTCCTTTTTTTCTTTTCTCTTCTTTCTGAAGGTAGTTCTTCACCTTTTCAGGGTGGCAAGAATAGCAACAGTGAGAGATTTATCCTTGAGGAGGGGAGGATGCAGGGGGATCCAACAGCAGCCATGCAGTACCTACGAGGAGGTTATTGAGAAGACAGCCAGACTCTTCAGAGCAGTGTATGGTGAGAGGAAGAGAGACAACAGGTATTAGGTAAGTAAAGAGAAGTTCAGACTGATGATAAAGACACACTTTTTTCCATGAAGGCAGCCAAGCATGAACAGCTTGCCCAGAGAAGCTGTGCCATCTCCATCCTCTGAGGTTTTCAAGCCCCTACTGGACAATGAGATCTTACAGTGGACCTTGCTTTGAGCAGAAGGTTGAACAAGAGGCCTGCTGGGGTCCCCTCTGACCTGAAGTGTTCTGCCACACTACGATGAGGTCAACATGGGTGGGCTCAGAGGAATGGCAACACTGCAGGACTGCTCCACCTTCTCACAAGATGAACTCCAACAAGCAGCTATTCGGGTTCCTGAAGGCTGGAAGTAGGTGGCTGGGCCAGGCTAAGGCCATGGATCACCAGAAGTGGCTTCACAGAATCATATAATAGAATCCTAGAATAATTTAGGTTGGAAGGGACCTATAGACCATCTTGTTCCACTACCCAGCCATGTGCAGGGACATCTTCCACTAGCCCAGGTTGCTCCAAGCCCCGTCCAACCTGGCCTTGGACACTTCCAGGGATGGAGGAGCCACAGCTTCTCTGGGCAACCTGTGCCAGGGCCTCACCACGCTCACTTCCTCTGTTGTGATTTTTGGAGTTACCTTTTAGTCAGGCTTTTTCACAGCAATGCCAGTGCAGTGAACATGCAGCAGCACTAGGAGGAGGTCAGGGAGAGAGAGGCTGGACCAACAGCTGCTGCAGGAGCTGGTACACCAGGACATGGCCTGAAAAGCAATGGGTCCTAAAAGGATTGTGTGTTCTTTGGAATTCCTTGCTGGATCACTGAAATCTGATCCAGGATAGCAGGGGTCAAATTAAATCACAGCCCTTATAGAAACATCGAGGCATGGACAGAAAGGACTCCTAACTCCTCTGGGAAGGAGAAGAGTCATAGGGACTCTTCCACCTTTGCACAGATATCACAGAATCATAGAATCACAGAATCACAGAATGGCCTGGGTTGGAAGGGACCTTAAAGATCATCTCATTCCAGCCCCCCGCTGTGGGAGGAACACCTTCCCCTGGTCCAGGTTGCTCTGAGCTCCTCCTCTTCTGCACTAAGACATGGGGTATGATAGAGCCCACACCCCATCCATGGCATCTCCTGGGCATGTGTCCCATCCCAGGATGCTCCCAGGTGTCAGAATGAAGCAGAAGGAGAACCACAAGGTCTGGCAGCTGCCCGGCTGTGCCTGAGCCAGAGGGACCCAGTGGGATGCAGAGAGATGCACTCAGTGCCATCCCTGCTGTGCTGCAGGCCAGTCTGGAGCACTGGGGCCTCGGGGGACCACAGGGAGGCTGCAGTGCTTGAGTCAGTGCCTCTGAGCTCAGACTCTCCTAAAAAACCTGGGGACCACAGTGGCTGGGAAGGCTGGGGGTGTGATGTGATGCTCAGCACAGCCGCGGTTCCTCCCTCCGTGTTTGCTGTGACCTCCTTGCAAGGCAGCTTTTGGCACTGAGTCTCACATCCTCTCCAGATCTGCTGGCTATGGCAAAACAAAATTGGCTCTGCACAAGCTCCCAGGCTGCACACACGCACTTCACTGCTGAGGAGATGGAGAGGGCTAAAATTCCTGGTTGCTCACAGGGCAGGTACCTGTCAGCAGGGCAAACCTCACCTGGGGGGTGCTCAGGGTTCCTTCAGCTCGCTCAGCACCCTGATTCCAGCTCAGCTTCCCCCTTCCAGCTCAGCTCCCCTCCGGGATGGGCTCTGCTTTGAGTGGGGAGTGCTGGTTCTTTAGCAACTCGACGTCCAGAAAAACCTGCAGTCACGCAACTATATATAGCCCGAGAGAGGCCGTGAGTGTGGTGACGCAGTCTGGAAGTGCTTCCTGGCTGTTCTCCAGCAGCTGGGAGCAAGGCACATGGCTTTGGCTTTTTTAGGGGCAGTGGTGTGCAGGGGAGGTGGGGGCTTGGCAGCATGGTGGGCTCAAGGGGGGAATTCATCTTCTTGTGGCCCCGAGTGCAGGCTGGTGGGGTGAGCCAGCAGATGTGGTGTTGGGGCTTGGAAGTGGTTTCAGTGGGACAGAGACTTGATCCAGGAATCACTCAGCTGAAACTTCCTGGTAGATGGGTCTTGGAGCCAAGTCCTGATATGGAGACTCCTGACACTTCACACTGTATGACTGGGGACCCCCTTTAGCCCCAAAACAGGGGTGAGGGCTCTCAGTGCTGGCACTCCTGGGAGGTCACAGGACTGGCTCTGGTCTCACCTGGTTTCTTCCAGTCTGAGGACTGTTCCCTGGGCTGCAAGAACTCATCAGAAGGGATGCACAGACCATCACCACCATTTGTGGCTCCATCAGGGCCAAACCAGGAGGAGCAGAGCACAGCAAGGAGCCAGGTAACCTCAGACCCCCTATACATTGCTCAGAGGGCAGGTAATAAACTGGTGGAGACCTTGGACTGGACACCACGCTCAGCCAGGGAGGCAAAGCTGGCTCAGACTAGTTGCTGGTTGCTGGGATGGAGTCACTGGGGACTGACACCTTGCTGGGTGCCACACTCATCCTGAAATGCAGGGGTGGTCAGGCTTGGCCACCTCTGCATCTCTGGCAGCTACTGGGAACACCCCCAGGCAAGAACATGGCACTGTGTGTGCCCTTCCTCTTTTCCCCATGAGAGCTCTCCAAAGAGGGAACCGGGCACAGGAAGGAGCATCTCCAAACTGGCCTCCAAACCAGTCCTTGTCACCTCCCTGCTCCAGAGACTGGACTCCACACTGGAGGGGATCTCTGTGCCAGCAGCTCCTGCATTGACTCCTTCCTCACTCAGCCAGATGCTGCTGCCCCCTGAGCCCAGGGAGCTCCCAGGGCTGGGCATGGCATGAGGGATGGGGTGGTCTGCTGGCTGGTGGGAGCTGCAGGGCTTTGTCTGTAGCCCTGCTCATGACCCAGAGCCATGCTTGGTGCCTGGCTGTCTAGTGGGAACCTCAGATGTCCTTTCAAAGCCAAATGGTAGGTTACTTTGACAGGATTCCACCTGCCCAAATTCTGTCTGCTCCTTCAAGCCTTTTGGGGTGTGCCTGGGGGTGGTCATCCTGGTCAGGCCCTCAGTGTGCACTCCAAAGAGGGAAATCTGGCCCTGACCCCTGCTGCAACCTGTCCTCAAGGAGGGAGTTCTGCAGAGAGATGGTTCCTGTGCCAAGGGAAAGGCAGGATGTTGTCAGAGCAGGCCCTGACATCCAGGCTGTGCTGGGAGCTGCAGTCATCACCCCTCCGTGTCTGGGTGTGCAACCTGGTCTGCAGGTTGCTTTTCCATGGACAGTCTTTGCCATGATAAAAACTTGATTGTTAACACTGTGTCCTAGTTAGAACATCTGGGACCAGTTCATCATTGTATGGGTGTAACCCAAAACTGTGTATTCCATAGCCTTCCATGCCATTTCCCAGAAACTGTTATCAATGAACCATTTACACCATCTGCCCATAGAGCCTGACTCCTCAGGCTATAAACTAGGTGTTAAGAGGCCTGTGAGATAGGAGGATGCTCTTGTCCTCACACCCTTTGTGGAACTCCCCACCCTGAGGGAAGTGCTGGGCATTCCTGCCTGAACTGGAGGATATATAATCTTGGAGTCTTGGAACTTTTTTAACCACTCATGGGATCCAGAGGAAGACTGCAATCACCACTCTTCAACCAGACTGCAACCACCACCCTCGACCAAATGCAATCACCACTCTTGACCAGACTGCACCAGCACTCTCACCAACAGGTTTTCCCCTCTCCCTTTACTTTGGACTCAGGGGGCCAAAAGAACACCACTCTGTTCATGGCCCAGGGTGCTGGGTCATACATTTGGGTTTTGTGGGTTAGAACCAATTGTTTGTCTGTATAATCGTGCTTGTATTATTTTATTAAATTGTTATTCTGACTTATAATCTCTCTTTTGAGTTGAGTTCATTTCCCCTGCTGGCTTACCTTTAAACCAGCACACACTGGGACCTACTGATGGGAAGCAGAATCAACTTCTGATCTGCTCCACTGTAACTCTGAATGATTCTTGTGTCCAAAGATCCTGAACAAGGCTAGAGAGGGAAGCAGGAAACCTAGCCCACTGTCCTGGGTGGCTCATGGTGTGGACAACCCTGGAAAGCAAGGGACAGGGCTGGGTTTAACATACCCTGCAGAGCTTGCCACATCCCACGCCCTGACTGCAGGAGCAGTCCCTGTCCTCCTCACTGATGTTGGGATGTTTATGGTCAACATTATGAGAAAAAGCATGGGAGAGGTGGGTGACCTGCCTTGGCTCTGGTGGCAGAACTACGCACCCTGTCCTGCACTCTGCCCCTCCCTGCTCTGTTCCAGCAACTCTGGATTCAGGTCTACCCTTCCCTTACCCATACTGAGGTACAGAGGCAGCCTCCTGTACATGGCAATATTAATCCGTAGGTTTTCCAGAGCTGAAGAGGCAGAGAGTGCCACAGCGTGAGCGCTCGGAAGCAGACGGCGCTGCTGCACGGCAATCCGTGCCCAAATGCTCCATATCATATCGTACAGCATATGTCTAGAGACAGGCCAACAAATTTAGACCTGGAAATGTGTATAACTGCCAGGCAGGACTTTGAGGCTGGAAGAGCTTCAAAGAAAATGGAATTCGTATGCTTTGACAGCAGCGTGGTGGTTCTTCAGGTGTTAAGTTTAGTGGGACAGACCCCCCCCTTGAAACATTACTTAGTCCTAGAAGTGCCTGAAGGTCAAACCTGGCTCAGTCACTTGCACCACTTCAGTATTTATTGATTTGGCTCAAAATCAGAGCTTGCTTGGCTTAGCACAATACACAGTATCATGGAATCATGGAATATTCTGAGCTGGAGGGGACCCATAAGGACTATAGAGTTCAGCTCCTGGCCCTGCACAGCACAGCCCCAAGAATCACACCGTGATTCTCATATATCTCCATCTCCTTTTTCATATGGCTCTTTTTGTCTCTTCCTACTCTCTCTGCAGCTTCGTTTTCCCAGTCATTGCCCAGAAACTGCCCTGCAACTGTGGAAAATGCTGTTGCCATCAGATCTTGCTGTGGTCAATGGCACGTGGCCTGGAGCATAAAGGGAATCTCCCATGGAGACTGGTTCCCTGGAGAGGCAGTGCTCTGCCCCTCCTGGTTCCCAGCACGGGTCCTCAGGCAGCAATGCCACCACCCTCTGCTGCCACACACCCTTGTCCCCATGGTGGTAACCCTTGAGTGCAGCCCAGCCCATGAGCAGCTTGGGGGTGTTGTTTGGTGGCCTGAATGGCTTGTACTGGCCTCAGAAGTGACCTGAATTGTACCCCAGGGGTACCCCAGGGGGTACTGGGCTGGCTGCTGTCCCTCCTGGTCATGCAGGCGCTGTCACAGGGCTCCTGCAGCTCCCAGGGCTGTGCCACCAGCAGAGCAGTGCCTGGGCGTGCCCCAGCCTGGGAGTCATGTCCGTCTGTGGGAAGGTCAGTTGAAGTGGGATCAGGGAACCTCATCCCAGCTTCCCTCTGCACCTCCCATCCCTTTGCTCTGTGGGATCTCCTCCCATGTCCCGCCCTAAGCCCCTCTGGCAGCACCACCTCCCTGGACTCCCATCCCTCACTTCCACCACAGCAGGGAGCCTCGGGGCTCGCTCTCCCTTGCCTTCCTTCTCTTCCAGGAGCCAGGTGAAACCCAGTAGTTTTTAGGATCTGTGTTGGCAGAGAAGAGCGAGCAGATGGTGCCCCAAAATCCCCACGCCCCTGAGAGTGAGCTAGTGATCATTTCTGAAGCTCTCGAGATCTATTTTTTTCCCAGACCCTGCTGAGCCTGGCGAGGACTGTAACTGCAGCTTGGACTGGCTGGAGAGGGCAATACCCGGATGGGCTCCTCGCCTTTCAGGCTGTAATTGGGCCCTGGCGATACAAAGCACAAAGCTCTTTCCTTCCTGTTTGCCGGGCTCCCTCCGTGAAACCTTCCCCTGCCTGTGCTGGAAAATATGTAAATACCAGGGCACGGGAGAATTGCTCCCTCGTGCCTGCACCACGTCTGAAATACCCATTAAAAATATATGTTCCAAAAAGAGCACCTCTGCACCGAGCACAGACTCTCCTGGCAGTGGGGGGCTGTTTGAAGGGAGCAGGAGGGAGCGGATCAAAGGCAGAAGGGACAGCGCGGCTGTCCCAGCTAAATTAGCAGCAGGGATGGGGGTTTTGGAGGCTCCACAGGATCAATAGGACTATCTGGAAATGCCTGGCAGTCACGCAGGAGGGTTGGAATTCAGCAGCGGGGTCTGCAGTGCTGTGCTGCGGCTCGGCTGGCTGTGCCAAGCCTGGGGAGGGATGCACGGAGCCAGGGAAGGGGGATGAGAGGAGGGAGGAAAGGGGCTGCCGGGGCACAGGCTCACACAGCAATAAGCAGGTCTAATGAAGAGCCTTGAGGACATCCACCTCCCCCAGCACCAGTGGGATGGGGCTCTGGCGGTGTCACCTCCCTGCCCGTGTCTGTGAGGTCCTGCCCCAGCTCGGGGTATGGTGTGACTGGTGAGGACAGCAGGGAGCTCACATGCATCCTCCTGGCCTCTGCCTCACAGCCATGGGGCTGGGGAGATAATTACACACAAATTCGTTGCAAAATCTCCCCTTCAGCAAGGCAGGGGCCAACAAATTGTCTCAAAGACCCCATGTGATGTAGAAGCACAACGTGGCTTTTCTGGGAAACCTGACAGGGCTCAGAGGATCTGAGATGAGGGCTGGTGATGCCTCTAGTCCTGGTCTCCTCCAGAAACACCCCTGGGGATGTGCCTGGGGCTGGGGGAGCCACTGGGCAGATCTCCTCCAGAAACACCCCTGGGGATGTGCCTGGGGCTGAGGGAGCCACTGGGCAGAGTCTCTGCTCTCCAGGCTGGGCACTGGGATCTCTCACAGCTCCAGCCGGTGAGAAAGGGCAACCCACAGAGACATTTTCTTCTTCTTCAAAGGAATTCAGTGTTTGGCTGGAGTGTTCAAAGGAGATTTAAAAAGAGAAGATAAAAAAGAAAGTTAAAAGCTGCCCAGTGAGGGGCGGAAATGGGAACGTAGGGAGAGATCAGGGGCAGCGCCGGCAGCAAAGCAATGTCAGGGCACCGAGAGAGGATGAGGAGAGCCTTCATCCCACAGCTGCACAGCCAGGGCACCGATCCCCATCCTCCAGCATCTGCATCTGTCATGGCCATCTGCAAGCTGAGGCTTGGCATGTCCAGAGCCCTGGAGAGCCCTGAGGCTGCGGGAGGAGTGGGGCTGGAGGCCGGCGCTGGCGGGTGACCCTGGTGGGAGAGGGGAGCCGTGCTCGGGGGACTGGGACCAGCAGCGTGGGAAGGGTGGGATGCAGCGGGGATGCAGAGCAAGACACCGGGAGGGAAAATGTTAATCAACCGCAGTGCCTCCCTGAAAGGAGCCAAATGTAAATGAGATAATTAAGCTATTATTTAAAGCCGGGAGACGGTGGGGACAGGCCCGGGGTGGCCGGACTGCATTTTAATCAGCTGCCTGGCTGGGGCTGGTGAGCTCCTGCTGGTGGTGCCCCTGCCTCTGCATCCCGGCCTCTGCATCCCTGCCTGGGCTGCCAGGCTCCTGGGCTACTGAGCAGCCCCTCTGTGAGCTGCTGCCACCCTGTGCCCCCTCTGCCCAGCCGCTGCCATCCCATGTCCCAGGGTATCCAGCCGGGCCAGGGGGCAAGGGGACCAGGTGTGGAGGTACCTACACCTGTGTTACCACATTTCTGTGGGGTTTTTTTTCAGGCTGCAGGAGTACCTCAGGTGCCTCAGTTTACCTGCTCTCACTATTTTGGACGCTAAAAAGTACTAAATGAGAGTAAGCAGCGGTGGTCCATGCAAGGAACACAAATGCTCCAGCAGTGTTGGCTGGACTGACCTCGAAAGGCTTTGGGAGCCTTTTTTTCACCCTCTAGCATGGAGTTACTGTGTGACCTGAAGAAATTTAAATAATTGCCCCGTGGCTCGGTTTCCCCACCTCTGGAAGCAGCGCTGAGGTTTGGAGGAGCTCTCGGCACAGTGGGAAGCTCCAAGGTCACTTGTGAGCTGCCACGAGCCAGCAAATGTGGCAGGACAGGATTTTCTTCCTGCATTTCTTTGTTTTGGTCAGGAATGGAAAAGAAACAATGACATCCAAATGTATCCATGACAAGGAGTGTGAAGTCACTTTGTTCCGTGTCACTGGGACCATCCTGGCTGATGGTGGAAGATTCGACTCCTTTCCAGAGACCTCTGAACAGCAGGGAGAAAAAGGGTGATTGTTGAATCCTTTTCTCATATATCAACTGGGATCTAGGTGAAACAGCATTAGTAGGGGCCAGATTCAAAGGAAACCCAAGGAGATGTCTCTTCCATGGAGGATCCTTGAGGAGAGCTCCTCACCACAGGGCGAGAGGCTGTTCCCATTTCACATGGGAGGTGTGAGAGCTGAAACACAGAAGGAAAAAGCCCATGGAGAGCTCTTAAGCAGAAAGGTAGCACCTCTCTAGCTCAGAAAACCCTGCTCCATGAATGTCTGGAGATCGGGGGAGCAAGGAAACGTTACACATGCCAACCACATTTGTAATCGCTTCCCCAGGCACTGGCCCTGATGGAAACAGCGGACCAGGTTAGAGCACTGTTTCCTGCCTCTCTACAACACAGCCCTTATCTTTCAAGAGGCTTTTTTACTGTGTGGTTAAATGGTAAATTAAAAGCCTGATCCAGAGTGGCTTTCAGGTGCCTTACTCTTATTTAGGTGCCTCATTCCTGCAGTTTCCATTCCTTTGCAGAGCTGGGCCCTTAAATCCTGAAGACACTTCAGAAAATGCTATCCACGATCCCACGTTAGCAAAAAGATTATCCCAGCAGCCTTCCTGCTAGTCTGTGGACCTCTGAGCATCCTGCCAGCGATGGCAGCTGACCCCTGGCCATGTGTGGGCTGTTCCTGTGCCGTGTCCCTCCAGGGGCTGCCAGTGCCGGCGGCGGGGAGGCTGTGGAGGGGGTTGGCATTTCCAAAGCACGGTGCCGGGGAGCACCACGCTGACCCACCCGAGCGTGAATCCAGCCTCCCACGGCTTTATTTGCCAAAAGCAGCATTTTTTTTCCCCTTCTCTCCACCCAGGCAGCCAGGCTGCAGCTGCCTCCCCTCTCCCGGGCCTGGGGTGGGACTTCAGGTGCAGTCGGACTATAAATACTTGGCACCAACACCACTGCGGTTGTGCTGCGGTTTTATTTGTAGGCTCAGCGTGTGCACGGGCAGGTGTGGCCTTTGCAGATTAGGGAATGGGTTTGCACCCTTGTCCTCCCCCTCTGCCTCCCCTCAGCTCTCAGGTGAGGTGAGTGCCATCAGCTACACCGGAGGGATTCGGTCATGGAGTGTGTCCAGGGCTCAGATCGATCACGGAGTGTCTCCAGGGCTCAGATCTCAGTGGTCCGGGGCAAGATCACACAGGTTGAGCTTGGCAGCTATGCTGGAAGTGCTTTATAGCTCCAAAATCGTTTGAGGAATGAAGAAAGCAAATTCCCTGTGATTTACACAGCCAGTCCCAGAGTGATGAGGAGAAGTCTGGAGTCACACACGGCACAGGGGTTGCAATGCCTTGGTCAGAACTGGTCACTGGATGACGTGAAAAGAGAATACAGGAGGCAAAACTTGTGGCTCTGGGGGGTTTATTTGCCACAGGAAACAATTTGCATTTCTGTTTTCTTCTGCCTGATATTCACAGGCAAGACAAAATTAGCCAAACAACCTTTCCCAGAGCTCTGAGATTTACTGCTCTGTGACTCAACTTCCCCAACTGTGATCTAGGGAGAACAATCCTTTCTTCCCAGTCAGCAGCGTGGGAAGCTTCATGCACCTCCTCCTTCAGGCAAAGCTCCGTCCAGAGCATCCAGATGGGAAGAAACTCTGCACCTGCACGTCTTTAACCCCAATTTCAGGACTGAGTGTTTTCCAAACTGCATATTATAGGACCATGCAGTTGCACGTGCTGGAGACAAGAGGACATGCTGACTGGGCAGCTGCTGTGGAGAGCACAAACACAACCTGGTGTCTTCATCCCTCGGGGCCAGCAAGGGCCCAAGCAGTGACTTCATGGAATTATGAAGGTTGGAAAAGCCCTCTAATATCATCGAGTCCAACTGTTAACCCAGCACTGCTAAGGCCACCGCTAACCCATGTTCCCAGGTGCCACACCTGTGCATTTTTCAAACACTTCCAAGAGCGGTGACTCCACCATTTCCCTGGGCAGCCTGTTCCAGTGCCTGACCACCCTTTCAGTGGAACCCAGGGTACAATCCATTCTATGCTGAAGGACATGCTGGAGAGCTCAGAGGAAGCCTTGCAGTGCCTTGGTCTCTCTGCTATGAAAGAGCCACCCAGGGCAGGCAACCCTCATTTCTAGAGGTCTCAGTGCAGGTATCTTGGGGTGGCAGAGGTGGGTCCTCTCCTTCTGGTGTCTGTATCGAGCAGAAGAGGGAGGTCACCTGCCATCAATCTTGACACCACCCTGAAGAGTTTTTCCACATCATTCCCATCAGGGTGGAAGCGTAGTTGTGAGGTGGCCAGGGCTGAGTGGGACCTGGTGACATTGCAAAGGTGGAGGGGTAGAGCTTGGTGCCACAGCCTGCAGTGCTGGCACAACTCAGCAGGCTCCCAGCAAAGTGGTCCCTGCTCTGTGGATACTTGGCAGGAGGCTGGGGGGCTGGGGGGTGATTTTACAGCCTGTGCACTGAATTCCAGGCAAAGCCATCTCGGAATCAGGCAAAATTAAATAAAAAACCGACTCAGTGCCCTGAGCACGCCTGAAGTTGTTTTCTCCAGGGTTCGTCCGAACGCCGAAGTTCCCATTCTCCCAGCAGGAAGAGGAGAGAAAAAAAAACCGGCACAAAAGCCGTCGGAGCAGTCGCTGGCTGGCGCGGGCGGGAAGGGGGCCAGGCTGGGCGCCGGGCGGTGGCAGTAATTTTCCACACGCACTGGATTAGGTGAGACTCTCGGTCAGGAGTGAATTCTGGGTTTTTTTCCCCTTCTTCCCTCCCTCCGGAGACCGGTGTTGGATGGGAGCCCGGGAGAGGCGAGATAAAGGTCTTCTCTATCAGACAGCTGTTGAAAGATCTCAAATAAAGAGGCAGGCACTGCTCAGAAACCGTTCGAGGCAGCGAACGTGAAGGGTAAACTGCAGAACAGGTAGTGTTTGTTGCCTCGAGAGGCCTTTGGAGATGCATCCCCTCCTGGCTGGGCAGCTCTCCTGACCTCCAGCTGCCTGGGGCTCTCTGAGGCTTGGCAAACTGCTGCCCTGGTAGGATGGCACAGCAGCTGCCTTGCAGCTACAGCTGGGAGAGCATCGTTTTGTATCCATCAGGAGGCAGGGACTGGGTAGGCACTCACTGGTGTGGGGTGATCAGACCCTCCTTCCATCCCTCCTACGGTCCCCAGACAGGGATGGGGTAACCACCCACAGGGGTGGGGGAACCTCAGACCTTCCCTCCATCCCTCCCACAGTCCCCAGGGCCGGTGGCTGCCCCGGTGGACGCGCAGCTGAGCTGAGCTCATCTCCCAGGCTCGCTGGCAGCCAGCCCTGCCCCTGCCCTTGCCATCCCCCGTGTGTCAGTGTGGACAGAGCCCGGAGCATCCCCAATGCCCCCTCCCCGGGCTGTCCGTGCCCCTCCCGCCGGGTGCGGGTCGGGTGCGGGGCACGCAGCGCGGTGCCGGCCGTGGCGTTGTTGCCACGCCGCGGTGTGTCACGACCCTAATCAGATCTCACGCTCCAGGGAGCAATTCTCCTCACCATGGGAAAGCGTGAGACGCCTGCGCCGGGCCTCGCACGTGGCTCCCCGCCCGCGGCGCGGTGCCCAGCGGGGCACGGGGGGCAGTGCCGGGGCTGCCGGGCGAGCACGGGGCTCTGCCACAGGCTGGGAGGCACTGGCTGGGCCACCCCCCCCGTGGCCACAGGGAGCTGGCTCCCAGGAGGATTTCTTGCTTCCTCCATGCCGTCCTGTCACTCACTGGTCCATCCCATCCCATCCCATCCCATCCCATCCCATCCCATCCCATCCCATCCCATCCCATCCCATCCCATCCCATCCCATCCCTTTTATATCTCATCCCATCCTATCACCTGTTTTATCCTGTCTCATTCCATCCCATCCTCCCTGTTTTATTCCTTTCCATGCCACGCCATCCCGTCTCATTCCATCCCTTCCCTTCTGTTTTATTCTGTCTCATTCCGTCCTATCCCATTTTATCCCATGCCATTCTATCCCTTGTTTTATTCTGTCTCATCTCATGCCATGCCATGCCATGTATTCCAACCCTTCTGTTTTAGCCCTTTCCTTGTCATGCCATGCCATGCCATGCCACCTCTTCTGTTTTATTCTGTACCATCCATTCTGCTCTGGTTTATCCCATCCCATCCCATCCCTTCTGCTCCGTTTTATCCCATCCCATCCCATTCCACCCCACCCCATCCTCTCTGTTTTACCCTGTTTGATCCTATCCAGTCCCAGTGGTCCTCTCCCATGCCATGCCATGCCATCCCATCCCATCATCTCCTGGCCATCTCATCCCACTCTTCCTGTCCTGTCCTGTTCTCTCCCCAGCGACATCACTGCCACTGGCTGCATCTCCCAGTGACCAGTCCTGTGCAATCCTCTTGTCCCTCAAAGTCATCTGATTCTTTTCCATCCCAGCCCCATTCCTGCTGGATGCATGGAGTTGTGTCAGGAGAGGTTTAGGTTGGATCTGAGGAAAAGGTTCTTCCCCCAGAGGGTGGTTGGGCACTGAACAGGCTCCCCAGGGCAGTAGGCACAGCCCCAAGGCTGGCAGAGCTCAGGGAGCGTTTGGACAACACTCTCAGGGACAGGGTGGGATTGTTGGGGTGTGCTGGGCAGGGCCAGGAGTTGGAACTGATGATCCTTGTGGGTCTCTTCCAGTTCAGGATATTCCATGATTCTATGAGCTCAGAGTGAGGCATTCCCAGAGCATTCATCTGGCACAGATCTCCCCACAAGACCCTTTCTCTACAGCTCCTGTCCAACACGTCTGTCTCTTTCTTCGGTCATTTTATGTGTCCCCACCATCAAGTCACAGACAAATGTCAAGCAGAGACTGAGGTACCCCAAATTCAGTTGCCAGGGCCTGACTGTGGACTGGTTGCAAGGGGGTCCCAGCCCTGGAGAAGGCAAGGACTGGGCCCTCACCAGGTGTTGGGGTATCTTTGGGGATTTGCAGTTACTGAAGGAAATTATACAGACCTGCCCTTGACTCAGCCATTTTAGAGCATCTCCTGAGCTCAGTGAAGCTGGAGTTAAACCTCAGTCGCTTTGATCATGACAAATAGGAGCTGGGAAGCCAAATTCAGTGCAAAGTCACTGGCTGGCTGTGGAGCTGCTGCAGTTCCTGGTTTTAGATGTGGATTTGGTGCACAGCTGGTGGCTGTGCCGCCCACACTGCTGAGGCCAGGATGGTGCTCTGTGAATCCAGAGGAGCCTTGGGATGCTGGTGGGACTGGTCCTGCCTGTGTCTGCTCTCGCCTTTGTGTAAGGAGCTGGCCTTGGGGGGATGCTGAGGGTTGGTGTCTGGGACTTCTGTTGTGTTGGCTGATGGCAGAGCTGGTGCTTTTGAGTCATTGATTGAGTCTTCCTGGGCAGGAAGGTACACCAGGGTGGGTGGTTGGGGGGTGACAGAGTTGCCGTCCCAGTTTGGTGGGTGGAGGTGGATGTTCAAGTCTCTGTGAGGATATTGGTGGCCCAGATCACCCAGATTACGGCTTCCTCAGTTATCCCTGCTGCTCCAGAACCTCAACCAGCTTTGTGGTGGGGTGTAAGGCAGGTGACACTGTATGGGGCTGGGAGCTCCACTGAAGAACAGCCATGTATGTGTTATTTAGCCCATGGGCTGAGGGAGAAGCACCTAAGTGCATGGACCTCTTCAGGCACCAGCAGCAGGTCCGTAGGTCTCCTGGAGAGGCAGGCAAGCTGGAATGTCTGACTGGGGGGTGCTGGAATTTCTGGGACTGGCACGTGCCCAAGGAGACACCCTCAGAGGGCCATCAGAGCCCCCCGAGGGGCTGCAGCGTGGGGCGAGCAGCCGGCACAGGCGGGGAGTGTGGCGAGCAGGCGGTGGGATGCGGGGAGGGGGAGGCAGCCATCCATCCATCCATCCATCCGCTCCCCGCTCCCTCTGTGCCTCGCTCTACTTGCCGCGGTCCCCAAGCTCCCTTCCCTTCCCCTCCGCTGCCTTTTATGCAGCTCGCCCAAGGCTCCAGGGCCTGGGGATCTTTCCAGGCTTCCCCAGCTGGGGTTTGGCAGCTCTAATTTTAGGCACTTCTCAGTTTTGCTTTCTCGCCGCTCAGTTGAGGAAAAGCGCTTGTGCGGGGAGGCGAGCCTGGCCCTTCCCCACCGCTGCTGGCTTTCTCTTTGTCTCTCTCCCCAGCTCGCTCCCGCCTGGTGCCTGCTGCTCCGAGATGCCGGTGGACATTAATAAGCCCCTTTCTAAAGCTGGAGCTCTTGCAGGGCTGCAGAGTGAGGATGCACATCGAGCCAGGGCCCCTCCAGACCTGCTGCTGCCCCACAGTGATGGTCTCCAGACCGTGGTGTGACACCCCGCTCCCCCATGAAAACACTGGGAAGGGCTCCAGTCCAGGCTGAGAGGCTGCAGACTCAGAGGAAAGCCCAACCAAGGACATCAGGATGGCCATGTTTTAACGACAGTCACCCAGCACCTTTCGATCCCAACAGATCTGTGGGAAGAAGCTGGGGAATGCCTTTGAGGAAAGCCCAAAACTAAGCATAGATCAAAAAAAGTGATCAGATCAATCCATGCACAGAAAACCCAGTAAGAGGTGATCCAGCCCTCAGATCCCCCCTGGCAGCTTGTTAGAGATGCAGCAGGATGTGACCCTGGACCTGGTCAGCCTGGAGCTGAGGCAGGACAGCTGGTGAGTTCTAATTCCAAATCTAAGCTAAGGACAGCCCTATGGGACAGGGGATTTTGCCCAAAGTCCTTGTTATGCAATTTGGACACAAAAGGGGAGTATCCACCTCCTCACACTCTCAGGGAAAGTATCTTCTGGGGAAGAGAAGGAGAAATTTTTCCCAAAGGAAGAGAAAAATCAGGTGAGGAGGACAGAGGAGGTGGCAGCAGCTGGGAGAGCAGGATGTGCTAGCTGGGATGGATCCTGCCTGCACATGAGAAGCACAGTTTTGTCCCGTGTATCTGATAAGCTTTCACCTTCCAATGCTGAACGACTGGGGCTGGAGCTGTCTAACTGGATTGTGAGCTGCCTACTCCTGAAAGGGCTCTGCATCCCATTATCCATAAACCTGTTCATGGCACACGGCTAATTCAGGCAATTTCCCACACGTTTATGCTGTCGATATAATAACCAGCCCGTCGGCCTCAGCCGGGCTGGAGCACCGTGTCACGAACAGCAATCTGCAAATCAGGCTCTCAACGCTGTCCCTGCAGCCGGGCTGGTGGGGACGAGGGCAGTGGGACTCACAGTGTGCTCTCTCTGCCTTTGGAGCCTCTCCGCTGCCCCTGGGGAGGTGGGCTGGCAGGATCCCTAAGGAAGCACTGCCCTGCAGGTGATAGGAAGCTTAACTGCCCCCTCCCACGTTGGCACCCTCCTTGTCACAGGTCTGCAGGACCCAAATCCAGCGTTATCAGAGGGCCACAGCGCCAGAGAGAGGGGCCCAGCTGGCTCCTCTCGCCCTCTCCGCTCCCCATCGCTCACGTGGAGCGGTGGGTGGACGCGGCTCTGGCTCTGCTTCGCTGCCAGATTATTTCTGGGCATCGCCACAGACGGACGCGGCGGGGAGCGAGGCCGTGCCGGGGGAGGGGGGACACGGCGGTGCCGGCAGCTGGGGGCCGGGACCATCCCCGCTGTGCCTTCCCGGCATCCTTTCCCCACCGGCGGCCGCGTGGCTGCCCGGAGGGGTGGGGGGGCTGCCCGCTGACACCGCCGGCCTCCCCCTCCTCCCCGCCGGCTGCGAGCGCGGTGCGTCATCCTCCGCTCGGATAATTCGGGGGCAACGATTCCGCGCCTGCCGCCGATCGCGCCGGGGCCCCCGCGCTCCCTTGGCCCGCATGCCCCCCTCCCACCTGGCCCGCTTCCCCCGTGCCTCCTGTATCCAAGGAGAGGGATCAGCGGCGGGGGGAAGCGGGGCTCTGACGCAGGGCTCGCCCCGCCGCTAATCGCCCCGCGCCCGGAGCGGCCCCAAGCCCCCCTCGCCTCCACCGTCACGGCCGCGCTGACCCCGCGCTCGCAGGGTCAGGGACCCGGGGCTGATTCGGGGCCGAGCGCGGCTGTCACGTTCCCTCGGCAGACACGGCGCAGCTGCCGCTCGCCGGGAGCCGCGGGGGCTGCTCCGGGGTGGCCGCGTTCCCCCGGGGGTGAAGCTGCTCCTCAGACACCCCCGCGGGCTCCTGGGGGTGATGGCAGCGAAGCAGAGCACGGGGGGGGGGATTTGCCCCAGGGGAAGGAGGACGAAGGGTTGTGCCTGCTCCGAGGTCTCCTCTCTGCGTGTCCCACGCCAAGGCTTGGGAAGCATCTGTCGGGATGAAGCTCGCGCCCGGCAGGATGGAGAGGGATCGCTGTGCTCAGCTGGACTGCCCGCACGGGAGGGGTGGGGTGGGCGCCCACTCAGCGCTGGCTCCGCGGCGGATCCGTGGGGTGGATGGGGTCACGTGCCCTTTTGGAGAAGATGCCTGTGTGGGAGTTTGCCTCGGGGAGAGCTGTTCAAGCAGAGCTTTTCGTCCTCGCAGCCCCCGCGCTCTGCTCTCCCGACACGGCTGGAGAGCTGTCGGTGCCGGCAGAGCCGGCGCCAGGGCAGCGACGGCGGGAGCACCGTCCCCAGGTGGGCACAGAGCAGCCAGGCTGTGTGTCCCCAGGCTGTGCGTGCGAGGCTGTGCTGGGCACTGGAGCACACACACACACACAGTGCTGCACTGAATCCCACCAGCTCACTTGAAGCTGTGGTTGATTTTCACAAGCCTTCCCAGACTCAGCTTCAATGGGATCTGGAATTGTCCTGCACGGGCAGACATGGGAAAGACACCTTGTGTGGACAGGTAGGTTTTGTGGGATTGCACATCCCCATCCTCACCTCCAGCTGAGGGCAGGATCTCAGGGGACAGGAGGGAAGGAGAAGGCTTGGAGACATTCATAACCCTGATGGGACCTCGAGAAACATCCCTAAAGCACCCACAGTCCCTGAGGATGCAGGTGGGGGGGACACACATCCCCCTCCTCCAACACACCAGGGATGCAGCACCTTCTCTGCGGTGTAAAACGGAGCAGGATGCGGAGGGAAGAGCGGCTTTGAACAGTCAATTTCCATCGCTGAAAGCTGACAAGTTTAAAACAGCTAATGTGCCCCGCAAGATGAGGCCTTGGGAGATTTACGGCTCTCCTCGGCTGACTGCTCCCATACGGTGTGTATGTCAGCCAGGGAGCCTTTTAAAGAACCAAGATAAAACTGCAGCGGGGCCGCATTGCCCACCAAATGGATGGCAGAGAGGGAGGGAAGGAAGGAGAGAGGTTGCTGTGTGTGTTTCTTTCCCATCAGGCAGATGCTGAGCTCATGTCCCCTCCTGCAGCCACCACCGTGGAGTTACTCCAGGTCAAGGACACAGCAGGTCTCTTGGAGCAAAGTTTTCCTAAGCTGGCACAGGAGGAGGTTTATAAAATTCATCAGGAGCCCACTGGGGTGGGTGTCAGCGGAGGTGGGGGTGGCACTAGCTGGCAGGGATCCATGTATGGTGGCCATGGAAATGGGCAAGACCCAGCCTGAGCCTTGAGCTGCGGGCTGGGGTCTGGTGCTGGTTTGGTTGGATGGCGGGAAGCAGCCTCCTGGGTGGGTTGAGTGAGAACATCAGGTCTCCACAGGATCCCAGCCAGGGTCAGCATCCCCTGGAGGGCTCACACAAAATTTAGGAGCTCCTGCTGCACTCCTCAGTGCTGCTGCTTGCCAGCTTTCTGCGCCATGTTGAAGCCAAGCTGGGATGTCGGGTGCTCCCCAGGGCAGTTGGATCCCTGTTTTGACCTCTGTGTCCCTCTGAGTCCTCTGCTGCAGCCAGAGCAGCATCGTGTGTGTGAGCAGGCACAGGACCAGCATTGAGTTCTGTGGGGTGTCAACTAGCCAGGACATGGCCAGGGGACCTTGGGCACACATGGGACCTGCCTGCCCAACCCCGGAATACTTGTGGTGTTCGTGGTGTGGGAGCTGTGCCTGCCCACACCCTCTGCGCCAGCTCTGCCTGGCAGAGACATCAGCAGCGGGTGTCAGGAGGCAATTCACCTTCCCCAAGGTCACCAGAGACATGGGCTGGAGGCACCATGTCCTGAGAGCACCTCTCTGCAGATCCATGGCACTGGCTGGGATGGAGGTGCTGGCAGGGGATGGCGAGGATCCCTGTTCCAGGACTGGGCAAGCTGCTGCTCTGGGGCATCCACATCTGATGGACTAACATGGTTCCTCTGCTCTCCACAGCCCAGCTCAGGCTCTCCTGTGTGGAGCAAAGCTGCAACCACCTCAGCAGGCTGCACCTGAGGATGGTGAAGCTGGAGACAGGCAAGGCTAGAGATCCTCAGTCCTAGGCAGGCCACTAAACCCAGACCAAGCCATCCAGGCAGGCCTTTTGTGCCTCATTTGTTCTTTGTCAGGAAGAAGGTTGGTCCCACTGAGGGGACCAGGAATGGGTGAGCTGGCAGACTTCTCTTTGCACCATGCCCCAGAGGAGCTGAGCTCCCTGCAGACACCTCTGAGCTATGGGTACCCAGGAGAGCTGCTGGGGATGGAGGATTGGGTAACAAGGCCTTCCCAGAGCCTGAGGGTGATTTTTCTGTGTTCCCAACCCCCCAAAAGCAGAGCTCACTTCCCTCTTTGGCTGGACGGCGGACAAAGGTCTGGCGTGACCTGCTCCTGTCAGGGCTGAAGAAAGCTCTCCAGGGTGGTTTTGGGCGCAGCAGCAGCAGCAGGGGATGCCAGTCATGGTGCTCAGGTGCTGGAGTGGCAGAGCAGCTGTGGCTCCCCTGGGGTGGGAGAAGCCAGCTGGGCCTGGGGGAAGTGCTGCCCTGCAATGCCCATGAGCCTCCTTGTCCCACGGGGGAGAAACAAGACAGGGCAGAAAACCCTGCTGGGGTTTTCAGCAGTAGGGCATCTGGACATGGTCACCATCATTTCTGCCTGTCCTGCTGCCTGGCTTTGCCGCCCCAGAGGCCAGGAGACCCCAGTTCCTTTGGACTGGGAGGGGCTTTCCACCCCAGCACCTAACTGGTGCTGCTCCTGGCAGCAGGGTTGGGATGCAAGTGCTGGTGGCAGCATTCTGCTCCCTCAGTGCCATGGTGCTGCCTGGGCTCAATGCACCAGGAGCTGGAGAAGCAGCCTGCACCCTGTGTGTGGCACATCTCTGGCTCCCACAGCTCCTGATGCAGAGGAGCGGGATGGGGTGAATCCATGGGGGAGGGCAAAGCCATCGGCGCCCCTCTGCTCCTCTGGGTGGGTGCATGTGGACCCTGAGCACCACCCAGGGCAGTTGCCAGCCCTGATGCTTGGGAGCAGACACATCATGACTGTCCTGAGCTGGTTGAGTGTGTTCCTCTGAAACCCCTGCCCTCCTGGGAGCAAAAACCACTCTGCCCACCCTGAGTAAGAAGTAGTTCTCTGGTCCTGGTAGGCTCCTGTGCTGGGGATGAGGATCACCATGGGACACCCCACAGAGGGGTTTGGGGACACACATCCTGCTGGCCCAGGGAGTGGTCCCATGGCTCCATTCAGGGTGCTGCCCAGGTTCCACACCAGTGCCCGCTCTCCTCTCAAGGTGCCTGGGCAGGGCCAGGCTCCGGGGGCGGTGGGAAGAAGCCTCCCCTTATCTCCTCTCTCTTTGTGCAAACACACGAGCCCTCTTGGAGCCGCTGTGCGATGCCGCCAGCCGGAAAGCCGCAAAGGCGGGGAGGTTGCCCAGCTTCTGTCTCCTTCCCAGCAGGTGTGGCTGGCCCTGCCAGGCAGATGGCTCAGCGCCTGGCAGCGACGAGCGCCGGCGCCAGGAGCAGCTGGCTCCATCCGTACCCGGGCCAAGAGCGGGGATGCTGAGCAGCGCGGGGAGCTCGCAGGAGGCAAATGAGGCAGTGACCTCCCCTGCCAGGCTCAGGCTGTGCCGGGCACCTCTGGGGCTCTGGCGTGCACGTGGGGTGTGCTGCCAGCTCCTGCGTCCCATGGGGATCCTGGGAAGGGGTGTTGGCAGGGACCAGCAATGCCCCAGAGGAGGTGGGCACCCCTTGGGGTCAGCCCCAAAGCCCAGCTCTGATGCAGGAATCTCCAGGGCACATTTGGTCCAGTAAGACCTGGATGCCAGTCAGGCAGCTTGGTCTCTCCTGCAGCCTGGAGCAGCTGGGTCTTGGAGATGAAGAACCCCAGGGTGGCCCCTGCCCTGAACCATCAGCCCCCATCCCAGTTTTGCTCCCTGCTGCCTGGGCTAATGGTCTGCTGGGCGATCAACAGACCAGTTGGAAGCCCTGTCAGAGCCCGGCCAGGCACTACCTTGTTATTTCTAACCAGCCAAGTGGGGGAAACAGCCCTTTTTCATCCATCGACAGTCACTGTGCTGTTGTGAAGCTCCTGACACAGCAGGACAGGCTGAACCAACCCTCAAAAATCAGAATGGAGACAAGAAGATCCCTTCCTTCCCCCAGGCTGTTACTGTAGTGGGGACAGGAGAAAGCCCATGGGTTTTTTTCATGGTGGCAGCAATGTGGGGACTGCAGAAGCTCCTGTGCTGTGCTGGCCAGCCATACTCATGAGGGATAAGCACAGCAGCCTCATGCTGCACAGCACAGTCTCATTTTCTGTGCAGTTATTAATTTATGTTTGCCTGGCTCCGAGTGGAGGCAGAGAGCAAAAGCAAATGAACCCCATCAGCACTGATGGCCTAGGAACTCAGTCCTCTTGAGCCTGGCCTTAAGGGCTGGAAGAGGCTGTTCCTGGGGACCTGGCTTCCCAAGGAGCAGAGGAGAGTTGGAGGGGGGCTGGTCCATGGGAGCAAAGCCTCTGGGCAGGCTGCTCCCATCATCCAGGCTCCTCCATCCTCATGCTGCAGCCGGCGCTGGAAGTGGAAGTTTTGAAGTCGTGCACGGAGCTGTTTGCTTGGTATTTCCTGCCCCCGAGAACAGGAAGCAGCAACGAAGCCCAGGAGGGAGCTGCTCTTGGGAGAATTCCAGCCTGACACATTTTGATCCCTGCCTACAGGAAAGGGGGAAAGCTTCATGCTCTTTCCCTCATCCCTGTGCCCAGTGCTGGGATCTGATGGGGCAGATGAAGGCCAACCTGAGTGTGAGGAGGTGGATTGAACAGAAACGTGGCAGTTTGAATGATTTTCCATTTCCCTCTCCCTTGTACCACTCTGACCTGGGCCTTGTTTGCTCAGGCTCTGGGACAAGCACGGAGACACTGGTTCACAAGCTGCAGTGTGAGAAACATCTGGAGTGATGGATGTGTGTCCACCCAACTGTCCCACTGCTGTCCTGCTCTCCAGGGACTGTCCTCTTGGCCCCATGAGCTGCAGGTCCATTCCTGCCAGGTCTGGAGCAGCATCTCATCACCATCCCAAAACCCCCTCCTGCTTTCGAGGCCTGGATCCATGTTGGGAATGACCAACCCTCAGCCCACCAGGGCTTGGGTACAAAGCCTGAGGTTGTCCCATGCCCTGTGTCACCTGGATCAGCAGTGTCCCTGCCACAGGAGCATGTTCCTCTCCTCAGTGCTGATGGTCGTGGCTGGGGAAGGGCAGGTTGGGCTGGTGCCTGGTGACAGGCGAAGCTCTGCCATGGCAGGAGTTACTCCCGTCAGGACTGCCAGCGTCTGCTGCTGGCAGATCGTGGCAGCAGTGTCCCAGGAACGTGAACAGCACATTATTAACACTCTTTTAAAGAGCTGCCAGTGTGTCCCGAGTCCCTGTTTATTTCTGCATATGGCCTGTCCCCCGTTGAATGCAGCATTCACAGGAGGCGTCATCTCAGCTTGAGGGGGTCTATTACTTACTCCAGTCAAACTCCTGCAGAAGGTGATTCCTCCTCTGGCCAAGGACAAAGTCCCACAGAAGCAGAGGGTTTATTCTCCTTTTAAATCATCTCTTGTTTTGTTTTCTTCCTGCTGAGGGATGCGTTTGTGCAGAGTGGATGTTGGATCAAGGGTGTCCAAGCTGGAACATGCTGGTCTCTGGATCTGCTCCCAAATTTCTAAATGCACGGATGCTGGGGCTGTTTCTGTGGCATCGCCCTGAGCACACCCTGCCATGGAGAAATCTGGAGATGTGCTGGCTGGAGGGAGCAGGGACATGCCTAGAGAGTCATGTCATGTCATGTCAGGACTAGGGTGGCTGGCACAGAGGGGACAGGTGAAGCTAGAGAAGCCTGGAAAATGGGAGACTGAGGGGAGACCTCACCCTGGTCTGCAGCTTCCTCACAAGGGGCAGCACAGGGGCAGCTCCAATCTCTGCTCTGTGTGACCAGTGACAGGATTTTAGGGAATGGTATGATGCTCTGTGAGGGGAGGTTTAGGTTGGATCTCAGGAAAAGGTCCTTCCCCCAGAGGGTGGTTGGCACTGAACAGGTTCCCCAGGGCAGTGGTCACAGCCCCAAGGCTGCCAGAGCTCAAGGAGCGTTTGGACAACACTCTCAGGGACAGGGTGGGATTGTTGAAGTTGTCCTGTGCGGGTTTAGGAGTTGGACTTGATGATCCTTGTGGATCCCTTCCAGTTCAGGATATTCCATGATTCTAAGCTGCCCTCCTCCTCTTAGCACAGGTCCCCTTCGGTGGTTGTGCCCACCTGCAAGGGCACTCCAGACCCTGACCTAAAGGATGGTGAGCTGGCTGTGTGAAAGGCAGGGATTCATTCTGTGGTCACCAGGTGGGACCCAGACCAAGAGCCCAGGGGCTCCTGGCCTTTCTCACATCACAATGTCAACACCAGCACGGAGCTGCCCTGCCTCAGCAAGAGCAGGTTGCAGGGGTGTTTGACCAGACCAGGTCCTGTGGGGGCATGGTCTGTTTTAGAGGTGCTGGTGTCCCCACCCCAGAGGTGCTCACTTCCAAAGAGCGGGCTGGACACGAGGTTGTCTGTCTGGGCAGACTGACCCAGCTGCTCTTCATGGTCGTTCAGCTCCCTGGTGTGCACTGTGTCTGGGCACAGACAGGTGGCATGTGACAGACCGGGGCTGGAATGTTGGGATAGGCAGCACCTGGGCCACCTCTTTGGAGGATGCCTGCTTGGATTTTCACAGGACTCTGAATCCTTCCACTTCTGCAGCTCCCCTGGGCTCTCTGCCCATGACTTTTCCTGCTCCACTGCCATTGCTACGGGAGCCTCTGGTATGACCAGCTGAGAACCACAGACTATCCAGCTTGGGATCCACCTGGAAAAATATGTCCTAGGCGAAGGACAGACCAACACCAAAGCAATAAAGAGCATCTTACAGCACCTGGCACAGCACCCACGCAAGAGGCAGTGGAGGCAGCAGTACACACTGACACGGATAAATCCACAGGAGAGGCGGTCAGGATTGACCCTGATTTTTCTTTGGAAGTGGCAGATCTGGGTCTGGATTCTGGGCATCTGCACAGGACAGGACCTCGGGCTGTGTAGGCAGTGGCAGGTGCTGGGGTCACCCTCAGGGGCTGCATGCAGAGGGTTTGCTGAGGGCAGTGCCAGCCCCTCCAGGAGGAGCAGGGGGTGAGGACCACTGGGACCAGCAGCTGGAGCTTCTCCAGCCATGCACACTCTTCCAAGAGCAGTCACCTGGGCAACTGTGAGTGTGGAGCCAGACGAGCCATCAGGGCAGGAGCCATTGTGCTCGTTCAGGGAATGATTCCCAGCCCTTTTCCTGGGTCAGGGGGCTCGCTGGGTCACCCCGTTTGCCAGCCCAGAGGTGGGCAGCATGTGGCTCCCTGATCATCCAAAATCCTGCTTCGATCCTCCAGGGTGGGATGATGGAGGAGGGAGACCACAACCCTCTAACAAGGAAAAGCTGCCAAATGCCATATGAACTGAGGCCAAAGGGGGTGGCCCAAATCAGCACCAGGCACAGGGATGAGCCCAATGCCCAAACCCTTACACCTCACACTACACAGAGAGCAGACGAGGTTTCCCTCTTACCTGTAGTAAGTGTGTGTGTGTGTGTGTGTGTGTGTGTGTGTGCCTGTGCACGCCCAGAGCAGCAAACACTGCCCACCTCGGTGCGTTCCTGCCTCTCCCTCTCTGTTTTGCTGTTGTTGCTGCCTGCCTGACACCTGCGTGCCCCGGACGAGCTGCTGCTTTGCTAATGAGCTGCAGCACCTCGCTCGGGGTCCTGCTCACCACCAGAGCACAGGGACTCTCCAGGCTCATGTGCTTAGCTCAGCCCCACGGTTTCAATCCCTGCCAAGAGAAATGGAAGAATCTGGTGCAGCCAGGCCTGGAAAAAACAGCAAGGACAGTCTCCGGTTAACCCTTCCCGCACTGCTCCCCTCTCCTGCCTTCCCACGCGCAGGGAATCCGCAGGCTTCACACCCGCCCCTCCTTCCCACAGCCCGGTCCAGCCGCGTTTCCCTACCTCTGGGGGAAAAGCAGCTTTTCTCGTGAGATTGCCCAGAATACTCAAGGAGTCAGTATTCCCACGGCACTTCAATGCGTGCCCCCTTTGATCGCGGGAGGGCAAAGGGCAGAGATCTGGGAAAAGAAAAGAAAATCATTAAAAAAAAAAAAAGAAGGGAGAGAGAAGACACGGAGAGGGAAAAAAAAAATTAAAGCAATTCAGGCAGGAGCTTCCCTCAACCTCTATAAAATACAGTTCACGTTCTCTGCGAGCCTGGGGCACAGATCACATTCGACGTGAGGTGCTTTACCCAGCCCCGGTGTAAATTCCGGAGCCTCGCATCTGCATGGCGTGATGGGAAAAAGCTTAAGAGGGGCCCGGGGAGCTGCAGAGGAGGCGGCTGAGCCTATCTGGCTACCGCAGGGGCTGTCGATGCACAGACATTCCAAGGCTATTTGTGAAGGTGAAATGGTCTGTAAAGATTCCAGGACACCATGTGGCAGGATGGTTAGCAGGGCTTCTCCTCCGGTGTTTGCACAGCGCTGCCGGGCTGGAGGGAGGCTGTGTGCGCAGAATGCCTCGCGGTGATTAGAGCATCTGCAAATTTCAGCTTAATACGCGGCATAATGAGACACGGAATATTATTAGCCTGCAGCCATCCCCCCGCCCCAGCGGCGATCGGCAGCTTGAGCCGGTTTCACCTTCTCGGCGCGGTGCCGCGGGAGCTGCGGGGAGGATGCTCGTCCCGCCAGCAGGGCAGGCAGCCCGCGGGCAGCGCCACGGCCACGCGGGACCGAGCTCCTGCAGCAGGCAGAGGGCCTTTGCACCTTGGCTTGTAGGAAATGAGGTCGTGCCGTCCTTCCCCCTGGCTCTGCACACCAGCCCCTGCCCCGCTGGCCTCTTCTGCAGCGCCCTGAGCCACAGCCAGCCCATGCTTGGGGTCAGGGCACCCCGCTGCAGAAGGTGTGTGCCGTAGGGTACAGCTTCCAGCAGCCTGGAGGTACTTCCAGCTCCTTGCCAGCCCCTCTGGAGCCCACAGCTGCATGGGTGAAGGCATCTCAGAAGCAAGATGCTGTGCAGAGAGGGTGTTGCACAGACTCTGAAGGACATGGTTGATACATCAGAGCATCCCCTGCCCTTGATTTCCATCCCTGGCCTGTTTTCCATCCTTCAGACAGAGCTCCCTGCAGCTGGGGATGTTCTGGAGCCCACACACAGCCTGTGCCCCAGGCCAGCCATCCCCTCTACATCCATCACTGTGGACCAGCTCTGACCAGGAGGTCCTGCATCGCATCCTGGTTCCCAGAGGGATGTTTGCACCCTTTGCATCCCAGAGCTGTGTTGCCCATGTTTCCCGTCCCCAGGCCCAGAGAGTCGATCTGGTGTGTGGCACCCACCAGGGCAGGAGGTGCTGGGAGGGCTCAGGCAATGCCCAGGCTGCACAGGGAGCTGTGGCACCACTGGGTACCAAGAGCACAGCTTTGTTTGGAACAGAGTGACACATGGGGTGACTCTTTGTGAAGAGGAGTGTGTGGGGATGCTGTACCTGCTGGCAGTGTTCAACCACATACACACAGTCCCACGTCAGCTCTGAGCTTCCCTCTCCATCCCACCATCCAACGTGGACCAGATCTCTGCCCTTCCACCCCACCACCCTGCAGGATCAGGTCTCTCCTCCTCCTTCCCACCACCCAACTGGACCCTGCAACTCCAGCTCACACAGGTCCTGCTGCACTGCCTAATGCCTCTTGTTCTTGGGCAACCAGGAATGTCCCAAAGCATTACCCCCCTGAGATGGAGAGAGCTGCTGGGTGGTGGCAGGAGATGGTCCAGTCTGGTGCAGTGGGGGCTGGCATGGGGGGGTTGGTGGGGTCCTGTGCTTGGCGTGAGGCTCTGGGAAATCCCTGGCATGGGTCTGGGTTCAGGAAGGAGCAGCCCAAGTGACTGCCCACGGTCTTGGGGCATCCTTAGCCCTGGCCTGGGGTGAAGGTGAGGAGAGTGGGGCTGTGGGAGGCGTGTGGGGAGCACAGGGAGGGCAGCCCATATGCCAGGCAAGTACATGCATGTGCATGTTCACATGTATGAGGGTGCACTGGATGTGTGTGAGTGTGAGGGACAAAGGCTGTGTGTCCATGTGTAAGTTGTGCACAGTACACGTGCATGCTTGGATACACTCTGTGTGTGCGTGTCCGCGTGTTCACAGGCTGTGTGTGTGACGGTGTCTGTGCCTGTGGCAGGGACAGGGGATGTACCTGTGCAGTTACAGGCAGGTATGACAGCACACATGGGGTGTGTGTGTGTGTGTGCAGGGTGTATGTGTGTGCTGAGGCTCTTAACACACACAGACAGGTGCCTCGGTAGCTGTCTGACCTCTGCTCCACGCACTTGCTGGCACCAGGGACAGGCGTGAGACACTGGAGGTCACATCCCTGGAGCTGCTGCCTCCTGCCTGGCAGGGACAGCACAGGGCAGCGCTGGCTGTGCCTCCCTGGGGCTTCCCCCACTCAGCCTCTCCCTGCACCCTGTGCTGCCCCACACATCTGCCACCAACTGGAACCCTCCCGTGTTTTGCCTGGGCTATTTTTCAGCAGGATCAGCTCCCCTGCCTGCTTCAAAGCTGGCATTTGCTGCCACAGGTATGACAGTGACATCTGCAGCCAGGGGCTACCCCCTCTCCGAGGTGCTTGGAGCCGCCTGAATCCCTGTCCCTCACACTCACCAGTTACCCTGACACAGATTAATTTTTAAAAAACAAAGTCCAGGGAAGGTATCGCCACAAAGCTGTTCTGAATGCTGTTAAGCTAACACTAAGTGCCACCATGGTTAATCTGTACCAAGGTCAAATTCAGAAATCACCAGGTTAGCTTCAGTTCCAGCCCAAATTAGATCATCAGTTAATTAAATCATCACTTTGATACAGAAAGAAAACTGGAGAGGGCCCAGTCCTCATAAATCCCGTGGAAGATTCTGAGGAAGTGGCTCTGTATTTTGTTTGGAAGAAGTTGACTGAAGAAATTCAGATCCATAGCGTGATAGCGAAAACAACTTATCACCCACTGCCTAAGCCATAACCCCCGAGCTGATCCAGGCACTGCCATCTCCATCGTGTCCCCAGGAGATGTTACAGCTCAGCATTAACCTCTGCCTCAATAACCAGAGGTTTGAGGCTTCCCATATACCAGAATTGGCTGATGACTATTTCAAGTTTGTCAGGACTTTGAAACCCAAAACCCACTTTAATTTTATGAGTAATTTTATGGGACAATCTCTAGGGCTGTGAAAGCTGGAAACTTCTCCTTCAGGTGCCTTGACCTTATGGCTACTCATCTACCCATGCGGGAGCCCCTCTCCACTTTCATCTCATCACCCTTGAATTCAGAGCTATAAAAAGGATGGGCTGTCTCCCAGCTAATAAAAATAGGAATAAAGGGAGAGGCAAAGCTAAAGATAAAGCTGCTGCGAGCCCTCCCATCCTGCAGTCTTTGGAACGTCCCGGAGTGGGGACTGGTGTCTGAATCAGCAACCAGATGGTGAAGTCCTTCAGGCACAGAGCTTCTCTCTCAGGATCCATGGACAGCCTGGCTGCTCACTCCAACATGGCATGGGATGCAGAGCTTGCAGGATAGGTGGTGCAGGGCTCCTGGGCTAGGGGGCAGCTTAGCAGTGTCTTGATCACCCTGGGCTATGTGTGGGATAAAGGAAGACCTGGCTTCTGGCACAAGCAGCTCCTGAACACTCAGACACTCTGCAAATGGAGGTTGGGCAGGTCTTGGCTCCAGACACAAGGGAGGGTTGATCTGTTCTTCATCTTGCTAGAACCAGTGTCTGCAGGTTAGGGTGACTAAATTCAGTGACAGAGTGACAGGAGAGGGTGATGCAAGGCAGCATCACAGAATGGGGGCTTGTGCCCCTCTGGCAGACACCAGAACCTGGCACAGGCCCCTCTGGGGTCTCACTTGCTCCCAGATAATCAGAACCATCATCATTTCACCACCTCCATGAGCAAACACACCCCAGGCTCTCAGCCTTGCATCCCTCAGTCTTTGCTCATCCTTTTCAGTCGACTCTGGCATTACATCTGCTGACAACTCACATCCACTGACGACTTCTCCTCCACCTGCCCGAGGAGGAACCTGAAAACGCAAACGCTTCCTTTTCCCCCCCAAATCTGCTCTCCACGGAGGGGCCCGGCAACGGCTCTGACAACAACCAGCAACGTGTCATTTGTTTTTATTACTCTAGGAGGGCAAGCTGCTGTGCGTGACCAAGGAAACGGAGAGCGGGCTGCCCTTGTGAACTTGCCGAGTGCCTGATGGAGATCGGGAGGAGAGGAGAGCTGGGGGAGCAGGAAAAACATTACTTCTCTCCTGCTTATTGGCCGAGGCAAGATTGATTGACTGCACTGGCGGTAGCGTAGCAGGCGCCAAGGTAGGCACAAAATTGTGGTGAGCACTAGAAAACCGCCAGCCGTGGGGATGAACTTAACGGGAGAAAAGACACACGGGGTGGGTGCTGGTTTTGTGTTGAGGTGGGGAGTGGTGCGACTCCCCGGGGCAGGGAAAGGAGAGATGAGTCCAACACAGAGCACAGCAGCGTGTGGTGGCACTGGTTGGTCACTTGACAGAGCAGGGCTGGCCTCACTCTGTCTCCCTTTTGGTGTCTCCAGCATTTGTAGCCACTGCTAGAGAGAAAAGAACACTCCTAGGATGCAATCATCTCCTCAAATCAGCCAAGAGGTGTGCCCAGAGGTTTACTTTGCAGGTGGTGGCTTCCTCCCTTGCCAGCTGAAGCCCTGCCCAGCAGATGAGATGCTCCCAAGGCCAAGGCCGGGCCTAGGAAAGGACCTGAAGAACAGGGGGGTGACTGGGAGGCACATTAGGGATGGTGATAGGAAATGGGAAGTGGGAAAACACCACAGTACTGGCTTGAAGCCTGGGCAAGTGGCTGGGGGTGGCCACTGTCATAAGGTGCCAAGCCCAGGCCAGCTGGAGGGATGGCAGAAGAAGGACCAAGGTAAAGTGCTGTGAAGAAAAGAGGAGCTGGAGGTGTTTATGGTAACATAAAGTCGGTTTGATACCACCAGTTCAGTTTTTTCTGGTGGTAATGGCTCCAGTGCTATTTCCCACTGACAGATACCCAAGCAGAATCATTTCCATAAAGGACATGGAAATTACTGTTTGGGTAATTTTTTGTTTAGAAAGCCTTGAAAATCCGCCCCACAATTCACCTAAATTTGCTGCTTTCAGCCTTCAATTTCCCCAAAACTGAGGGAAAAACAATTCAGCTTAAGGGAGAAGGTTGATGAAGCAGCATTTCCCTGCTGCTGACCTCCACCGTTTGGATTTCGCCACATCGAGACCAGTAAGGGAGTGGCGGAGGAAGAAGCTGAGATGTTAAGGAGGCCAAGGGCATGTGGGTGGTGGGAGGCTGGTCTGGGAGCTCCCTGCCGGGGCGAGGGGTGGGGTGAGCGGGGCCAGGGACCAGCCGGTCCCTCCTCCTGCCTGCACACTGCTGGCCCCGCAGCTTCCTCTGGCAACGCCTTGCACAGGCTATTTTTATGCTGTGTGAAAAAGCGAGTCTTTCTGCGAGCAGGGGGAAGGCGGCGTGGAGAGGGAAAGTGAATTAGTGAAGGTCACAGGCGTAATGTCGCTCTGCGCGCGGCTGGGGCAGAGCGCGGGGAGCTGGAGGGGGCGGCGGGGGGTCTGGGGGACGGGCTGGGCTGGGTGGAAAACGGTCGTGGAGCAGCTCCACGTTCCACCTCTGCCTTCCCGGGGAACATCCAGCCGCCGTGGCCCTGCCAGCACGGGGGAGCCGAGCTGGCAGCGCGCACCCGCTCCTGCCCCGCTCGCTCGCGGCTGCGCCGAGGGTTTGTGGAGCACCAGCCGCTCCACAGGCTGGGACTGGGGTTTACATACAGCGTGAAAGGCAGTGATTGTGCTCTGCCACCAAATCACGCGCAGCCAGACCGGAACAGGGAGTCGCTCCTGTCCGCAGCGGCAAAAGGTTCGCACCTGGAAGAGCCCAAATAGTTCCCAAAGTTGGGAAACAGCCTTTTTGCCCTGCTGGAATCGCCAAGGGGAGCAGTGCCCAACACCACGCCCCCGGGGACATGGCCAAAACCCACAGCCATTTCTGCGGCATCCCTCTCCCCACGCTTTCCCCGCTTCCTCTAAAGCAACGGTTTTCCCGAGAACAGCAGGGAAAGGTGAACGCAGAAGATGCCCTGCCTGTGGGAATTTGGGATCTGGACTGCTCCTGGGCTTTCCTCACTTGGCTGAGCCGAGTGAAAAGTTGGCCGTGGTGCTCCTCCCCTTCGCGCGGGGTTTGGAGCAGGGATGAGAGCCCAGGCAAGGGGAAGAGCATCCCGCTGATCCCGCTGATCCCGCTGCCACGCCGCGAGCGGCTCCGTCCCGCAGCGCATCGCGTCAGGGGACCGCGGGGAGCCGGCGCGCTCCCGGCAGCCTCCTGCTTCTGGGGGACGCTGGAGACACAGTTCCCATCACTTTCCCATCCCGGAGCAGATTTATGAGCCTCCCAAAAGCTCTCCTGCAGCCCTCCAGGAAGGCTGGGACTGGGGGCTGGCGGGGGGGGGGGGGGGGGCTGTTTGCGGGGAATTGTGAATCTACTTTCTTACACGGCTGCGTACCACTGTGCAACGGTAATCCCCTGAGCAGGGTGAAACGGAGGCCTAGCTACCATGACCTCCTCTGTAGGTTTCCATGGATACCATGTACTATAAATAAAAAAAGGAATTTCAAACCAGTTTTCAATCCTGCTTAGTGGGAATAGGAAACCTCTTTTGAATTTAGTTTCCTATCTCACCTTACGGGGGTTATTTTGCAGCCTGTTTGAAACAAATAATTACCCCTTCAGCCAGGAAATTACCACCAATCTTACCTATTTACTTCCAAACACTCGGCTAATTAGCACATTGGGGAGAGCTGCCTATTTGCACGCTGGAGATGGGAGGCTTAGTGTCTTTATTTTGGTGGTGCTGGGAGAAAGGACGTGGGGCCAAGGGTCAGCGAGGGGCGTCAGAGCCCTCCGAAAAAAAAAAAATAATAAAGAGAGCAGGAGAGCTGTAAAACTCGAAACGCCGAGATGCCGTGTGAATTAGCGTGCGAGAAGCCCCGGCAAAAAAGGGAATATTACATCTGCATCCTTTTGCAATGAATCAGAGTCATGCTGCAGATTTTGTCTGGCATACTGGGTCTCTGGAGGATAGAAAATAATTTGGTCGCAGCAGTGGGAGGTGTGTGTGCGTGGAGAAGGGAGTTGCTTTCCAACAGCCTGCTGTGGTGAGAACATGCCTGACACTTCATTCCTTTCCAGTTAATGCAGCGAGGCCGGGAGGAAACTTAACCCTCTAATTGCTAAAGTGTACCGGGGACTTGGGAAAGTCCTTGGAAAGCAAACGGGGCTCCCGGGGTTGGTGTCCCCTCGCCCGGCGCTGCTGGCAGACAGCTGAGGGATTTGCCCAAATGGCAGGCGGTGGGGGCAGGGGAAATGCTAATTCGAAACAGGCGCTGGCGAGCGGGGCCGGAGGACAGAGAGGTTGTGTTTGTCAGACCTCTGGGCTGGCAGCAGGCCGGCCAGGGCCAGTCCATCACAATGCTGGGTCTGAGCCAGCTGGACACGTGGTGGCTCGCGGAGGGGTCTCACGGTCTGGCATTCCCAAATGGTTCTGCCTTTCCCAAATGGTTCCACCGCCCGAGCTCAGCGCTGCTCGCCCACGATCCTGGATCACCAGCGCTGGAAATCCCAAGTGTTTTCCTTTTTTTTCCATCACCACACCAGTGTTACATCCCCCCCACCCCCCTGAACAACTGCTGTGGTGGTCGCCCAGCACAGCCTCCAAGGTGTGGTCCTTGCAGGGGTGATGCACACCTTCTGCTGGACAAGAGAGGGTAGGTAAAGATGTGTGAGCACAGGATGGGCAGTCCCATCTGCTGCAGCCTCCCATCCCTCTGTGGCTGCCTGGGGGTCTGCTCCCCACTGTCGTCCTTCAGTGGTCTTTGGGAGGCTGTTCCCAGCAGGCACAGCTCCATGTGGACCAGCTCCCAGGCATGCATAGTCCCTTTGCCACACTCATTCCAGTAAGGGTCTCCCAGAGAGCACAGGATTGGGACTAGGGACCATAAGCTCTCCACAGCTGGGGAGGAGGAGGAAGGAGAGGAGGAGGAGGAGAGAGGGATGCACAAAGCACCCGGGGCTCAGCCAGAGCTCCATGTGCAACATGGGTAAGCCCTGCTCAAAGCTTGTCCATAATGTTTAATAGCACAGGATGATCACGGGCATCTGACTTGGAGCCTGTTCGCTGCTGCCCTCCTAAAGCTCCTTATTAGCATTTCCAGGACATTGATGTTGTGCTCGGATATACGGGAAGTTACAGAGCAGCAATATATCAACGTTAGAGAAGGGCCCATTTAAGCTTAGTATCAGAGGCTGGGTTTTTCTGGAGTCAGGTGTCTCATTCCCATTGAAATTCAACAGGAGTTGGAGTCTGCTCCCAGGGCTTCTTTGAAAGTCCCAGACTTAATTAGTATTTATCTTAATTAGGGGGACGTTACCTGCTCTGGGAACCTCACGCTATCTGCTGCATTCATCCCCACAGCACCCTGGGAAAGGGCTCCCAGCCCTTTTGGCAGTGGGGGACTGAAGCACGTGGTGGCTGGTGCTGCCAGCCTGCCACTCAGCAGGGAGCAGAAAACGTCTTTTAGGGGGCTGAGAGGGTCACAGCATTGCCCCCCTCCTTTCCTGAGTTGTGTTCTCTTGGGAGACCAGGTTAGATCACGCAGGACACCAGAGGGAGGTTGCTTGACAGGCTGCAGCAGGAGGATGCTGAGCCCCTTCCTCGCTGCCTGCCTGGGCCCGTGGGTGTTTTCAGGGGGACTTGGGTGGACACAGAGGTGGCTCAGCCCCGGCTGTGCTCTGGAGCACCGCTGCTCGTTCACCATCTTCAGGCCAGGCCACAAATCGCAGGGTGGAGGAAAGGAGGGGGAGGAAAGAGGAGAAAATCAGCAGTTTTTTTTTTTTTTTTTTAAAAAAAACCCCAAAGTTACCGGCTTGGGAAGAGCTTAGAAACCCGATCTGGTCCAAGCCATAAACAGCCAAGAAGGACAAGCCATGGGGCTCTCTTGGCAAGCGGAATCTCACCCACACCCTCCTGCAGAGGCGGGGAGAGGCAGGCGAGTCCAAACAGCTCCTCCGTCCTCTCGCATGGACTTCCCAAGGGCAGAGAAACCGAAATCTGAGCCCCTGCTGCCTGCCCTCAGCCCCCCTGGTGCTGGGCAGGATGGGGTTCCCCACCGTGGTATCCTTGTCCCACCCCCCTGCCTGGCATGAGGGATGGGGTTAGGATTCCCAGCTGGGCTGGCAGCTCCAGGGAAAGGGTTTGGAACAGGAACAAGCCAGCTGTCCCCAGGCAGAGCCATCAAACGCAGGGACCTCCCCCGTGGTGCTCCGGTGGGTGGGATGTGAGGCCTTGGGGCCTGTGAGCAGTGGGGTGGGGACCTCTGGGATGTGGTGGGGACCTCCAGGGATGTCCTGGGGATGCTTGGGGGATGCAGATGTAGCACGACCCAGGGATTAGGGCAGCGGGTGCTGACATGAGGAAAGAGAGGATGAGCATCTCCCTTCTCCCAGTGGGAAACCTGCCTCCAGGGAGAGCTGCGAGTCCAGGCAGGCTGTGCTGGCAGATATCTCCAGAGGATCAGCCTGGCCCGTGGGGCTTTAGGCCAAGGGTTTTGTGGGGGGAGATGGTGAAAGGCAGCAGGAAGCTCAAGGCTGTCCCACAGAGCGCACTGGGGATGGCACAGTCGGTGCTGATGTCTGGACAGAGGCAGGAGAAAAGGGACTCCAGGTGGGCTGGAAGGGCAGGGGTGGGATGAGCCATCTGCAAACATCCACCAGCAGTGGGACAAGGAGCAGGGAGCAAGTCTGCTGGGAGCAGAGGCCCTGGGATGCTGGGAGCTGTCTGTTGTAAAGTAATGTGAGCCAGCCAAGTGGGTCAGCCCACAGCTGAGCTTAAGGGCATTTCTGAGCAGGACCAGACTGTGGTGGTGCTGAACATCTCAAGCAGCCCCACCAGACCTGCCTCCCCATCCTGTTGGGCAGAGAGAACCTTCCCCAGATTTGCAAGACCCAGTGGTCAGTGCTATCCTAAGGGGTACAGGGGTGTTGGCTTGCCCAGGAGATGCTGAATGAAATCCTCATCACCCTGCTGACAGCTGGCTGGGATCAGGGGCTGTGAGCCTTCATCACTCAGTGATTGTCAGGAGCCTGGAGAAGGGACAGGAGGGGAGGGAGCATCTCTTGCCACACTGGAGCTGTGTCCAGGTCTTCCTCCAGCTCTCCTCCATCAGCTCCTGAAGAGCAGGGATAGTTTTCCAGATTTGCTTGTGGACTGTAGGGCAGGAGTTTGAGAAAGGGTTGGGGTGGAAAGTGGTCTTGAAGGGAACAAATGTGGCTTCGTAATGAAGAGAAAGGAGGAATTAGTAACTGGAGGTGAATAGTCCCAACATGCAAAATATCACAGAAATTTGTTCATTGACCAATTGCTTCAAGACATTTAATGCTCTTATCTCCCCTCTCCACTCTGTTGTTTTCACTCGCCCTGGGAGAAGAATGGCAAAAGTTTCATAAGAGAAGGGAAACTCCCAGAAACCAAGGATTGGTGTTGAATGGTCTGATGGGAATTCCTGGAAACGTTCACATAGCAGAGCTGCAATTAGGACCTGTATCCTCGCAAATAGCATGGAAAGCTGCGAGGAAAAACATCCCTTCCAGGTCCCGGTGACACAGGAATACAACAGGTCGCACTGAATTTAATGCTACTGTTAAATAACAATTTTATTTTTTTTCCCAGACAGGAGAAATGTGGCGGCTGGAAAGATGGACAACTCCATCGTTTCATTCTGCATTTCATGCAGAGCTACCATTACCTTGCTGGATATTTCGTGGGAGGTTTGCTGGTCTGAGCCTGTAGGCTTCGGGATCGTCGACAGTGTGCTAATGTAAAGTTGCTTGAGCTTATGGAAGATTTTTGAAGGCCTGGATTCCATGTGTTGAGACTGGCACCATATCAGAGGAACAGCTGAGTATATGGAGCAGGGAAGCTACGTGTGAGTTATCCAGCAAGGAGAGAATCCGCCTGGGGCTGCGATCCTGGGTGCTGGAATGAGGAGGGGAGGCAGCGGTCCCAGCTGGTCCTCCCCCACCACGCAGACAGGCTGGGGTTTTGCTCCACAAGAGCAGGATTATCATGTTGATGGACAGTGTCCTGGGCAGCTTTGTCCTGTTTATTTGCAGGCTAGGCAGGGCCAGGGGTATGTGGAGGCCAGGGTGGGATGTGCTGCGGGGGGCAAGGAGGAATGTGGATCTTCCCTCTGCTGTGGGACAGTGGGTTGGCTGCCTTAGCAAGTGCCAGCCCTCAGAAGTGGCTCTGGGGCTACAGGGAGAGGATATTTAGAAAATCTAATTTTAGCTGAGTCAGCTCTTCCCTAGGGTGGCCAGGAGAGAGAAGCTCCTGCCCAGAGGAGCTGGCTGCCCTGCTCACAGGGAAGGAGACAAGCTTGATGCCTTCAGCCACCACCTGGAAACCCCCTGGGGGCAGTGCTAAAGGGATGAACATTTCCTCACCAACTCCCAAGCTGCTCTGACAAAGATCCCAGGAATACCTAGGTCTGCAGAGAGGTGCTGCCCCACCACCAGAGATTTCATTCACCCATGTAGGGCAGAGATAATTGTCCCCCCGCTATCCAGATTCACTGCCTGCCCCCCTGCAGGAGGCACTAAAGCAGAAATAGTCAGGGCAGAGCCCAGAATAGCTGAATGGATCCTGGTGCAGCGTCTGGAAGAGTTGGATCAATCCAAGCTCCCCTCCACGGTGGTGCTGACTCACCAGGACAGGCAAGGGGCTCAGCAACTCTGGAGCCATGTATGAGCCAGTGGCAGCTGGAGGGTGCCTGGGAAGGGAGGATTGGATCGACAGGCAGGTGAAAAAGCTTTTGTGACAACCAGCTTTGAGCTCTTGCAAACACGACAAGCCCACCTGAACTGGTTTTCCTGGGAGCTGCCATGCGGCACCATGACCAGCATGATGCTGCTGCTGCTGGGGACAAGCTGGTGCCTTTGTCTTTCCTGGCTGAGTGAACAAACTGATGGCTTTAGGTACAGCTACCAGCATCCTTCCTTCTGGAGCAGGTCAGCCCTGGCTGCCAAGCCAGGCTGCTCCTTCCCAAGAGCAGTCTGTGGAATGAATTCTTACACCGGCCTAACGTAATTGGGCTAAAAGATCTGCCACACTCCTCCAAGGTCTTTGGGGAGGCTCCTGGGCTGGGCCTTTTGCTGTCCTTAGAAGGGGCCATCAGGATGTGTGAGTGGAAGTGAGAAATGAGATTTCCTGGGAATAATCCTCCTACATGACACTCAGTGGCATCTGTGAAAAGTCTCGTGTGCGCCGAGGGGATACACGTGAGGGAGCGTGGAGAGACGTCTGGAGAGAGACCACGTCCTGTTAATTTGCTCCAAATTTGTGAGGGTTGGGTGGCCAGGCTGATTGGAGAGAGAGGCACTGCAGGCCTGGATCACACAGCCAAGCTCAGCACCGTATAGGGTAGATCAGAACCCGTGCTGCAAATAAGGTGAGGCAGAGCCCATCCTGAGCCTCTGTAAAGCCACTCTCTGCACCGAGGGCTCCTAAATTGGCTGTCACCTCCCAGGAATCGGGTTATTTTGTGACAACCCAATGAGGACCTCTGCTTGAAAGCCCAGCTGTGACCAAAAAGGTGAGTAAAAATGAGAGGCTTCACGGAAGAGACTGCAGAGAAGGATGTCAGAAGTTTCACAAAGGCGTTAGACAGGCGGGGGGTGTCACCATGACCTCGCACGGAGCGCTGTGGGCAGGGCTGCACATCCCACCTCACAAACGACAGTCACAGGCACGGATCTGGAGGAGGCTGGGAAAATAGCTCCAAGACTGGCAGACCCTGGGGCTTTTGTATGCAGAAGCTTGGGCCCACTTGGCTTACAAATTTCTGGGACTCTTAACTCCAGCTGATTGTTTCTGGCGATGACTGGAGCCAAAGTTTTGCTCCAGTGTTTGGGGAAGTCAACTGGACTTTGCCTGTTTGAATTCTCTGACCTGCAGTGACATGGGCTGGTTAAAACCTGACAAGGGATGCTCTGAAGTAGAAAACTCCTGTCTAGATCAGACCAGGAAGGTGTTTCCAGCTCCATGCTGTGGGTCAGCGTTGTGCTGTCTGTATTTCCTTAGGCATCTGTTAACAAGCCACTGCTAAATAGTGATAATCCTGCTGCTGCAAGCCCAGGTCTGAGTGTTTGCTACAGCAGGATAATGTCCCTGGTTAGAGATGTGTTTGGAGCCTGTGCAATGGCCCACTTAAATCCACGTGAGACTTGAGGGGTCTTGGCAAAGGAGCAGCCTAAATCAAATTAGGAAGACAAGGGGATGTTCCCATGGGCCACTGCCTGGGAGTGAGCCCACAGGACTTGAAACAATGAGGTTTCTTTTGCCACGGAACAGTAGAAATAGGTAATCCAGATTAGTTGCTAAGTGCCTCCAGGAGGTAGGATTAGTAGAAGGAAGAGTCTGCAGCTGGCAGAATCTCACCAGGAAAAAGGTACGGACATAACGGTGCCTTTGCAAGGGTCTGTCTGATCCTAGAGGGCAAATCATGGGAATGACCACAGAAACTCTCCACAGGCCATAGGAACGATGTTTATGTGTATAGGAGGTGTCTGTGAGCCTGCACCACTTTGGCTCTCTCTCCAAATGTCATGATCAAAGCACTGAATTTATTGATTTTGGTGGTGTTTTGGCACAAACCGTTTGCTGCATCAGTGGAGGCTTTAATTCACACAGACAACATGGGTAATAAAACGGTAATTCATAGGTCAGGATGGTTTTCACTTTAGAGAACTGGCCAGAAATGGAAATTTCTGTTTGAAGAAGTTTAACTTCCCGGTTATCCGGGTCCTACATCTGTCAGAAATTCTGATGAACTGTCAAAGAGAAAGCACCATCTCTGCTCTGCCCTTCACGGGAGTAGATTGGTTCTGCACAACAACAGTGCTCAGCAGCTCAGGGTACCTGTTTTGACTCCATCCTTGGTTTAACATATTTAACCATACCTTGTTCCTCTTCCCTCCCTGGGCATCTTCCCTGTCTACTCTCCTATCGAGCTCATCGAGGTTGGGTGATGCCAGACCTAAAAAGAATGAACCTGTGCCTCCCTTAATCCCTGATTCCAGGTGAACATGGCATCCTACTGTGGATAATACACCCCCTGGACACCGGGCACAGTGTTAGAGGGAAGATCTCTGCTATATTCTCTGAAAACATAAAGCTCTGGGACATTGATCTGCTTGTACTGAGATCATTGTTGTTTTTGAAGCAGCTCTACCAGAGGCAATGTTTGAGCCTCCAGGGCTTCCAAAAACTAGAGGAGGCAGCAAAAAAATCAGTGGGGGGTTGGTGGAGAAGGCTTCCTAGGTGTCATTCCAAGTGCCAGGTGGCTCTTGGCTGTTGATTGGTGTTGGAGGTGCCAGGTAGCCTGGGGAGGTGTGGGCACTTTGCCTCCATGGAAGGTGATGACAAACATGTGCTGTAGGGGGCTTGGGGGCCAGCAAGAGAGGCCACAAGGTGTGAGGATCAGTTTCCCCCTCCAGAAAGGAGGTGAAGAGTCTGACTCCTGATTCCTTTAGGCTGAATTACCAAAAGGAGGGGGTGTTCCTGCAGGTCAGGTCAGCAGCGTTTTGGTGGGAGCTGTGTGTGCACTGGGAAAACCCCTCTCCTGAGCACTGGGAAGGTGGGGGAACCTCAGAATCGGGTGTCTTTGAAGATGCAGGTGTTTGAACAACACACCTCCCCAGCGCTGCACAGAGATCACACCCCTGTCCTAATGTCCCTCCCTATTGGCATCGAGTGGTCAGGGATTGCAAAGTGCTAGTCCAGCCCTTTCCCAGCAGGATGAGCTGCTGCAGGATGCTCTCTGGTACATCCCTGTCCCTTTTCCCTGGCCACAGCAGGGCAGTGAAGCCCCCAGAGCCTGATGGAGAACGAGAACATGTGCAAACCTGCTCTGTGTCCTTCCCAGCTGGTGTGGTTTGGGCTGGGGACCCAACCCCAGTCGTCATCTCTGCCTGGGATAAAGGGAGTTTGTTTCTGCCTTAGCTCATTGCAGTATCTCCTGCTGGCAGACTTTCCAATTAGGGAGCCAAGTGGGAGTCAGGAGAGACCCCAGGGTGGATTTCACACTCGCTCTTTATTTATATGTAAACCTGGATGCAGGGCTGAGCTGCTGAGAGTGGGAGCAGGGGGAGAGGCCAGCACAGAGAACAGAGGTCTTTGCAGCTCTCATTTGCAGCATGTGGGGGGGACAGGGCTGAGAGAAAGGCACAGCCTGGCTTGTTTCTCCCACTTGATTCAGTTCACGGGCTCCTCCCAGTCCCTGCTTGTGCCTCCCAGAATGGCACTTGAGCATCTCTGAATGCCAGGGATGGCAAGTTCTGTCCTGGTGACAGATCTGAGCATCTCTGTGTGCCCCAGTGCCCACCTGGGCCACACACAGTGTGGAGGTGCATGGCCTGGCTCAGGTGGGTTATAGGGTCTGGCCCCACACTCTCCCATTCCTGTCCTTGGATTCCTGCTCCCTGCTGGTGTCCCAGAGCTGAGCCCTGAGTGTCTTTGCTGTACCCCAACAGTGATGGTGCTTCTGGCCCCACAGAGGGGTCAGCAGGAGGTATCCTAGCAAGGGAAACATGGGTAGAGGGAGGTGGCACAGCTGGAGGGCACACAGGGCACAGCTGGAGGGCACACACATCACAGTCATGGAGCAGGGAGTGCCAGATGCTGCAGGCAGAGCTGGGACACCTTCCCTCCTGACCTTCCCCATCCTCTGCTCCCTTCCATTTCCGTTGGGTGGGGCCTTTTCAAACTGCCCAAAAACACTGGCCTTCCTCTTTTAAAAAAAAAAAAAAATAATGAATGTAAACAGACGTCAAAACCTGGGGTTAGCAATTCTTCCATGCCCAAAAAGGATCAAAGCACTGCCCCTGTGGGCAGCCCATGTGTGAACACCTGCCAGGCAGGGCAGTGAGTCCCCCCAAAAAGGCAGCTCCACGCTGAGCTGTTCTGGTCACCGGGGCCTCTTTGCCAGGCTACACAAGGGCTGTTTTCCAGGTGCTGTTGCTGTGCTTTACGGTGTGATTATGGCTGCACAAACAGTTCCACTGGCTCAGCTGCTCCCTCCCCTCCTTCCCTTTGTCTGGGAAATGCGGTGTCTCTCTCTCTCCAGCTTTTTGCCGGCATTTGAGCTGGATGACAACCTCAGGAGATGCTCAAAGTGCAGCATTGGTGGGTTGGTCAACGTAATGACAAGTTTTTGGTCAGCTGGTTGGGTACTGAGTTAAGCCAGGTGCTTAGTTAAGCTTGGTTTAGCTGTTTTGCTTAGCAGAGCAGCTCTCAGGTGGGAACAAGGACATGTAGGCTCAGCACCTGGTTTCCAGCTCCTTGTTTTGCATCAGGGGAGTGCTTGATACCTGGCGGTGCTGTGCCTCACTGGAATAGGGGTAACAGGATTTCTTAGCTTGGCAGGTGTGCTGGAAAGATAAATCCAGCAATATTTGGAGGGTATCACAAGACTACAGCTTTACTCAGGCGACTCTGCAGGCCACAGCATTTCTTACCCACGCCACTGAACTGCAGCTACCTCTCAGGCAGAGCAGGAAGAGATACCTGCAGGGTGGCTGAGAGATCCAGGAAAAGATGAGCAGCACAGGGAATGTGAACAGGGATGGCTCATTCTCACTCCCAGTTGAGAAGCAGGGGCACGAGGCAAAGTCAGTGAGCTGAAGCAGATGGATGGAAGTAATTTTTCAGGGAACGTGCTGTGGTGCTGTGGAACTCCTTAATAAAGGGCATCAAAGCATTAGTGTCAATG
The DNA here is from genome assembly GCF_003945595.2 of Pipra filicauda. Taxonomy (NCBI): domain Eukaryota; kingdom Metazoa; phylum Chordata; class Aves; order Passeriformes; family Pipridae; genus Pipra; species Pipra filicauda. The sequence continues at coordinate 9,450,661 of NW_024104532.1, forward strand.
CAAGATCATGGAAGAGAAATCCATGGAAAAGCATGTACTCTGCAGATGGCTTCTGGCTCAGGAAGACCAGAGAGGGGCTGGGAAAGTGCTGTGGGAAGTGCTGTGTGTTTGTCTTCTTCTTATGTCATAGGGAGGGATGTATAGGGGATATCCTTCCCCTCCAACTGCTGTTGGACACATGGCCTGGGCAGGATGGGTCTTTGGGCTGGCAGTACCACCGTTCTCAGGCAGGGCAAATTTCAGCCCCTGAGGTGCAACAGCACACAGAAAGAAGTGGAAGCCCATGTGGAACTGTCAGCCTGGGTCCTGCAGTGACACCCACACCAGGAAGGACTGATTGGGTTCTTAGAATGGGCAGGTCTGGAAGGCAAAGCTGTGTGTTGTTCAACATGCTTCCAGCCAGGTCTCTGCCTTCATTTTGTGGTGTTGCAAGTCAACAGATCATAGAACAGTTTGGGTTGGAAGGGATCTTGGAGACCATCTCCCTCCAACCCCCTGTCATGGGCAGGGACACCTTTCACTGTCCCAGGTTGCTCCAAGCCCCATCCAACCTGGCCTTGGACACTTCCAGGTAGGTGAGCCTGCCTCCTCCACAGCTGGGCAAGGACAATCAAGGGAGGACCAGGAACAAGCTTTTCAGATGGATCCCTGCCATGTTCAGGTGAACTGTGGCAGTTTTGGGGGTGGACAGCACCTGGGGATGATACTTGGAGTTATAAGGTGAGATAAATAAATCTCCATGGTCAGTACAGGATGTACATACATTTGGGTGCAGACCTGTCCCTTAAATCCTTCTCTGTACCTAAAATGGCCTCAAAACAATGAGGATCTACAAGCCTCTTGCTGATCTCCAGAACCAAATTAAACATCCCAGGGAGTCAGTGGGCATCCAGCAACCAAGTAGAGTCCGAAAGCACCTTTGGAGCCAAAACCCCAGGGCCTGAACAGAGGTGTTCCCATCTTCTGCAGCCTGAAGTAGCCCCCAGCTGAGCCTTCTGGCCCCTCCCGGGGACTGGGAGAGCCAGCAGGCAGCCCCTTCAGCGTCGCTGTATTATTTAACGACCCTGGAGCAATTAGCGTGGCACTGGAGAGCAGCCAGCACGGACTGCAGGTGTTAGTGCCTCCCCAGGGCACGGACACCGGGAACAGCTGGGCTCCACCTTCCTGGCTTGCAACTCTCAAGGGCAGTCCCAAAAATAGGCTGCTGCAATCACCTTGGCCAGAGACCCTGCTGACACAAATCACCCTGGCAGGGCGGCAGGAGGAAGAAAACATTGTGATTTGCACAGAGATGAGCACAGACACGGCAGAAGGGTGATGATCAAGACAATTCACCTCTCTACAGACCCAATCCATCTGGAGGGGGCAGTTCTGGACCAGCAGGATCACGAGTGCAACCCCTAAACCCACCAGTTTGTCTTATTCCTTCCTTGTAACACCAACTTTCCCCCTCCACTCCTGGCCCTACTGGATCCTGTTTAGCTGCCCTGTCTCACCACCGACCAAACCTGTTTTGCTGCACAGCCCCTGGCAGAAGCACTGAACTGCCAGCAGCAGGTGCTGAATGTTGCTTTCCCACTGTAATTAGCAGGCTGAGCTCCTCTCCTCGGCTCTCTGATCTCTGTTTTCATTGCTCTCTGCTGCTCACGGGAAATGTGATAGGCAGTATCCAGGGTCTCGTGTCAGCAGCAGGCATTGCTGAGCACCTTAGCAACAGGGACAGGATGGGATGGGAATGCTGCAGGCAGAAGTACGTGAGACACCTCTGGGTGGGCACCTCACTGAAAGGACACCTCCGTTCTGGCTGTTGCAGGAGTTTCCAAGAGCCTTAATGACTTTGTGGAGGAAAGGGGAGGGTGTTCAGGGTGCCCTTGGAGGAGCCAGTGGAGGTATCTGTGGTAGGCAGTTCCCAAGGACCAGCGCAGTGAGGCTGGCTCAGGTGAGCCTGCCTCCTCCACAGCCACTAAAACTGTCCCACAAGACTCTGCATCACTGTTTTTCTGCAGCAGGCACAGCCTGACTCATCTTTGGGAGGCATCCTCCAAAATGTCACTGTGAGCAAACCTGCTCGGTTTCTGTCGCTACCTGCCGGGGACTCGGCACAGGGAGGCAGGCTGTGGGGCAGCTTCCAGGCTACCTCCCAGCCCCACTGCTCTCCCAGGGTGTTCCTAAACACCCTCAGGGAGCTGCTTGCCTTCCCATGTGCCCTGCTGCTTCCCTGTGCGTGCCCTAAGGCTCTCCTGGGTCTTGAAGGGGAATCCTTTAGTTGTGGCCCAAACCCCCCTGATCTGATCATGCCTGGGGGCTGGTGGGGGTGGAGGGCACCTTTCTTGGTGCTTCAAGGGATTTTGAAGCTCAGGACCTTCACCCAAACACAGAGGCCGAAGATGAAACATAGCACTGAAAAAGGCTTTGTTCTCACAGAAGCTCGAAACTGTCCCCTTCACTGTCCACATTCACACAGGTCCCCACAGCTGCCCTTTGGGTCTGTGGCTCAGGTCTTTAGTGGCCCAGAAGCCACCAGCACAATGGGCAGATGCTGGGAAAGGCAGGCAGTGTCAGAGCATCCTCTGGAGCTCGGCAGGCTGTGCCCAAATACTCAGGTGATCAGGGACCTCTGTCCAGGCTGGCCTTCAGGTGAGGAATGAAGAGTGGCAGCCAGAAGGCATCTTTTCCCATCCTCCCTTAGAGATACCCCCACCAGGACACTCTTTCCCTGGTCCATCATCACATCTTCAATGCCCACTGCTGCTCAGTAAATACCTTCAAAACTCAGGATGCATCCATGGGTCAAAATGCTTTGGATTTTGTTCAGAAACAGGTCAGAAAAGATCTTTCCACAGCTAGAGACTGTGGTAAATATGATGAATGTTCAGTTCCTATGTGAGTCACCCACAAGGCAGGACAGAGGCACCCCCTGACCCCTCTCAGGACCATTTGGAAGAGATGTGCTATACACACTGTGCTTCCAAAGGGTGACAAGTCCAAGGAATCACTGGACAGAACATCTTGGGGCTCAAGGCAATAAGGATGACACTGGAGAGTCTCACTCTCTCCCTCTGAGAACAGGAAAGGAGAGACAGGCTGGGTCTAGAGGAGGACGGAGAGAATGCTGTGGGAGCACTGGGTGTGAATCCCTGAGTGGGAGGGGCAGGGCACCCTGGAGGCTCAGCAGCACCCCAGAGCAACCAATGGCCCAGCTGGCATTCAATGGTGGGTGGGCGGAGTGGTGGTGAGAGCATTTTGTGGTACAAGCTCTGCCTTCCTCAGCCTCCCCTTGAGACATCACTTCTACCCCCAAGCCAGACCCCTCACCACAATTTTTCCCCCCAAACCCAGATGGGGAGGGGTTGGCTGTGCACACGGGTGACACAGGAGGAGCCCATGGGAAGGCTGGGCAGTGTGTGGTGGCCTGGGGAGAGAACAGGGCTTGGCTGGAGAGCTGGGTGAGCCAGCCTGCTCCAAACAGCTCCCAACAGCAAAGACCTGAGCTGTGCTTGGAGCCCAGGCTGGAAGCCAGTCAGGTCCACCTGAGCCTGGGGCAGGTCCCAGGATGGGCTGGAGAGCTGAGTGGAGCGGCAGGAATGGGAATAAGAGCATCTTTCACGTGGCTGTGTTTTGTGTCTCAGTGCAAGGCTCTGCCTTTGTGTCCTGAGCACATCCGGGGAGAAAAATCCCTCAGTTCCCAAGGGATGCCTGAGGGATGCTGCACTCATTAGTCCAGCTGGGGACTGAGCAAGGCCAGGGAGCGAGTCCCTGCACGCCTGGGTCTTCACAACAACCCAGAAATGGTGTCTCGTGTGTGTGATGTTCCCTCACAAGCACTCAGCCCTCCTCTGCTGAGATTCACCGAGGGGGGACGGGCACCAGGAGGAGGAATTTGCAGGGTGTGAGGAAGTGACTTGAGCTGTGGCACAAAAACTCTCTGGGTGGGTGTCATGAGCACACGCTGGGGAGTATCCCGTGGGCCTGAGCTCAGAGCTACATATGCTGCTCCTCTGCCAGCACCAAACATGGCACCTGGCATCTGCTCATCTCAGACCCCATTGGTACATCGAGGCAGTAGGTGGAAAGTCCAAGCCCACAGCAGAGCCCATAAAGGTCGTGTTTTATTCTGGCTGATCTCTTTTGCTTGCCTCATCTCCTGGAGGAAAATGAAGTGATAAACAGCCAGCAGCACAGTTTTGGTAAAAACAAACCAGGGCAAACAAACAGGAGATAATTCTCTCTCTGGTTGGTGCGGGGAATTCTGCTGAGTGGAGAGAGATGCTCTGGGGACAGACGTCACTCCAAGTGCTGCACAGCCAACAGACAGTGGGCAGCTCCTCGCTGGGACAGCATGGCTGGGCTCAGGGTCTTGCTTCCTGGCCAGTGTCCTGGGGAGCCTAAAGGCTTTTTTCCTTCTGCAGGATTTGTATTCCTGCATTTTCCAGGCTTCCAGTGAGTGGTCCCCGCTCCCAGGATCTGCTGAGCCTGACTATGGTCTGTGCCCAGAGCCAGGGGCTCTCCCCAGGTGAAGAAAGCTCAGGGTCACAAGGAAGGAATCCACTTTGTCCAAGCCCTTGCACAGAGCAGAGCAAGGACAAGGAAGTAAGGAAGGGAAGCCTGGCAGAAGCAGCATTCCTGGGCCTTGGAGAGAAGGAAAGCAGGACAGGGAGAGCATAGAAATGGGTTCTGGGAGGTGAAGATGTGCAGAGAAATCACATGCACGTGATAGCATGCAAAGAGGAGGGGAAGGGACAGTGCTGGGCCAGGAGGTGGTGGAGGGGTCTGGGAGCCAGTTGTTCCTCCTGTTTTAATTCTTACCTTCCTCCCCAGAGTGCCAGGATCTCCGAGCCTTTTACAGGGCTTTAAGATCCCAGAACCTGGCAAACCGAGGCACTGAGAAGTTAAGCGAGGCCACCAGAGAAGATGAGAAGGGATTGTGTTACTCTTTTTTCCCCCTGAAACAAAGCAGAGCTGTCAGTTGACACTTCCCGCGCTGCCCCGGCTCCGGAGGGTTGCTGGGGCCGCTTCCAGCAGACAAGAGACGTCAGGGAAGAGACAAGAGACGTGGGGTGAGGCGTGGGATTCCTGCAGCGCAGGGTCCAGTGCAAAGCGGTGCCTGGAGTCGGTGTCCTCCCACTGGAGCAGGGAGAGGCAGTTCGGTTTCTGCTGCCTCCCGGGAAGCACAGGGCCGGGAAGCTGTGAGCCCTGGCAGCCTGGAGGCATCCTGGGAACCTGGTTTTTGAGGCTGCCTGCTAGGAAAAGGGTTAGGAAATCGGGCAGACTGCCATCTTAAGTCTACCCGGCTTTTGGCAAAAATCTGCCCAAACGATACAGCTCCCTGAAACGTTTCTGCTTTGACAAATGTGTGGTTTTTTTGTTGTGTGGTTTTTTGTTGGTTTTGGTTTTGTTTTTTTTTTTTTTTAAATGAAAACCCCAACTCCACTGCATTGAAAACTTGCCTGACTGGTCGGAGGATAGTTCAGCCAGCCCGTAGGAGAGCGGGGCAGCAGGCCCATGTCCCCGCACACAGTCTGCCTATTGTTCTCCGTGCAGAGCAGGAGAAGGGCTTGCATTAACCACAGGATGGGACCATTGCAGCCAGACCCCTCCACCCGGGCAGACTCCTACTCTGTGTATGCAGTGTCCACACCTCCAGCCTGCAGGATGGCTCCCCAAGCCCTGGAGCAGATCCAGACAGGCAGGCCAAGGCTAAGTCTGCCTGCACGACCCATCAGCTGGCACTGCAGCACCAGCAGGATTTTGCTGTCCCATACCCATCCTTGGGGAAATGACCCCCAAGGATGTCAGTTTACAAACTGACAGAGGGCAGGGTTAGATGGGATATTGGGAAGAAATTGTTCATTGTGAGGATAGTGAGGCCCTGGCACAGGTTGCCCAGAGAAGCTGTGGCTGCCCCTGAATCCCTGGAAGTGTCCAAGGCCAGGTTGGACGGGGCTTGGAGCAACCTGGGCTAGTGGAAGGTGTCCCTGCCCATGGCAGGGGGTTGGAATGAGATGAGCTTTACTGTCTATGTTTCTAAGTTCTATGATTCTGTGATTCCCACTTCCCTCCCTCTGGCTCAGCTCTGAGGACTGTCCCTGCGATCTGACACCGAGGGACGCTTGAAACCCCTTTCCTGGGGATCACATATGGTCTTTAACGGCTCTGGGCACCAAACCCAGCGTGGCAGGAAGGGGTGAGGGGAGCTGGCAAGCTGGCCATGTCTGGGTACAAATCCCACCGTACCAGCCCCGGGGTCCCCACTGCTGTCACCTTGGCTGCACCAGGCTCCTCCAGCCCCTCCGCTGTCCTCCGCTGCTTCTCATCTGCTTGTTATTCATGGCAGGGGGCAGGAGCTTCCCCCCCGCCCCCCATTCAGTGTGCGGACCCTCACCACAGCCCCAGAAGGTTGAATTTAATGCTGGGGGATTTGCAAGTCAAGAATTCCTGCGCCCACACAATGCGCAGCTGGGCTTTGAAAAGGCGTCAGGATTAAAATGCAACCGCAAACTTGACAAACCGGCGCAAGGGCCGCAGACAATGGGCTGCAGCTCCCTGTTATCATTCACGGCGTGTGAAGGACCAGCTCGGCGGGTTACAAGTCATGCGCTGGAGATGCTGCTGGCCTGGACACCAGCGGGGAGGGCTCCTTTGTGCGGCTCTCGCAGTGGGGAGCAACCCGAAAGACAGGCTGAGCCGAGAGACATCTCCGCTCGCAGCCGGGGGTAAGGAGGGCGGGATGACAGGGACCCTCCGCCACCGCCGGCGGGCTCTGAGCTCCTGCCTGGCCGGGATTCAGCCACCCCGGGGGGCTCCAGATTCGCCGGGCTCTGCCGGATGGAAATTAAGGAGCTTTTCTTTGATTCTGTCCTGTAACTGTAACTTGGTTTACGCAGGAGTAATAAAGCACGCGGAGGCTGGGGGGATTCGGGGAGAACGGGGATGCCAGGACGGGGCAGAGGGTTTCAGATGATGACGGATTAGATACAGGTCAACCGTGTAATAGTGAGGGACAATGCCACCTGGGGCTGGAATAATTAACACTCTGGAGATAAAGCCGGCAAAACAACGGCTGGATCTCCCCGTGGGCAGCATCGAGACACCTTCCCCAGCCCCGTGAGCCAACCCAGCCTGCTGCTGATCCTGGGGCATTTGGGACACGGCTCTGCTGCAGCCCCGGGGGGACACAGGGCGAGGGAAGGTCTGGCAAAAAGAGACTTGGATCTGGCCAGGGCGGTGGGAAGGGAAGGAGCCACCCAGGAGGTGATGTGACAAGCATGGGGTCCTTGTGTGACTGTCATGGCTCAGATCAATTATTTTAATGAGCCCATGGACAAAGGTCAGGGAGGAATGTGGTGTGTCAGTCAGGTCTCCATGCTGGGTATGCACTGGCTACTGCCATGGCATTCTGTTCAGAGGCAGCAGCCACCCAAACCTCCCTGCCTGGAGGACGTGGGACTGAGTCTTTACATGTCCAACATTCTGGTATAAAACTGGATCAGGTGATCCCCCCCTTCCCGGCTCCTTTCCCACCATCTTCCTCAATGCACTTTCTGCACAGCAGTGTGCAGCAGCTTCCTTCTCAGTACACTGGAACCTGGGAGCATCAGAGGCTGAGCTTAGCAGGAAAGAGGATTTTCCTCTCTCCTTAGGGGCTCCCAGGCAAGGACAGGTGTGGGGGGAACCCTTCCCCCTTCCAGTAGATGTAAGGGTGGGTGAGCAAACTCCACCCTGTGCATGAGGCTACACCCTCCATCCAGCACCCCTCAAGGAGAAGTGTCCATGTGGTGGGCCAGGTCTGGAGGGACTAAAAAAGCCCAGGAAGCCAGAGCAGTCCTCAACACCAAACAGCACCATGTGATTTTTGTTAGGCTGTGCAGGAGGGTTTGTTTCAGTTTGTTTTTGTTTTTTTCTATACACAAAAAGCTCGATCCTTCACTCAAAAAGGGGCCTTTCAAAAATGATGCAAAACCGACACTGTTTGTGTCAGGGAGTTTGTTGGGAAGCAAGAAGCTGTAAAAATATTATTGAATGGAGGATTGACATTTTTCCTATACTGAAGGGGAGTTTTGTAGCCATTTTGAGACTAAACTAGGTAGCTGTGCTGAAGAGCAGAATACATCTGGTTTTCAAGCTAGCACAGCTACTTCAGAGACACAGGGAGACTGAGGGTTTTACCTGACTTTGCCCAAATCTTACACATCAGGACATGGGGTTTAGCAAACTGGCAGAGAAATCAGAGCTGTGGTGCGAGATCTGTCTCAGCACATCTCTCTGTGTCACACAGATTGAGCTTTTTAACTACAAACCCTTGGAAAAGAAAACAAGAGGAAAAGCTCATAAGCAAATTCATCTTGTCCCTACTCTCTAGGCCAGCACCACCAACAGCTTTCCCCCAGTGATGACTCTGTGCCCAGGTCTGACTGCAATTAGAAAAATGGCATTAATGACCAAACACTTTTGCTGCCTGCAGTGGTGCCCTGCAGAAGGGTTTCTTGCTGAGCTTGCACTCTCCTCTCTGTCCCGTGAAAGTGCTGCTGTCCTCCGTGGTGGTCCACCCTGGAGGCCACGGGTGCTGATGTCCACTGGTGATGGGCACAGCAGAGCCAGGGTCAGTCCAGCATCCCTGCCCTGGCATGAGAAGGTGCTGAAGTAGAGGGGCAGTAGCTCATGGGGCTGGATGGGGAAACGATTCTGGAATGCCGGGGAGCAGCTGGGGCAGACTGGACCTGACTGGAGAGTCCCCACAGCCTGCAGCAGGCTCTCTCTGGGGCTGCACTGGTAAATTAAAATAACAACAGAGTAGCAAGAACTACAGCTAAAGAAGTCCCCTGGCCTTTGTAATGGTAGGCAGTATCTACTCCCCCGGCGATCAGGTCCTGAGGGGCCGCTTCCATGTGAGAACTGGTGCGTCTGCTCCATCCCCGCCTCACACGGCCGAGTGACACCCACGCAGTCCTTCCCGAGGGACAGATGCCACAGGGCCACCTTCCCCCTGCCTGCCCCCGGCGTGCCTGTGCACTGCAGGGCTGCCAGCTCGCCCTCCCTCGGGGTGGGAGGTGTGCCCTGCGGGGAATTCGGGTGGGTGCCCCACGGCGCTCACCCTGGAGCAGGAGCCATCCTGCCCGGCCCCCCAGGGAAGGTCAGTGGGGAGGGGGGTCAGCCTATATTCAGCCGAGCCCGCTGGGGAAGGCGTGTTCGGGGGCGTGTTTGGGATCCCCGCAGTGCCGGGCGGGCAGATGCGTGGTGGCAGCTATATTTGGAAGGTGCTGTTTGGTTTCCTCCCGCAGCACGGAGTCCGCAGCAGTGGCCGAGCAGCCGCGACGCTGCGTGTGCAGCTCCCAGCCCAGAGGACCAGCATCCCCCCCTCCCCGGCCCCACACCACACTCTGCTCCTCTCCTCCCCCCCCCCCCCCCCCCCCTTGCTTTTCTTTCCTGCGGGCTGTGAAAAGGTGCAGTCTGCCTGTGACCGTTTCTCCTCCCTCCCTTCCCCCTTCCTGCTGGTCAAAACCGCCATCCTGGAACAGCCCGGCGGATTAGTGAAGGGATACCTTTGAAACCGATGCCAGGAAAGCTCCGTGGATCAGTTAACAGGAGAGTATAAAAAGCCGTGCCTGTGTCCCCCCACGCTCCCCCCATCTCTCTTCCTCCATGTCACCGGCCCTGGCTGCTGGCTCGCCCCTGGCTGGGGGCCTGCGATCCCAAACGTGCTCTCCAGGCTGACTTGCCTCATTAATTAAAGAAGACAGATTTTTAGCTTCTCTTTCCCTCCCTTCCTCTCTTTCTCTCTCTCTCTCTCTCTTTTTTTTTTTTCCCTGGGCTCCTGCTGGGGAAAGTGGAGCCAGTCTTGTGGGGGCAGGAGGAGGATGAGGACGGGCGCCAGGGATTTAGAGGCGGCTGCTGTGCTCTGCTCCCGGGGTACTCTGCTCTGTGCCACCCTGGGGAACACGAGGAGAGGGGACTCAGCTCCCACACCCACAGTCCTGGGACTTGCAGCAGCGTTTGCAGCGCCTCCGGGGATATTCCCTTATGGCTGGCTGGCACGGGCATCCTTCTAGCCCTCAGCACCTCCTTGCTGACTCCTGCCCTGCAGGATTGGGGCAGGGAGCCTGTCCCCTTCCCTGGCACAGTGGGGACCATGGGTGCAGCAATGTGTGGGGCTGGCACACGGTGCAGAAAGCAGCCTACATGAGCAAATTCATCTTGTCCCTACCCCCTGGGCCAGCACCAGCAGCTTTTCCCCGGTGGTGACTGTGAGCCCAGGTCTGACTGCAATTAGAAAAATGACATTAATGACCAAACACTTTTGCAGCAGTGCCCTGCAAAAGGGTTTCTGGCTGAGAAAGCAAGCGTGCACGGTGTGGTGTGTGTGGTGTGTGGCACAGCCATGCAGGGTGTGTGGCACAGCCATGCACAATGAAGCCACACGTGGCGCAGTGTGTGCCCCTGCTCCAGGGACAGCTCACACCAGCAGAGCACTGTTGCAATTCACTCCACCTCTGCTTATGCTTGGGCAGCACAGCTCAGAGCCTGTCCCCTCCACGTGAGCCCAGGCTGGGAGGGAACCACCCTGGCACACGGTGCAGGAAGACAGGAGAGAACAGTGGGGACAACAGGAGCTCCGGGAGGGACCTGAGGGCTGTGCTGTGCTGGGAGTTGGCCCCTGACTCTTCCTTGCTGTGTTGTTCCTCCCTGAAGAGAAGGCCTGGCTGGTTCTTCTGGCTGAGTCATCCCCAGGTCTATCAGCCTGGCTGCAAAATTAAATTCAAAGCTCGTCTTTTTAACACGAAGATCACTTACATCCAGCTGCACGAGCCGCGGCCCCTTTAGGATTTAATAATAAAATGAATGCCCATGACCTGGCTGTTTGCTCACGCCTGGATCTTCCTTGATGGATGAACAGAAATTGCTCCCTGGCTCGGGTCATCCGCAGTAAAAATCGCCAGTCGATTGCCGGGCCCTCCCTCGGCTCCTCTGCGTTCAGGGCTCGCTGGCTTCGTTTGGGACCTGGCTTGAAACGGATAATCAATAATAATCAGGCTCGACGCTGTGACGGCACCTTTGATCCGAGGATCTCGGAGCACTTTGCAGCGGATAATGAACGGAGCCCCTCTGTGAGGAAGGCAGGAGTGTCTGCATTTTATGGGGGGAGCGGAGCCCAAGGATGGGCTGACCCTGCTGCTCTCCGGCTCTGTCCTGCTCCACATCCCCCACACAGATGCCTCAACTGTTTTAGCAAGAGAGATTCACTTGGAGAGGGGATGGTTGGTGCCAAATGTCTGTGGGGCTCATTCCCTGGTAGGTTGTGGGTCTGGTTCCTTCCTGAGACAGCCTGAATTGCCCAAAGTCGTGCTGGTTTGGGGCTCGGCGTGGCAGGGAACAGAGCAGCCCTGGGTGCAGCACATTCCCCCAGGGACAAGCAGTCTCAGGGCTCCTCCACCCCCAAACCATGGGGCTCCTGTGATGGGCTGCAGCACCTCTGTGTCAGTGTGCAGGGTCCAGAGCTGGGACTGAGGATGGGCAGCAGCTCTCAAGCTGAAACCATTCCCAGGCCTGGGAAAAGAGGCCAACAGCAAGCAGCAGAGCTGTGAGGTCCTGTCTCCAGCCATGCCAGGGAGAGCAGAGCCTGGGCTCTGTTTGCTTTCAGGGGAGACTTGGACTGTCTTAGCCCAGTAATGCCAGATGCTGCACACCAGTCCCCCCAGTCCCATGGCCTCTGTGGGCCACACGTTGCCCCCAGGATGGACCACCAGGATGGAGCACCTGCTCAACAGATTGTGCAGGGCTGGTTGGTGTGGACCTTGGCTGGGGTGAGCTCTGCCTGAGGGAGGGTTGTATCCCCCAAGGATGGGCATGGGACCCAGCTCTGGGGACGCCATCCCTCTGTCCCCAGCTTTCACCCCTAAGCCAGGGTGCTGTCCTGCTGCTGGAAGGGCTGCATCTTCCACATCTGGACAGAGGGGACAGAGGGCATCCAATGCTGGGGATGCCACTCCTGTGTCTCCAGCCTCCACCCCTCAGTCAGGGTGGTGTCCTGCTGTTGGAAGGGCAGTGTCCCCCATAGCTGGGCAGTGGGGACAGAGAGCATCCAGCTCTGGGGATGCCACCCCTGTGTCCCCAGCCTGCATCCCTTGGCCAAGATCGCATCCTGCCCTTAGAAAAGCTGTGTTCCCCTGTGGCCAGCCAGTGGAGGGAGGGGGCAGCTTTGGGGATGCCACCCCAGTGTCCCCAGCCTGCACCCCACCAGGACAGGCTGCTCCGCTGGTGTCGCAGCGCCACCCCTTGCCTCCCGGGGAAAGTGCCCGTTGGCTTCATCTGCACTCTCCAGCAATTACACGACTAATATATTAATTGTTTCTAATCTGCGCATCTCCAAGGTCACCTGTAAGACCGGACGAGGGAAGCAGACCTCCTGCCCAGGCGCCCCCTGTCACTCCCCAAGGGATGAGGCTGCAGCCCAGGGACTGTCCTATGGACCCCCGCCGCAAATCTTTCCCGGAGCGTGGCCGTGGGGAGCAGCCTCCCGCGGGGCTGGAGGCGGGATGCTGGGAGGGGGATGCCGGTGCTGGCCTCCGGCGGGAAGCGCTCCCCGTGCTGGCGACGGGCTGAAAACCGAGTCACCGCCCGTCCGTGGGTCCGTCCAGCCCGTGCTCCCGCCGCTCGTTGCCGCCTTTGCCTTTGTCTCCGGCGCTCAGCCGCGCTTCCAGTCTTCAAAGTGTTAAAACTTTTCAGTGTGTGCTGCAGATCCCTTGCCTGCAGCCTCCTGCCCTGAGTCAAATTAATCATGTACTGGGAAACACAGCAGGCATGTACTAGCCCTGGGCATGGTGTATCACGTACTTTCTGGAATCTGTCACATGGGGAGCTTTCTGTTTTAGGCTCAATTGATCCTTTCTCGGTTTGATACTGTGTTTAATTGTGAGATGGGGCTGTGTGTTTTTGCTTCAGCCGAACTTAAAGGGCCGCTCTTCCCAGCCTTGTTTTCAGATGTCCGCAAGAACAGACCGCCGCTGTCTCCTCACCCAAACAAAAAGCCTTTCTCTCCCCACACACAATATCCCCTCTGTATTGTCCACAACAAAGAGCAGGGCTAAATTAATTTTAGGTCCGGCTCTTTTAATGTAGGGCTGGGAAGGGGAGGTGCTTTTATTGCTGCAGCTGACGGCACAAACAGGAGAGGAGAGAGGTGGCCTGGGCCACCGGGCACTCCCTGGGTGGTGAGGATGGGGAGGGGGGATGTCCCTGGCCCCCAGGACTCCCCTTGAGCACCCTCAGCTGCAGAGCCTGGTGCAAGGTGAGGTGAACTGGAGAAGAGCCCAGCCATGCAGCCTCGCCCCAGGTGGGTCAGAGGCTTCCTGGGCTTTCCCTCCACACCCAAGGAGGGCTTTCCACCTACCCCGGGAAGAAGTGGTTTAAGGGGGCTGGCTGAGACATAAACTGCCCACATCCCAAAAGTGATGTCCCCTGGGGCCTGGCATCTCCCTCTGGCCGGCCAGATAGCCATCACAGGGTGATTCCTCATTCTGTCTCCACATAAAAGATTTAAAGGGACAAACAAAAACCAGAGCATCCCTCTGAAACTGGGTTAAAAGGGGAAAAAAGGCATTTTTTCCATGTGCTTTTCCTGCTGAAAAAGGCTGGAGCAATTACCGCAGGCCACTGTGCACAGCAGTGTGGAATGGAGCCACAGGGGCCTGGGAGAGGCTGTCCTCAGGGTCTCCTCCCTGCCCTGATGGGCACAGTCCCCTGGTGTGATGTGCCACCCGCCTGTGCCGGTGGTTTGCATGGCTGGGCTGCCTCAGGGACATGGTGGGAGGAGGGAAGGGGCCATGTGGCCACCAGGTCCCGATGGCGTCTCCAGGATGTGCAGCAAGAGGGGAAGGAGCCTTGGGAAATGGTCAAATCAGAGACAAGGAGAGCTGAGGAGAGCAGGGGCTGGGGAAGGGAGATGTCTGGTCAGGGAGGTGGGAAGGAAAGGGGATGCTGAGGGGAGCAGAGGAAGGGGACAAGAGACCCCAGTCAGGAGAGTCAGGCTTTGGGAAGGGCTTTGGCAGCACAAGGACGTTAGGAGGGGAGACAGGAGAGGGAGGGGATGTGGGTTGGTGTGAGCTGGTGTGGTTTTCCACAAATTTAGGCAGAGATGGAGGATTGAAAGGGGAGGGAGAGGTGATGCAGACAGCTCAACTATGGGTTCTCCCTGCCCACACCTCCTTCCCCTTCCCAAGTGGGGTGGGCAGGGTAGGCGGGAAGGGTCCCGGCTAACACCCCCCCTCCCTCCCCCCCCCCCGTGGCGAGACAGAGGCCGCGTCCCTGCTCTGTGCCCTGCAGCCCTCAGTTTCTTGGTAGATGGGTAGGAACTTGCTCCTGGTTTATAAATATTCAGCGCCAGCAAAGCCCATTAATGTTGCATTAGGGCTGTGAATCGGAAAGCCCCAAAGCCAGGCAGCTCCTGCTGCAGCTGCAGCACGATCCGGGTCCCGCCACCCTCGCGCAGCCGCCCTTCCCGCTCCAGCCCAGGCTCCCCGGCTGCCAGGACACCACATGGCTGCAGCAACGTGCTGTTGAAGAGCATCCCCTGAGCCTCCTCGCTCCAGCACACCTGGCACAGGTAGCATGAACCTGGTAGTGGTGGAAGAAAAAGGAGGGTGTGGCGTCAAGCTCTCGTTGTCCCCAGATGAAATGCGATGGTTGGAAGTCGAGGGCTGGGCGGTGGTTTTGAGTGGGATATGCTGGGATCCAGGCGTGACCCCCCCCGGGATGGCAGAACTCTGGATTTGGCCAGCTTTTTGAGAGAACAATGGGAAGCCCCTTGGCTGCAGAGTCAGGCTGACTGCGTGTCTTGGGCTGCTCCCTCCATCCGGCAGCGTGCACCGAACTGCATCTCCAGGAATAGGCAGGAACGCACGTATTAAAACAGAAGCTGGAGAAAGGAGTTACATCTGTGCAAAGCAGCGATCCAAGTGTTACTATCGGGACCAAATTTTCTCACTTCCAGGAGAGCAGCTCCGAATGTGACAGTCTGCAGACTTGGGCATCAGTTCAGCCAGCTTCCTCATCTCATCTCACCGTATCTTGCAGATCCCCCCAGCAGCCGTGTCCCCTCCACTCCAGCAGCATGTCGTTGAGCTGGAGGTGATGGAAGAAGCAGGAGCTGGGTGGGAAAGGGGGCACGCAGCGGGAAGAGAGGGGGTAATGCTTTGGGGGGCCAGTGGGGAGCAGGCAAGGTGGAGAGAGGGGCTGGAGAGGTCGGGAAGTGGTCAGGGAATCACTGAAATGGAGGGTATGATGGACCACTGGTCCACCAGAGGTTCAGCTCTCGGGAATGGAAGGCTCCTGCTGCTTGTGCCACTGCTGGTGTGTGCAGGGGTGGCATCTGAGACCTCCAGGATGAACTGGGGGAGGTGGCCATGCCTGAGAGCTGGTGGGTTATGCTGCTCTGGAGGCAGCTCAGTGTGCTGAGAGGAGCCAGCTGATAAAGTCACTACTCACTCCTGGCCCGGGTGGTGACACCCTCCTCCCTTTCTCCTTGCTGCTGCTGTGCCTCTTCCCCACAAACTGTCCCTGCTCCTCCCTCCAGAGCTTCCAGGAGTCACAGGGGAGCACACCCCTGCCTGGCATGCAGAAAGCCTGAGGTCAGGATATATATGCAAAGGATGTCAAGGTCTGGAAGAGAGGAGGGGAGGGCTGAGTCCCTCTGGGCTGGAACAAGGTTCAGTGGCTCTTAAGGATGCCTGCAGCCTCCCTCCCAGAGGGCTGGGAAGTGCAGGAAGCTGCCTTTGAGCTCCTGAAGGAGAAAAGGACTGAGACAAGAAACTGCTGAAATTAATTTCTGTAGCTCACCTGAAATAGCAAAAAAAACTGAATGAGAAAAGGGGAGGTGTATTTCACCAGAGATAAGAAATCCCTTTTACATCAACAAATGTTAGAGACAATGAGAAGAAGTCGCCTGTCCCACATAGTTTAGATAGGGATTCATGACAAGATAGGGAAAGGTCATTTAGAAAGGCAGCAAAGAATAGAGGGTTTGCTTGTTGAAGAATAAATGCTGGGAGGAGTATGCTTCCTCAGATTTAGGGATGTGGAAAAACTGAGAGTCCTAGAAATGAAGCATCTGTGGCTAGAGAGTGGGGTCCACTGGCTCTTGGTGCTGTACAAACAGCTAATTTTACATGGATGGAACTTAGGAATTAGGAAAAAGTTTAGAAATTGAAAAATAGCAAAAAAGTTTCATGGAAAAAAGGAAATTATGAAGCTCCTGTTACCCCAGCTGGGCTGGGGCTGCATGTTGTGCAGCTGGAGTCTGCCTTGGTGGCTGCTACCCCAGTCAGAAAAGAAGGGTTTTAAAGTATCCCAAGCTCCATCCCCACTGATAGTGAAAAATTATGTTTTGTGACTGGAAATAATGAGCTACGTGACTGGTGTGTTCTGTTACACATTGGGCTTTGGTGCCACTGGTGCCAAATTCAACACAGCTTTGACCAAATGGTGCCTCACCTGTTTCCTGCAACTCCTGGTGCATTGATCCAAACCCTTCCCAGTGTCCACATTCAGCATGGGTCAAGAGTTGTGAGAGTTTTCCACTGGGAATGTGGAACTCTCCTGTTTTTTCACAGCCTCTCATTGCTATCAAGCCTGAAGTGCTGCTGTGCAAGAACCCACAGGTGGGTTCAGAGGTGTAACAGCCTCTCGCTGCTCAGCAGCTCAGAGGAGCTCACATGGCACTGCTGTGCCACTGGTGATGTGGCAAATCCTTCACTGTGGGACCCAAGAGCAGCAGCAGCAGCCACCAGCTCTGGGTTGGGAGGCTCCTGCCTGACCTGTGCAGGAGGTGGCATCCAGGAATTTGGGGTCTGCATTTGTGAAGGGGAGGATCTTCTTCAAGAGGACATGGCCTCAAGGTGCACCAGAGGAGGTTCAGGTTGGACATCAGGTTGGACATCAGGAAGAATTTCTTCATTGAAAGGGTTGTCAGGCATTGGAAGAGGCTGCCCAGGGCAGTGGTGGAGTCACCATGCCTGGGAGGGTTCAAGTAATGACTGGACGTGGCACTCAGTGCTCTGGACTGGGTCACAAGGTGATGATCAGTCAAAGGTTAGACTCAGTTTTCTTGGAGGTCTTTTCCAACCTTTATAATTCTGTGATTCTGTGTGGCACCCGTTTCCTGGGATGGAGACCTTGTGTGAAGATCCCTGAGCATCCATCTCAAACCTTACATAACGGAGGGAGCAGTTTGGTGCTACATTTTAGGACTCCAGCACCGCCCTGGGCAGCTTGTTCCAATGTCTGACAACCTTTTCTGTGAAGAAATTCTTCCTGATGTGTCTTCCCAGCATTCCCATCACACCAACTTGAACCTCCACTGGTGCAGCTTGAGGCTGTTTTCCCTTATCCTGTCCCTTGTCACCTGGAAGCAGAGCCTGACCCCCACCTGGCTCCACCCTCCCATCAGGGAATTGTAGAGAGTGGGAATGTCCCCCCTGAGGCTCCTTTTGTCCAGGCTGAGTCCCCTCACTCCCTCAGCTGCTCCTTATCAGACTTGTGCTCCAGACCCTTCCTCACCCCTGTTCCCTTCTCTGGACACGCTCCAGCCCCTCATTGTCTTTCTTGAAGTGAGGGGACAAGACACAAGCAGCAGCACAACCCATGGGAGAGGAGGTTTCCAGAGGCTGAAGGAACCCACTCCCAAACCCCAAGAAACCCCCTTGTACTCCAGGGAATAAGCTGATCATCTGTGGGGGCAGGGAAGGAATTTGTCACCATCTGCCTCTTGTCTCTCTGCTGCGGGGAGTAATAAGCAAGTGAGGAGGGGAGGATTCAGTGGTGTTATTAGTTGGAGGACGGCATTATTCCCCCTGTCTGCACCGTATAAATGAGTGTGTATTTTTCATAATGGGGGAATACATGCAGGGAGAGAGAAAAAATGTTTTAAAAAAGAAAGAAAGAAAGGGGGGAGGGGGGAAATGAATCGATATAACAGAAGCATTAGGGCACTCAGGGGAGTGTTTTACTGGGGCCATTAATATACTTCTCAGGTGGTAAAAGCCACTTAGCCTTTAAAAATGATAATGAAATGTTAACTACCCAAAGCATTATTGCTGAGTCACGGAGAGCCAGGCAGCCCTTCAGCTCCCATCTGATCCAGGGGTGCTGGCAGGGCCATGGCCAGCCCCTGCCCGCGAGGGGAGCGATGATCCCGCATGTCTCTCCTCCTGCACATGGAAACCCAACACCTGGAAGCCCTGCAGTGCTGGTGTGGCTGCTCCAGCCTGGGTACCCCCTCCCAGCCGTGCCCACCTGCCCCAGCTGCTTGTCTACCCAGTGCTGGATCTGACATGCAGAGCCAGGAGCTCCCGCGGGAGAAGGTCCCGATTGTGCAGGGACTCAACCCTTGGGAGGGCAGAGGGGAGTCAGGTCAGGCAGGATCAGACCCATGACCACACAGGTTGCTTCCAAGCCAAAGGGAGAAAAGTGGGAACTGGGAAGGCGACCACTATTTATAAAGGTCAGTGTGCAAGGATGTTTTGAAGCAGAAAGCTGCAGGTGCCATGGTCTTGCCTGGCTGCAGGGGATTATAGAATATCCCACAAGGATCATCGAGTCCAGCTCCTGGTCCTGCACAGGACCATCCCCAAGAGTCACACCCTGTGCCTGAGAGTATCACCCAAACACTCCTTGAGCTCTGTCAGCCTTGGGGCCGTGACCTTTTTCTAATATCCAACCTAAACCTTCCCTGCCACAACTTCAGGCCATTCCCTGGGGTCCTGTCACTGGTCACACAGAGCAGAGCTCAATGCCTGCTCCTCCTATGCCCCTGCCCAGGAAGTTGTAACTGCAGTGAGGTCTCCCCTCAGTCTCCTCTTCTCCAGCTGAACACACCAAGTGCCCTCAGTGTCCTCACATGGCTTCAAATCAAGGCCCTCCCCATCTTCATTGCCCCTCTTTGGGTGCTCTCTAACCCTATGGTGGGGGGAGCTCAGCTTCCCTGTGGGGATCAGGGAGGACCCTGATTGTCCAGCTGCTGAGCAATGCAGGGATGTGATGTGCAAGGGCATGAGATTCCTTCTTGGCTCCCAGGAGATGGCAACGGTGGAGGCCTCGTGAGTTTCTAGTCTACAAACTATTGGTGATTGCAGGCACCTGGCTGGCAGCACCCTAAACCACTTGACCAGCATGACACCCCCATGCTGGTGAATGTGCTGAGCTTTGGGTACCCCAGATTACTGATCAGCTTTGAAAACCATGGGGGGTCAAATTCTGACTGTGTTCTTGCCAGCGGGGTTTTTTTCACCCTGCAGGGCCGCAGGGATTCTCATTTCTCATCTTTTATGTATCTCTGACTCTTATTTGATTGCGAAGGGCCCAAACAGCCCCTCGCAGTGCCACACGAGGAAATTCAACAGGCTGGCATGGTCCAGTGAGCTGCAGTGTGAGATGAAGGTCTTCTCCTAGGACGATTCAGTGCCCAAGCAGAAAATTAATTTCCTTCCATCCATCTGTATATGACCCAAAACCTTCCCTAGTCAGGGAGATTATGAAGTTTTTTCACGAACGTGGATTGAAAGTCAGAGGTAGCTGTGAAGGATGCTGGAGGAGGGCTGAGCCTCTGGGGGGACAGGGAGCAGCTTGGCTCCTGGAGGCACATCTTCGCTCTCATCCACTGCACCTGCTTCAGGCACTACTAGGAGACCCGTTTCTGGGGAATTTTTTTACTTGGGTGAGCTTTCACCTCTGTTAGGGAGGAACTGGAAGCACCTGAAGCAACCAAACACCTTTCTTTACCCTCTTTAGCCCCACACAGAAGACACTGCATGTGCAGCAGTGATGCATTTGGGAATGTCGGCTGTGGCACAGATCCTGGTAACTGCAGTGTACAGGGTGGAGTTACAAGAGCATGTCTGGGACTCTTGCACACCACTGAGCAGGTTGTGAGTGTCCCCAACTATCCTGGCTGGTACAAGGCTGCATTTCCCCAGTAGCTTGGCGGGGACAGTCCTGTTCACCAGCATCTCTCTGGGAATGCAGCCCTGAGGTCAGTCTGTCCAGAGCAAGCCTGATTGCAGGATGCACATTGTGCCAGACCTCATGGAGCTCAGGGAAGGGCAGTGCAGCAGCAGCTGATGCTGGGGATGGCATGGATGATGCAGCAGCAGCTGGATGGGGAGGAAGGAACATTTCTCACCTCCCTTCCCCGCCTCAACTCCACGTTTCATCCTCTTCCAGGGGAGACATCAGCAGGAGGCAGCTCTGATCTCTGCAGGTCCTGCTGGGACCCACACTGGCAAAGCCCAGGTGTGCATGACGGAGGTAGGATCACCCCCATCGAGCCTCCAGGGTGCAGGAGGCAGATGTGCAACCCTGGAGCTGGGGCTGTGCCCCTACCCCTAAACGAGAGAGGACCGGTTTTCCTCTGTGCTCTGCAGACAGCCTGCAGGTACAGCGGAGAGGGCATCTGAAGGGCATCTCCTCCCGGCGTGGCACTCTCGGAATTAAAGGACACAGAGGGCTTTTGCTCCTGCTGAGAGAAGCGCTTCTCAAACCGCGGGTCACGGCGCGCCCGGGGTCGTCTGGGGAGCCGCTAAATGGGTCACGGCACTCCGGAGGCTCCGGCAGCGCACGGCCACGGGGTCTGGCTGGACCGGCCCTCCTCCTGCCCGGCTCTGCGCTCCCGAGGGCAGCCTGCAGAGCAGCCGCTCGCCCAACTGGCACCGGCAGCCCCGCGATTAAGGACGACGCAGCCGCCTCGCGCTGAAGCGCTTTATCCCCAGCGCCCGCTGCGAACGGAATTGCCTGGGATCAGGCGGTGCGAGCCAATTTTTCTCGCAGCAGGGGCCGCAGGTAAAGCACCTCGGAGGAGGGGAGCTGCGCCGCCCTGAACTTTTCTGTTGCCCGCCTGAACTCGGGGAAGAGGGGAAGGGATATTGTGTGCACTCAAGCAGAAGCAGAGGAGATGCCAAGAGAGGAGAGAAGCAGATGGAAAAGACAGAGAAAGCTCGAGATGAGGAGAGAGCAGGAAGGAAGGAGCAGAGGAAGGATAAAGCAAGAGGGAGGTGAGAAAAGAGCTGGAGCTGGGATGCCACAAAGCAGTGGCCAAGGCAGCAAGAGAGCTGCATCTTCTCTTTCTTGTCCTACAAACCAGACACAGACGTGGCAGCAGCTAATCTTCCTGGCTCGTGAACAAAAGGATTCTTTTCATGCCAGTAATCCAAGAGCTGCCATGCCACGGCTCTCCCAGCTCATCTGCTGTGAATGCACTTCTGTGGCGTCCAACTGAACGGGTTAGCAAAATAAAGACAGATGGCAATGGATTAGCTCTAACACTTCTTCTGTATCACAATGCACTCACTGCAGTCTTCTCCACTGCCTCCTCTCAGGACAGTTTGCTTGTGCTGCAGCTGTGCAGCCACCCCCAGTTCCACACAAGTGGCCCAGCTCCAGAGGCACAACCCAGCCCTGTGCCAGCAGGACAGAGTCACCGTGGTGGTTTCCTTTGTTTTGCGGACGACACGTACCAGGGAGAGCCTGTGGTCAGGGTGAAGGGTGAGCACTCAGCCACCTCTCTGCTGAAATGGGACTTCTTTGTCATAAATCACCCTTGGTCACACACCTTCAGCACCAGAGGATTTGGGGCAGACTTTGAGGCACAGAGTTAATGAAGTAGATGCATTGATGGGCTGCATTTTTTTTCGTCCCTAAGAATGGGGCTGTGCCATGTGGTACATTAAAAGATAAGGCAAATATATCAAGAAACAAAGATGGGAGGTTGATGCCACCTCTTCACAAGTCAACAGGAAGACTTCTTGTCTTCTTTTTTCAGTCCACTTCGCCCAAGTCAGGTCAGCTACAGACACAAAGCTAATCCAGGGCCAGCTGATGTGACACGGACATGAATTCTGCTGGAAACAAAGTGTGCTGGAGACAGCCTGGCTTTGTTTAAACTGGGACATTTCCCTATTGTTTCCCAGTCAGAAATTACGTGGGAATTCTAGATCAAGATCTAGATCTTTACTACTTTGTTAGTAAATATCCTTTCCAGCTGCACAAGTTTTTTTTACTGAACTGTCTCCTCCTGCAAGGTGAACTTTACCCAAACATCCAAGTAGAGTCTGTCTGAGATAAGTTTTACTGGATTGGCAGCTCTGGTGCTACTGGTAACTTCAGGGATGTCCAGGTTCCTCAGGGTGGACAGGTTTCTATCCTGCTGAAGGAGTCTCCTGATCTCATTCAGACAGTTCATGGGACATCTTCACCCCTGAGCCTGTTATTTTGGAAATTATCCCTTCTGACTCCTCATCCAAGATCACCCTGTGACCAAGCAGTTCCACTTTGTCAAGAAGATGCATTTTCCCACGAAACAGGGTATCTCTTAGAAGTCCTGACAGGTACAATTCAACCAATTTTTCTGTCACTGGTGACCTAGTGCAGATATAAACAAAAATGACCAAGAAACTTCAGGCTCTTGCTCCCTGAAAAACACTGAGACTTAATCAATGCTCTTGACAAGAAGATATCCTGCCTCTGCATTGGCTTTGGAATTGTCCAGTTTATTTATAACCTATAAGGAAGATAAGGCTCCAAGCAACCTGATTTACTCTTTAAATTAGCCCTGCTTTGAGCAGGAGGATGGAGCAGATGACTGCTCAAGGTCCCTTTTCAACTCGGTGTCTGTAAGTGGAAGATCCTCCGGGATGCTCTAACCTTGCAGCTGTGTCCAACAGCTCTTGGAGCTGTACCTGCCTGATGGATGCTCTGAGTGTCCTGTCTTACCTGCCAGTCTGCTTAACCAGACTCTGTTCCTCTGCTTAGCCAGTGATATCATTAGGGATGTCCTTTGCTATTTTTTGTGGATATTTGATCAGTAGTATTCCTGATAATCTTACTTACATCTAAAAACATCAAGTTAATTCCAACGCAGGTTGGAATCATATTGGAGTCATGTGCTGTGTTTGGGCCCCTCAGTACAAGACACACATGGAGGTGCTGCAGTGTGTCCAGAGAAGGGCAGTGGAGCTGGGGAAGGGTCTGGAGCACAAGTCTGATGATGAGTGACTGAGGGGTTTGGGTCCTAGAGTGGCAAGGGAATGAGGTATGTGGGAATACTGCTCCAGGGAGCACCTCTGCCACCTGTCATGCCACTGCCACAGGAAAACCATGAGTGAGCAGCAAGCTGTGAGATCATGAATGGTATGAGGTGAATGTGAGGCACTTTGGGAAAGGCAGATGACCCCTGAGATGAGCTCTGACAAAATCCTTATGCCCCCTGGATGTGTCCCTCGTGTGTGTCCCTCCAAGATGAGAGGGAATGGGGCTGGTAGGAGCTTGGCCCTTGATGGAGTCACACATTCCTGAGAGGCTGAGTGGTTCTGCAGGTCTGGCTGCTTGAAGGGGTGCTGTCTGCAGTCCCCTCCACCTCTGCCCTCTGGGAAAGGCACTGGGAGAGCAGAGGCAAAGGTGTAGTCCAAGCAGAGCTGTCAGTGCTCGTGCTGGCTGGGAGCTCCTGTGCAGCACAGGGACCAGCCCACTCCATCATGCAGGGGTGGTGCAGGGCGAGATCTTCACACACTGGACATCTTACTGATTCTGATATTTTTTCCTCAAGCAGCCAGCAATCAGAATTAGACATCTTACAGCCCAGCCCAGGAGGGACAAACACTTCCATCACCATGAAAGCATTAGGGAGGCTTGCCCTGAGCAAGGCCAGGACACCCACTGGAGACACTGGGGAAGCAAAACATCAAACAGCCTTCCACAGGCTGAACCCCTTCAACACCAAACAAGGCTTGTTTCCCTTAGTAAAATGTAAGACTTGTTCCTGTTGGCACTCTGAGGTCTGCCAAAGCCAGGCTGAGCAGGCAGCCTGGTTTTTGACACTTCTTGTCTTCAGGGCACTTGAGCTTTTTGCAACCTCCTCTTTGTGTTTTGCTTGTCTTGTGCAAGGTGGAATTGGACAGGCAGCCAGGCAGCAGGGACTGAGCACACACTGGTGACAGCCTGCCAGGGCATCCCGGGCTCCTTCAGGATGCTGACAACAGACAAGCCCATTATCACCCCTCCCATGCCTAGAAAGGCTCTTGCCAGTGGTGATTGCAATCACAGCCCCCAGCACAGCTTTCTGTGCGAAGCACACACAGCTTTTAGGGATGCAGTTTGGCTACACGGGAACCAGCAACTGCTCCTTTTGCAACCTGCCCAGCTCAGAGGCTGTTTTCAGCTGCTCTGTCCCACCTCTCTGTTTCTCACAGCATTACCACTCCCCAGAATTATGCCCTCCTTACTTTGCTGCATTTCTGCTGCTGTTGCCAAGGGCTCCTGGTGATCCAAGCCTGGCACTTTGAACTGTTGTGTCCTCCTTGGGAGTGCCTTTGCTTGGCTCCTTTCCGCAGAGACACTGCAGCTCACTTTCCATGCATCCCAAAAAAAAGACAGTTGCTGCAGGTGGTGATTCAGCCCCTGCACTGCTGAGACCCCCCTGAAGACCAAAACCTGGTCCCTGCAAGAGAAACTGCAGCCTCCAGCCCACAGCTCTGCTCCCTGCAATGGCCACGGGCATTCAGTTTGTAATCAGCTCGGGAGGATGTGGAGAAGGGGATGAAAAGGGGTGTCTGAGATGGACAGAAATCTGGGAAGGTTCAGCCACAGCAAAACCATGAAGCTGCAGCCAGCACAGGATCATCTCCACCATAAACCTCTTCGGCCAGTTCTGAAATTTGCATCTGGATGCGTTTCATTCCCTATCAATGTTCATTAGCAGCTGCCCAGCACTAAGCTGCCTGCTTGGGAATAATTAGGCCCTTTCTCTGAAGGTCATGATGGTGGTAACATCACAACTTCCCCTTCTTTGAAAACACGCAGGCAGTTGGATGCTGGGAGCATCCAATAAAGTGTTCCTGTGAGAGGCACCAGGAACACACAGGCAGTGGGGCAGCACAGACAACCAGCCTGTTGCTGCTGTGGTTTCCTTTTACAGCAAATATCGAAGTTGCATGACTACTTTGCTGCTTGAGCTGGAGACAGCAAAGGTCTGGAAAAGAGAGGGGAGACAGAATACGGAATAAATCTGAGAGTTCTCATGGAGTTTTTATTCCTGTTGAAAGCCCAGGGCTCTTCATTCAGTCATTCACAGACAGAACAGTGGCTCCAGGACAGTGTTTTAGGTAGCTGGGTCATCATAACTCTTCCCTGCCCTCAAGCCTGTGGGCTGGAGCACAGCAAAGTAATTTTCAATGACTCATGAGCCAGTCTTAGCCAGCCAAGGCAGCCCCAGGGGCTGCATCAACTTTGAAGAGATTCTTCAGTCTCTTCAGCCTGTGCAAATGGGGGCATGGGAGCTGCTGCTTCTCACCACAGTGGCCTCCTGTTGGGTTTTGTAGTCAGGCTGGGGAGGCAGCCGTTCAGCCTCCCATGGAACAGGAATGCTCCACTTCCAGCTGTGGAATAACCACTTTCCACCTGTGGACACATAACTCCAGCGTGGCAGCAGCTCCCAGGACTTGTCTGAGCTTCCATGTGGCCGTGGCTGTGGCCACCAAAGGCAAGGCTGGGGGAACTGGGAAGGGTTGTGTCAGTTCCTTTGATGCCTGACCTGCTTGGCCACGCTGCAGAGCTCAGGAGGATTTCCATCACACAGCCTGTGGAGCCTTTGGTCCCAGGTGACAGCAGACACCTCTGTGGGACATGAACTTTGCCACCTCTGCCAGATGGCTCTGGCTGCTCTTGAGGATTCCTGTGCTGCAATGTCTCCTCGCTGACTTGTGGCCATTGCTCTTGGCTCCTCCAGCCCTGCCTGCTGTGGTTATTCCCTGTCTCCCAGAGGGCATCAGGTGTGCTGTGCAGGCTGAGAGTTTCTGGCTGACACGGGAAGGTCCATAGCAATGTGATTTTGGCCACATGCCTGACACTTCAGCAGGGCACCCTGCTTTGTTCTCCATGAATTTCAAGCAAATTATCTTCAGGACTTGCTACAAGGTGCATCTGTTCTCCTAACTCTAATCCTAAATCTAAGCCTAACCTGCCTTTAGAGGCAGAGTAGAACATGGCTGAGGTTGGAGAAGAGTAGTGTGGCATCAGGAAGTGTAGCAACATGAAGGGCAGCTCGTCATTAAGATAAATGGTCTCTGAGGTGTCTATCAAAGCCTTTGATGCCATTGAGAACTAGGCAGTGTAAGAAGGAGGATGACAAACCTGCCCCAAGGTTTGCCTATGGTTTTTGCTGCTATTCCAAATTGCAGCTGAATGCACTTGGTGGGATCTCGTCCGGGGTTCCCCAAAACAGTCTCTGCTATTACTGTGGTAAACAGTGTTGCTTTAAAATAATCCCAGTCCTCACAGGTTGCAGGGATCCTTGCATGGCTGTGTTCACTGGCAGCCATGGTACCACCTTTGAAAAGGCACCACTTCTGTCCATGCAGGTGGAGACCAGCAGTGCCTGATGAGCATCTTGGTCTCACATTGTGTTGGTAAGAACCTCATGAAGATGCTACTGAGCTGCTGTGGCTGTAGATTTTCAAGGAGAGCACAAATACCTGTTACCTTTGTTACAATGGTCTCTAGGTATGTGTCCATGTCAGATAGATCACAGTCTGAGCAGCCAGGGGTGTGGGGAAATGGTCATGAATGGCTCTAAAGCAACAGAGCCAGTCAAGTCCCAGGTCTGACCTGGCTTTCCAAGGTCTGAGAGCTCTCCCTCAGCAGACCACAGAGGTTTGGCACCTCTGCAGCACCCAGCCCCTTGGACTGTCTTGTTTTCTGTGAGCTGGCTCATCTCATGCCAGCAGAGCTGACAAATGGAGTGAAGCAGAGGCTCCTGTGTGTCTGAGAGCATGAGACAGGCGTGGGCTCTGCCCTTCAGGTCAGGGAGCTGTTTCCATGGCCAAGCCCATTTTATCCAGAAGAAATCCCAGCATAGACAAAGGCCAGCACTCAGCTCTGGGGGCTCCAGCACAGGAGGGGCATCCACCTGTTGGAAGGAGCCAAGAGGAGGCCACCAAGATGATCAGATGGAGCAGCTCTGCTGTGAGGAAAGACTGAGAGAATTGGGATTGTTCAGCTTGGAAAAGAGAAGACTTTGGGGTGAACTAATTGTGACCTTCCTGAAGGGGCCGACAGGAAAGATTGAGAGAGAATATTGACAAGGGGATGGAGTGACAGGACGGGGGGAATGGCTTCCCACTGCCAGAGGGCAGAGTCAGATTAGATATTAGGAGAAATTCTTCCCTGTGCAGGTGGGGAGGCCCTGGCACAGGTTGCCCAGAGAAGCTGTGGCTGCCCCATCCCTGGAAGTGTCCAAGACCAGGTTGGACAGGGCTTGGAGCAACCTGGTCTAGTGGAAGGTGTCCCTGCCCATGGCAGGGGGTGGAACTGGATGATCTTTAAGGTCCCTTCCAACCCAAACCATTTTATGGTTCTATGAATGTGGCTTTTGTGTAAATATAATACAGCAAGACATTGTTACACTGGAGTACCCTCCTTTTTAAAAATTTAAATAAAGGAATAAAGTGTAACCCGGAGCCATTTCAAACTCCCAGGCAGACAGATAGCTGTTTTACTTGATTGGATTCATGCATATTTAGACAGTTCCTTATTAAATAGACAAGAGGCACTCTATCTATTGAAAACTTGCATGAAGGTGAAGCATGTTTTGGTGTCTCTGCAGAAGGCTGCATGCTCTGTTGAGACAGGGACCGGCTGTATTTTGTGTTTTCTGCAGCACCTAGGAAGGCTGGAGTATAAAACCCAGCAGCTGCACTCCCTGGTGTGTGATGCCAGTGCACGCACAGCATCGTAAATCAGTGCAGCTGTGGGTCACTGTGGGATGACTCGATGATGAGAGACTTGCATAGAAAATGAGAGAAAATAATCAGGCACTGAGTGCTGGCTGCTCCTCTCAGCCCTGCTCTGACCACAGGTCACTGTCAGCAGCTGAGGTACTGACTGGGAGCTCTGATCCAACACCAGCCCTCTGGTGTTGTCCAGACATTCTGGACTGGTTTCTGCCTTGCTTTATTCAGGTGGTGTGGTGGGGATCAAGATTAACTGGTCATCTACGACCAGCAGGATGCCCTGGGCTGAGCAGCCTCTGTCCAACTGCTGCTCACTTCTGTGCACAGTCAGGTCTTCAGTTGTTGCATCCTGTGGAATATCATCATCTCCCATGTGTCTGTCAAGCACTTTTGAATTGATCATTGATTAAAACTCCATTTGTTGGCAGGGGTGCTGGCAGGTTTCAGGCTCTGCATCTAGCTGACCTAGCCCCCAAGAAAGGCACTGAGGTGCTGGAGCAAGTCCAGAGAAGGGAATGGAGCTGGGAAAGGGTCTGGAGCACCAGGAGCAGCTGAGGGAGCTGGAGGGGCTCAGCCTGGAGAAAAAGAGGCTCAGGGGGGACCTTCTCCCTCTCTACAACTCTCTGACAGGAGGGGAGAGCCAGGTGGGAGTCGGGCTCTTCTCTCAGGTAACAAGTGACAGGACAAGAGGAAGCGGCCTCAAGCTGCACCAGGGGAGGTTCAGGTTGGACATCAGGAAGAATTTCTTCATGGAAAAGTTTGTCAGGCATTGGAACAGGCTGCCCAGGGCAGTGGTGGAGTCACCATCCCTGGAGGTGTTCAAAAAAATGTGGCTGCGGCACTTGGTGTGGTGGTGGTGCTGGGTTCATGGTTGGCCTTGATGATCTGAGGTCTTCTCCAACCTTAATGCTTCTGTGATTCTGTGCTATAGCTTGACATTTCTTGTTCTTCATCACCAGAGATAGCTGTGAAGATCTTCCCTGTGTCCTCACAGGTCAGAGCCAACCTACTCCCCAGCCCTCCCACATGTCTCAGGCTTTTCCTCCTCAGTTCCTCAGCTCAAGCATTCAGGTTCCCAGCTCCAGGAATGCTGTGGGCTGCATGGAGCAGTGTGGATGAGTCGGGAAGTGTAGGGAATTGCTGAGGGTGCTGAGCTGGCAGAAATTTTCATCAATCCATAAATGACTTTTAAAGAAAAGCTTTTTCACACGGTTCCTCACATAAGAACCGATGGAATGGTATAGAACAGTCCATCTCAATCCTCTCAAATCCATGTGCCACTGAACCCCACTGAGAAAAAACCCAGAGCCTCTCATGCAACCTTCTCCCAGTCAGTTTTCTGTGTTCACTCATTTCTTTTATTTCCCCTTCTTCTGATGACTCTCTTTGTCCACCTAAGTGATGTTTGTGTGTCTGTGTCTTTGCTATAATTTCAACAAGCTTCTGATTTTCAGGACAGACTCTCAAAAGTCAAGGGAAGATGAGGCTCTGAGACCAGGGCTCTGTTCTATACACACTCAGCTTGACTTAAATGAGCCCAGAATTTGACTGCAAACTCATACAACTCATTTTGCTTGTTCTCAGTCCTTCCCATCCTGACCTCAGTGTCTCTTAGGTCCTTGCTATCTCAGGTCCTTCCTTCACATGAAAACACGCTGGAGCAACAAATTTCTTACTCCATTTTTAAACACCACTTGGCCATGACCAACTCATGGCAGCACTGAGTTAGAAAGGCTTTTTAAAATTCACTGAAGGGTGAAGGCAGTTCCCACCAAACTGATAGCAGGTGTTTGATTTTCATGGACACAGGATCAGTGTTTTAACAGGTTTTCCAGGCACCATGGTACAACAGTTCTCCTTTGAATGCAAGGATTGGGGAACTGACCCCTCCTCTGTGCTTTCCCCTCAGTTCCTGTGCTAGTAAAGCAGGAACTGAATATTTTGCCATTATTTGAAGATGGTTTAGTCCTCTTCATAACTTGGCAGAGTGGATTAGAGTTTCTTTTATATTAAATTAGAGGCTTTCACTAAAGCATCCTAAAAAGAGCTCATTTCATTAGCATGCTGTTGATTTATTATTTATAATGACTGTTTACCAAACAGCCTGTGAAGACGGCGAGGCCCCGGTCAGGTGACTGCATATTTCTGCAGGCAGCTCCAGCCCTCTGGATCAACCTGCCTGCCTGGCTCTGCAAAAAAAATTAGCTGCTTATTAGGAGTGATTTGCAAGGAGAGTTTAAACATACTAATCCATCTCTGGTTGGGGGAATGTTTTTGTAACTGATGTAGCTCACGAGGGGACTGATCTTAGCTGGGGGTTTTGGTAATGTTTGTTGTGGGTTGTCCATATTTGCTTCTTTTCAGGATCATGGAGTCACAGAA
Organism: Pipra filicauda; assembly: GCF_003945595.2. Lineage (NCBI taxonomy): Eukaryota > Metazoa > Chordata > Aves > Passeriformes > Pipridae > Pipra > Pipra filicauda. Next base: position 9,480,807 of record NW_024104532.1, read on the forward strand.
TGGTTTGGGTTGGAAGGGACCTTAAAGATCATCCAGTTCCACCCCCTCTATGGACAGGGACACCTTCCACTAGCCCAGGTTGCTTCAAGCCCCATCCAACCTGGCCTTGAACACTTCCAGGGATGGGGCAGTCACAGCTTCTCTGGGCAACCTGTGCCTCCCCACCTTCACAAGGAAAAATTTCATCCTAATGACATTGGTGAGGCAAGAATTGGTGCAGTCTCCTATTGTCCCTTCCTGATCTTTTCCTCTGAGCACCAACCAGTTAGCTGACTGGCCCCAGCAGTTGTGTGTCAGCAACTCCTGACCCTACCCAGAGTCTTGTGACATTTTAGCATCTTCAGCCTGAACTGGAGGCCCTGAGTCCTTTGAGCTTGAAAGGAGCAGAATTGCCCCTTCACTCTCCTGTGTTAAAGGGGTCTCTGCAAGGACCACTTTTTCAATAATGTGCATATGTTGAACATGATGAGCAAAAGACTGATGTGTGCTGGACTTGATTCTCGTGGTTTGGGGAGCAGAAGGGGAGAGTTGAGTGCTGTGCAGGGTTGAGCATCCCTTCCTTCAGCATCAGTCACAGAACCAGCTCTTCCAGCAGTGGTACTGAGCCTGCAGGTATTGGAGGAATGGCTGAGGATCACTGACTGGTGCCAAGGCCAGCAAGAGGAGGAGATGGATTGCTCTGCTGCCGGAGCGGGGCTGTCGGAGCTCTGCTGCAGTGACACAGCCTGCGAGCTCCAGGCAGCACTGCCAACATGAAGTGTTTGGCTGATGTTTGCAGGTGCTTTTGTCTGAAGGAATCAAGCTGGGCTGGGCTCATTTTTTAAGGGCAACTTTCTCTTCTCTTTGTTCTTCTGCGCCTCCGGTAACTTCTGGTTCAGAGAGTCACTCAAAAAGTTGCACACAGGTAGCTTCCCTTGGCCTTCAGGAGGAAAACACCCTTCCCAACCCTGCACACTAAGGCAGAAATCTGATAGAGAGAAGCCAGAGATTTCTGCTGTCCAGGGGCTTCCAATGCCTGTTCTGGAGGCAGAGGGTCCCAGTCCCTCCAGGAGGACTGTGCAGTCTCTGCAGGGCTCAGAAAGCCACATAAGCTGCTATGTGGAGGTAAAGTAGGAAGATGTGGCTGCTGCTGAATCATGGAGAATCTCCCAAGCAGGAGTGAGAAAATACCTCCTAATGAGAGTGGTTTGTTGTGGGTTTTTTTGATTTTTTTTTTTTAGGTAACATAATTTTCCAATTAGTCAGTGAAGAATTACCAAAGGAGTTTGACCAACAATATTCTCCTCTCCATCACTGCTCCCCCAGAGGTAGCATTAGGGGAAGTCTTCAAATTACATCCAGGTCTGGAGTCCTCAGCACAAGAAGGATATGGACTAGTCCAGAGGAGGTCATGGAGATGCTCCAGGGGCTGGAGCACCTCTGCTATGGAGACAGGCTGAGAGAGCTGGAGGTGTTCAGCCTGGAGAGGAGAAGGCTCCAGGAAGATATTAAAACACCTTCCAGTGCTCTAAGGGTCAGAGGACACTCTACCTCTGTCAGCAGTACCTCTTTGTCCTGTGCACTCTTGGACAACTCATCAAGCACCTCCACACAGATGTGTCTTCTGGAGCTGTCAGTGGAGGGGGTTCCATCTCATTTGATCAATCTGCCTGTTGAAATCCCAGGTGGTGCCTGAAAAAGCAGCTAAATCCAGTCCTTTTCCTTGGGATGTGCTGTGTGAATTCAGCTTAGTGGGTGGATCTGCTCCACTCCATCTTGGACCTCCAGCCCCTGTCTCTGTGTTGGACTACACGACATGCTGCCTTCAAACACCTCCAGAAATGGTCCAAATTCCAGGAACAGCACATCCCTGCTTTGCTCTCTTTAGAAATGAAGGTCTTAGCGTGTTCAGTGGCATGTAGCTGAGACATAAACCACTTGGATGGGAACTCAAGGGCAGCGCTTTCCGCACAGGTACCGATGGCTGCGTGAGCTTGAGACAGAACAGGGACTCGGGGCTTTGCGTGTCACACAGATTCACCTTCCCAGGCCAACCACCCCTCTCCTACAACTGAGAGTCTTCACTTTATTTTCACATGGCCCTGGGGAAGGCACTGGGCTCTCCCATTGCTGCCTTTCAGATGTGCCGGGTCACACTTGGGTCAGTTCTCCCGGCAGCCACGGCACCATCACTGTGGTGCTGCCACCTCGCTGTGACATGGCATGTGGGACACACCTGCTGTGGCACTTCCCACAGTGGGAGGGACTCACCTCTGCCTAAGCATGGGAAGAGGCACTAACAGCTGGGGATGCACAGTCCAGGGGGTTTGCCTCCTCTGTTTGTGAGCGGATCCATCGCTCTTTGCCCTCATTTTTTCAAAGTTTGCCCTCCATCCTCCCATCCATCCCCTTGTGTTTTCTCATGTGCTTGCTGGGTCATGGGGGAGCTGTAGGGTAAAGGCAGCGCCACCTTTCAAACCCCCTATATCTGTGCCTAAGTAAATTCTCATGAGGTCACATCTGCTGTGCCACACACAGGACTGATTTGAAGATTTGCCTCCAACATCAACCTTGTTATTTCTGAGTTGCTCAGGACCATTAACTATAACATCAGTGCATGGATGAGGCAGCCAATGATGTTCTCTCTTTCAGGAGTGGGTACATTTTTTACAGTAGGGAAATCCCAAACTGCACAAACCCACAAAAAGTTCTTTTGTGTCTCTTTTTGTTGTTGTTGTTGCTGCTGTTGCTTCTCCAGACCTCAAGGATGAGTGGTGCATTAGAATGGCAGGAAATGACCATGTTGCATGGTAATAACTGGATTAAGAGATTCAGTAGCAAACTCTCACCTATGCTGTTTATAATGCAGATTAACTATTTAATCCATCTGCATCTCCAGCTTCAATTCTCCATTCCCCTTGTCTCACTGTCCTCTGACATCCTCCCCAGCCCCTCCAGTACCTTGCTGCTCGTAGCTGAATATCTCCTGTGCTCTCCTCCTGGGGATGTGACTTTGCCCACACCCCACTGGTGGTTCTGCTCAGTTACTCCATCCTAACTCTCCGAAGTGAGGGCTGGGAGCTGCCTGGTGCCTGACCAATGAGCCCTACAATTGCTTGGTCTCTAGGAACTGCTGTAATGACCGTGGTGGCGGGGATGATTAATCAGGAAATGGTAAAGAAAATGCTTATAATGAAGCACTTGAATTTCTGACTTTACTGGGGGGTACAAACTCACAAACAAGGTCATGGAAAAGAAATCCATTGAGGATGACTGAATACAAGGACTTTAACTCCGGGTCAGGAAGCCTCTAAATCACAAACTGTTGCAGACTGGAAGGATATCACGGGGAAATATTTTACTCTGTCCTGTCCTGTATGTTGTTCAGTGCTGAGGACGGTGCTGAGCCTTTGTACCACTGTGTCACACCCAGACATGACCTGATTTGCCAAATTTTGGTGATGGAGACAGGCAGTGAGGGGCCCTGCTCACGTCCCATGAGATGAGGGGTGGAGCATCTCCCTTGGTGTGCTTGTCACACACCTTCCCTCTCTGCTTGCACTGGCCATGCCCCGGGGGAGCTACACCCATGTCCTTGGAGCACATGGCAAAAACATCTCCAAACCTGGACTCCCCCTCACTGCTTGACCACAGTGCAAAGGTAGGGCCCAGCCCAGGGTATCATCTCTGCAGTCTTTGGTGAAGAGTCTTTTCCAGTATTTAGAACTCCTCTGCCAGCTTGGTGTGGGACTAAGCAGGACACCCTGAGTGCCAGGCTCAGCCTGCAAACATAAAGTGCAGTGAGGTTGGTCTGAAGTCTCAGGGGCAGGGAAGGTCCTGCTTCCTGCACAAACAGAGCACATTTCACACCCTTTTCCCATTGGAATTTCACCACCTACATTCTCAGCAATGAAGACTGTTCCTAGTGAGGTATTTTTTTGTTTCCTCTGTTATTTGGACTAGAATCCACAAAGATGATATAAGCGTGAATGTATGTTTGTTTAAAAAAACCCAAATACATCCCTGAGCCACAAAGACTGGCTTTTAAAGGGGCCTCTGCCACAAAGGGCTGAGGGTGGTTAATGCAGCCCATACCAGCCACTGGCTGAGGGGAATAAGCAGCGTTGCTGATAAGCTCATTTGATAAAGCTGTTGCTGGGCACTGCAGATGCAGGCTAAGTCCAGCCTTTAATATCCATCCCTGTCCTGCAGGCAGAGCTCTCAGGCAGTGCTGCCAGGATTATTGTAACCCTGTCCAGCTCTCGTGCAGCTTTCAGCGAGTCCTGACAGGTCCTCACGGTGTGGTCTGACCTGTCACAGCTGTCACTGACCTGGCCATAGATCATGGGCTGACACCTCAGCAAATGGCACACACTGATGCAAGTTGGCAGCAAGATTCCACGGGCAGCGTGGACCCTTCTTGCAGCTCCGTGGGCTTATGGTGTCCTGTGTTGTTGAAGCAATGACTAAATCCCATGTAATCAGTCCAGCTGGTCACTTGACCACAGAAGATGTTTCCTGTTGGAAGCTGCTGAAGCTGCCCCGTGAGATTCCACGTTGTGGCTGGGTTATAACAGCCTTCACGTCCATGAGCTTCTCCCATCATGAAAAACAGTGAGTGGGAGGGAGCTGCTCAAGGACAATCTGAATAGGGTGGGTGTGTGGCCTCACCTGCTAGAAAGGGCACAGGATTGCTCTGTGCCCCAGTCCTCACACTGTAAAGGACTGCATCCCTGGGGAATCATGCTGGGCTCGGGTGCTGCTGATTGCCAGGCTACACTAACCTAACTAAACAGCTGATGTCTTACCAGCTCTCATGGCATCCTGTCAATTGAGGAATTGGGAAGGGAGGATCTGGGCTCAGGGTGTTTTCAGGACATGCAAGACATGTGCCACTTGAAATGTGGCTCATCTCACTTCTGAGCATGAGGAGAGATGAGTTGAAGTCTGGGATTTGCACTGGGTTGGATCCCAGAGCCCATGATTTGAAACCCAGTGCTCATGGCTCCTTTTATTTGCTACACTGGAGGGAGAATGGTTTATTAGGATTATATACCTCAGTGGTCATCCCTGGGTTTATGGAGATGGCCTGAAACCAAGGAAAGGAGTTCCTAGTGACTTCTCCATTTAACTCCATGCTGGGAGCACAGTTTTCCAGTCTACTCTGAGGCAGGGTTGAAAGGTCCTGAAGAAAAAAATAATTTGCTTTAGGGTTCTGCATGACTTGTCTTCAGCAGGAATGTTTGAATGCCTGGTGTTGCACATGGGCACCAGACTGTGCCTGGAGGAGCACAGGGGCATTCCCCAGCCCCTCTATCATGGTCCATCCATGCACGATCAGCACTTTCCTCCACTGCTGACCTGGAGGTGGCAGAACCTCAGGGCTCCCGTTAACGTGGTGCTGCTCCAGAAGACATTAAACTGTTATCTCTGTGTCTCACTCCATCAGCGTTTTTTTTTCAGTCCGTATTAAAAATCCTACTATGGTTTTTTAGCACAAAAGGGGAAAGAAGAGAACCTTCTATGTTCAGGACATTTGGGACATCACTAGAATTTCATCCATCTGTGATTGGCCCTCAGACCGTCATACTCAATTTATTTCTCAGCCAAAGTTTTTCAGCCATCTGCTCAAGTGGAACAGCTTCCAGCATTTATTCCCAATAGTGCTCCTCTGAGGGAGCGCATGGATTTTCTCCAGTACGACAGCATCACTATTTTCCAAAAAAACCCTCAGCCCAACCCCGCAGTGACTGGCGGGGAGCCCTCCCTGCTCCGCACCCCGACCTTGAATTTTAAGCAATTGATCAAGAAAACAGGGAACAGTTTCTCTTCCACTTCGGACCACCGTGACTGATGTTTTTTAAAGGGCTCCTCTGCAGAGATGTTAATGAGGTCGCCTTGGATACTCAGCTAAAAACGATGTCGCTTCAGCTTCTTTTATGTCAGCGATCAACAACAACAACAACAACAAAACCACAACAACCCATCAGCGGATCTGCTTGAGGAGGGGTGGGGGACTCCTGGCAGGTGACTGGAGCAGATAGCCATTCACAGTCCACCTGCTGCCAGCAGTTTGGTGCTGAGCCTCTCTGATTGTCTAGTGGAGCATCAGCACAATGATATCCATAATTATGATCTCCTTAAATTGAAAAAAAAAAAAAAAAAAGATTAAACCCCCTGATTTTTCCAGCCATCCAATTGAAAGTGCCCCAGGAAATGACTTTAAATTGGGAGCCAGAAGAGGTTCAGGGACAGTCAGGGAAATAAAAGCAGTTTCCCTGTGTGAACAGAGGGGAGGCTGTGTGTCCTTAGGGAATTGTTTGCAGGGCTCAGAGACCCACTTGCATTACTGCTGCTTAATGAGTTACCATCCATCAGCTGAGCTGTGAGAATGGACTGTGCCCAGGTTTAAAAATCAGGTAAAACCACCTGAGGCAGGAAGACAAGGCTGGTGCATTCAATACTTTGATGATCCACCCAGCACGGTGCTCACCACGTCTCCAAACAAGTTGCTTGTCTTCTCTGAACCTTACTCACCCTCCTTGTGAGCAAGAGTGAATTCAGTGACACATCTCACAGGTTCCCTGGAGCTCTGAGGGCAAACATGGAAGCACTGATGGAAAGGTGTGAGCAAGGAAAAGGAGTAGCTTCGGAAAGCACCTTTACACGTGAGTAGAGATCACACCGATTCCTCAATTGGCAGTTAGATTAATCAATATAGAAGGGCTGTTATTATTACTTTGTTACACACTTACTATTCCACTTACTGAGATTATATAGATATGGGGGGACTATTTCTCTATCCCTCACCAGCAGTGCCCAAGCATGATGATTGAGAGCATCCTCAAACCCTGAAGTGGATTGGTCATTGTGGTGTGAGCATCCCTTTCCTTTGAGGACCTGTGGGTGAGCCTGGGATGGTGTCTGGGGTCTCAAAACCCAGACTTAGATCACAGAACATCTCAGGCTGGAAGGGACCTCAGGGGGTCTCTAGATCAAGCCCTGCTCTGCACCTCCAAGAGTCCTTCTATTTTTTCTACTCATTCCCTCAGGGAGCTGCAGAAAGCAGCTTGATCTTCCTCCTGCTCTCCTCCAGGATGAACAAACCCACCTGGTTTTGCCTCTCCTCGTACCTCAACCATACCAGTGGCCTCTGCTGGACCTGCTCCAATCTGTCGATGCTGTTTTTGTCCTAGGAAGCCCCAAACTGGACCCAGTGTTTCTGAAACAATCTCAGAAGGGCCAAACAAAGGGGAATTATCACTCCCCTTGAGATGCTGTCTATCCCTTGCCAACACAGTTGAAGGTGTAGGTTGCCTTTGCTGTAGTCACAGTATTGACTCCTGTTTAACTCCTTTCTTGACAGGAATCCCATCTCCCTTTCTGCAAAGCTGCTTCCCAGCCAGCTGTCCCCCAGCCTGCCCTGTTCCCTTGTGAGGTTATTCCATTGGGACTGTGCACTTGCTGTCATTGTCTGCCCGTTTCTCCAGTCCATTGAGTCCCTCTGAACAGCAGCTGCAGCCTCTTGGGTGTCGAGTGCTCCCCTCCCCACTGCTTCCTTCGGTGCCATCTGAAAACTTCCTGAGAGTGTGCTTTGCCAATTATCCAGGCCATCAGTGAAGCTGTACCAGTGCTGGCCTCAGTGCCAGTCCCCCCAGGGTCTCACCAGCAACAAGTTGCCAAGTGGGCTCTGTGCTGCTGATCATCACCCTGGGAATGCAGCAGTCCAACCTATTTTCCAGCTTCCTCCTTTCCTATTAATCGGATCCACATCTCCTCAGCATGGCTATAAGGAGAGTATGCATCAAAGGCTTTGCTACAGGCAAGGGAAACCACTTCCACTGGTCTCTTATCCACCCTGTATCCTCACAGCCAGTTTTCCTTCCATTCTGGGTAGTCAGGTTGGTCAGGTGTGACGTGGCCTTTGTAAATTCCTGCTGACTGTTCCCTTCTCATCCTTTGGGTGCTTGGCACTGATTGCTGGGAGGATTTGCTCCCTCACCTTCCCAGGGACAGAGGTGATGCTGGGCAGGCTGTGGTTCACCTGCTGGAGCTGGATGTGAGGTTTGCCCTCTCCCACTCACCAGGAACATCCCGATTGCTACAGCCTTCCAAAGAGATCAGAGAGGAGCCTTGTCAGGGCATTGTCCACCTCCCTCGGCATCCTTGAGTGCATCCCACCTGCTCCTATGGGCTTGTGTATGTGCAGATGGCTCAAGTGTGTCCTAAGTCAACCTTCCTCTAGCATGGATGATGCCTCACCAGTGAAGACTCTGCTGCTGCAACCAGGGATCTGAGAGGATTTAGGGCAAACTTCAGCAACAACAAATGAGTCAAAGAAGCCTTTGAGTACTTCAGCTCCTCTGAGTCTGTGGTCACTGGGTCCAGGTCTCCCTCAGCCTTCCTTCTGCTGCCAGTGTGCTTCTAGGAGCCTCCTCATTCCCCTTCACATCCATTACTGATTCATTTGCCCTTCACATCCCACTGCAGCTGAGCTTTGTCTGTGTATCCTGTACAACTTAGGCAACACCTCTCCTGTCTCCCCAGGTGGCCTGTGCCCACTTCCACTTTCTGGGTACTTCCTTCTTCCACCTGAGCTCAGTCAGACATTCCCTGTTAACTGCTGATAGATTCTGCCCCACTCACTTGACCTCCTCCAGACAGCAGCGACCCACTCTTGTGCTTGGAGGAGGTGGTCCATGGAGATGTACCAGCTGTCTTGGCCTCTCAGCCCTCCAGGGAAGTCTCACACAGGATTCTGCTGAGCAGATCCCCAAAGAAGCTGAAACTTGCTCTGCATCTGGAGCTGGGGTTCTGCTGTGTGCCTTGCATCCTTATTTCAGAGGTTTAAACTCCACCATCTCATGGCTGTTACAGCTGAGGCTGCCCTCAGCCTTCCTACTCCCAACTGGCTCTTCCTGGTTTCTGAGTCCTGGATCCCCATGTTACCTCATTTGTTACCCTGAGGAAATCGTCCTCAAGACACCCCACAAATCTCCTGCATTGCTTGCACCCAGCTCCACTGCAGTTCCAGGGCAGGGAGGTTGAAGTCCCCCATGTGGACCAGGGCTCAATCAGGCTTTGTTCATCTGGGTTCAAACCAGCCCACTCCTGACAGACATTCACCTACCTAGAGCAACAGCTTTTCCATTCCACTGCTACTATTTATGCAAAAGATTCTCAGAATCAAAGAATCATTTAGGTTGGAAAAGACCTCCAAGACCATCGAGTCCACCCTGTGCCCCATCCTCACCTTGTCACCCAGCCCAGAGCACTGAGTGCCACGTCCGGTCGTTTCTTGGACACTCCCAAGGATGGGGACTCCCTCACCTCCCTGGGCAGCCCCTTCCAATGCCTGAGAACCCTTTCAGTGAAGAAATTCTTCCTGGTGTCCAACCTGAACCTCCCCTGGTGCAGCTTGAGGCTACATTTCATCTACAGATCACATTGATCCTGCAGTAGGCATGGTCTGTGCATACAATCAGAGCTGCTCCTTCATCCAGAGACTCCAGATTTCCTTGTCCAAACAGACAGTGTGGTAGGAAGACAAAGAAACGTGAGAACACCAGGGATCATTAGTCTGAAGGAAGAGAAAGTTGGATGTCACGGTGGTTTAGTTAAACTGCACTTAAAACAGTTGTAAGGACAGTCCTACTCGAGAAGGAAAAAAAAAGCTGGGCTTGGTTTCTTCTCATTTATTGTGGACATGAGGTAAGGTAGGGTGAGTGGAGGCTGCTTGAATTCTGAACAGGAATGTCCACATAGGCAGTTTAATGAAGTTTAGCTAATCCAATTTGCAAAGGTTAATTCAGATTCATTTTCCTGATTGTCTCTGTGTAGATAAGGCCAAGGTCACTTCCCCAAGGTGACTGGCTGAGTCAGGCACAGGATCCACACTTTCACCATCACTTTCCCAGGCTGGTTTGTCCCTCTCCACATACCCCCTTCATATCCCCTGTACAGAAGAACACAGTTTCTTACCCTTGCCTCAATGGACAGTGATTCTTGCTGATCAACATCACCACAAACCCTTTTCCTGGGTGACGTGCCCGCTGTTATTGGGGCTGTAGCTCACACCGGTGCTTGGAGGTGAATTACAGCCCCCATAAAGGAATTGGTGATGCTTAAATCTTTCCTAGGAATTCAGAACAGCCCGTAGCATCTTCCTGGTAGAGGTGGGCACTCCCAAGCACTCCAGCTGGCTGACAATGCAGGTCTCCTAAATCATCCTGATGCTGCTTTTTCTGATTCTCCTGGGCACTCGTGTACTTAACTACAGTTATCCAGAGTCTCCCAGCACAAGCAGTAAAAACAGTTTAGGAAACGAACCTCCACTTTGCAACCCAGCCAGGTGCAGGCTGGGATGGGTCCTAGTACAGGGTGACATCTGTGCCACATCTCTTCCATCAGGGGTTCTCACCTCTGCTTCTCAGCATCTGCTGCTGGCCCCTGGCTGGCAACTGCAGTGCCCCAACTGTTCAAAAGGGATTGAGATCCAAAATGTAGATACTTTAGAGGATTTAAAAAAGATATATATCTATATAATCTAACCAGAGCTGAGGAGCTGCCTTAGCCTTAACTGAAAACTTTCCCAATGGAGTTACAACCCCAGAACAAGTAGCTTACATCTCCCAGTACATGATGAATGGATGCAGGAGCTATTCTGAACAGCAGGCAATAGTGAATGGTTACATTTCCTTGGCCAAGATGAGGAAGCTTTAAGTAACTAATTAAAGAAAAAATCAATAGACAGTCTTTTCCCACGATCTTTTGCCATGAGTCCTTGGCAATAATTTCAGTGCTCACTTCAAAGCATTGAGGTCTCCTTTTTGGGCTTCTTTCTACCATGGCAAAGGAGTTTACAAAGAGAAGTTGCTTGAGCTCAGTGGCTGGCTGTAAACTTGTTGTTCTGCTTCAGGGAGGACTTGCAGTCCCCAAGTATTTGTGTTCAGGGATCTCTGCATGGGTTGTCTTGTAACCATGATGTGTTTCCACATCTCTGGCCCATTGCCACCATTAGAAGTTAAATTAATTTCCTCAGGACTTCCTGGAGTGTTCTGCTGCCCAGCAGCAGTGCAGTGGTCATTTCTAATGTGTCTCCACATAGCTGTCCAGCTCCTCCTGCTCTTCCTCACCATTTCAGAGTCCTCTCTTAGATCTCAACTACCCTGAACTGTCCAGGGTTTGGTCCCTGCTGCAAGAACTTAAATGTGGGAAGTGAAGAATAAGACAAGGAGCAGTGGGAGCAGAGAGCTGGGAGTGTGCAGGAAGCAGGCTGTGTTTTCTGCCAGCAGTGGTGAGCAGTGCTCTCCATCTTCCATTGTCACCATAGCCTTTCCCTCCACAGAGTCCAAGGCAAAGCTGGAACATCATCCAGTGGAACACAACCTGTACTGCCCACATCTGCAAAGCAGTTGCAAGAAGCAGAGGTCTGTCAGAGTGCTGAAGGTGTGACGTTCTCTCTGTCCATGGGCATTTGCCCATACCTTGCTAATGTATCTTATTCACCAAAGAATTTCCCTCATTTCAGCAAAATTTTTGTTCCTGTTGGGAAATATTCCCTCTTCTTGGTCTGGTTCAGCTGCTCCAAGTTGAAGTCAAGTTCAAATCTGCCCTACAGTTACTAAGGCACCCAGATGCTGCATCTGCTCTTCCATCAGTGATCTGCTGCTACATTTTGCTGCTCCCTTCTTTTTCAGGTCTTAAGGAATTCACTGGGGGCAGCTGCACAGCAGACCAGGTGAGCTGTGGGATCCGTGTTTCACGTATCCCTGAGGGACACGTCTTTCTGAGTGGGAAAGGCCAGCTTCCACACTCAGCAGCCAGTATCCCTGCCTTGTCTTCCCAGCCTGGCAGCTTGGTGACAAGCCTGAAACAGAGTCTGAGCTCATACCCGAATATCTGCAGGAAAATCTTCACCACTGTTCCTCTCACTGGCCCAAGAAACATTAAAGGCAACCTCCAGCTCTTCCTTTCCCTCCCTCCCAGCAGTCTATTCCTTTTCGTGTGTAGGCAGAACAAAAACAACAAAAAAGAATTTATATGAAGGATCTTCCCTCTCCTCTTCTACTACCCTTCTTTCCAAAAGCTTCCTTTGAGGCAAAACAGGAAAATGGGAATGAATCAGATCCTCAAGGAGCTGAACTTACCTTCAGTGTGGAAAGGCAGCTTTGAGCCACGTCAGACCATTTCTGCTTGGTGAGGAGAGAACCAGTCCCATTGCCCTGAGTCACATATTTGCAGCACTACATTCTGGTCCAAATTTCTCATGTTATCCCACTACAAAGCAGGACTTCCTTTCTTATTGTAGCCCTAACAGGCTATTCCTCCAGCTCCCATGTGCTTGGGAAATCAGGATCCCAGAGTATCCCGCTGGTGCTGGTGCTGTAGATTGCCCTGTGATAACCTTTCCATCTTGCAGGAACTGGTATGTCTCTGGATGAATCTGTAGTCCAAGGCATGACACACACACTGATCACTGAGCATTAGATGATGCAGTAATTGCTCATCTGCATCTTTCTGCTCAGTGCTGAGTGTCAGCTAATGCATATATTCCTGTTCTCAGTCAAAGCAGTGTGAGCTACTCACTGTCCAGTGTGTGCCCAGGTACCTGCAGTGGTTGGCCTGCTGAGAGCTCACCCTGTGGCTTATCTGCCTGGTCCCTTCTCTGCGTGGCACCTCCATATTCCCCTGGCATTAGCCAGGCTGACTCTGCTGGGGGCATCCCCATCCCTGTCTCTCACCATTTTGCATTTGGTTTCTGTGGGTGCATTACTGGTCCAGTTCCTTGGCACAGCCCTTCCACTGCAGACACATTTATATATGGTCTGTGCACACTGGTACAAGGCAGTGGGGCTCTTCAGCAGTTGCAGAATGTCTGAAAAGCATGTGCAGAAGAGTTCATGTAGCAAATAAGTGTAATTTTTTTTACTTAATACAGGCCAAGGAACAGCTCTAAGGACAACCCTTCATTAGTGTCTGAACTGTTGGTCCTTTCTGCTTTGACCTGAAACATCAGATAATACTTAGGTTCCTCAAGAATTATTTTTTTATGGGAGGGAAAAATATTAATAACACTGGGTCTACTGGCTCAATTGATTTTATTATGAACTAATACAAGATCCTATTGCTCAAGTATAGACTCAAAAACCAGGATGCACTTTAAGACTAGGTGCTCACTTCTTCCCAAAACCTTCCCAAACCCATATGCTCAATCCTCTTCCCAAAGCCTCCATCCTTCAGCTCCTTCCCATGACCATAAAAGATTGCCTCGTTCTCAGGCTTTTTCTTGGTTACTTGAATTGGGAATTCCACCTGACACAACATAATAATCCTTGTGTTTACTGTTGAGCTCCCTGTAAAGGTTCTCCACAGTGCTGCCAGTCGGAAATGGTGGGCTCCCAGGTCTTCTCCTGTTGTTGCACAAAGGTGCTTCTTCCATTGGCCTGGGACAGGTCTGTGGGCATCTGTAGACTAAAGCCTACTTGATGGAAATGAATAATATGTTCTAGCACAAAAATATCTCCCTCTGGGAGATCCCAAGCAACAGGGAATATCCATTCCATGACCCCCACTGTGAGGGCAATGACATTCAAAGGACTGTGAGGAGTGAAGATCACTTCCCATTATCTAAAGGAACAGGAGATTTGTGGCTGGAAGGTTGGATGAGACATAAGGTCTGGGGTCTATTCTAGACCAAACTGGCCTTTTTGAGGGCTGGGATTTTCCAAGGACACTCAACACTGCTCCAGCTCTTCTGTGAATGAAACTGCCTCTGGTCATAACCAGGAGACAACTGTGTGTGCTTCTGATTACCATCTTTAAAATGGATCACCCTCCTGTGCTGCTCAGCCATGGTAGCAACCAGCACCTTTGAAAAGCCCAGGTGGGAACAAGACCTGCAGCGGGAGACCTCTTGGGGACTGAGTTTCAGTGCCTTGGACATGGTGGAGCCAAGGGCAGCTGCTTCCCAGCACGAGGCCCACGGTGCACAGTTCAGCAGTGTCAGAGGCAGGCAGTGGGAATTTCTCCCATCTGAAGGGGGCCCTCCAGCTCACAGGTTCTGGGGTCTCATGTGCCAGGATGTCTGCTTTCAGGGACTGGACAACCCCTCAAGGAAAATCAGGGCTCCCAAAGCTGAGGCATCAGTTATCTTGCCAGTGGGATTCACACTCCCAGGACATCTGAATCAGGTCCTGGTCCCTCGAATTATTCGGTGGCCTGTGGGAGGTGAGGCTGAGCTCAGTTCCACAGGAGAATTATTGATTTTTCCAGTTGCTCAGTGCTGTTGTCCCCTAGTGAATGGATCAGGTCTGTTTGCTGCAGAACATCTGTGTGTTCTGTTCAGTTCCCTCCTTGTCCTGCCCTGGAGCTGCGGGCGGTTCAGCGGGAGACCGAGTTCCCCCAGCACCAGCTGCAGCCCTCAGTCCATGCACGCACCGGTTCCTGCCAGCATGCACTGGGAGCACAAAGGAGAGGGAAGAAACTGGCTCCTTGGCTGGTGTTTGTGTAGTTTACAAAGCCTCTTTTGCAGAGTTTCCGATCCCAATTGGCCGGCGATGCCGGGCTGTCCCAGCACTGCTCTGCTGCAGAGCCCGGGCAGAGCAGAGTGACAGGGAGGGTGAGCCAGCTCTCTCTTTGAGAAGGGGCTGGCATGGAATGGGGACTCTGACAGCACCCACATCAAGGAGTTCCTGTGCTGGAAGCTGGTTTTCCAGCCGGGGACGCGCCTTTGCTGTCCCACACTGGAAAGTCCTGTGTGTCAACAGCGGTGGGAGGATGTGCCAACCCCTGTAGCTCTCATGGATGTAAAAGCTGAGAGAGCCTCTCCTTCGGGTCTTGCAGTGGCTCCCTGTGCTTGGGGCCACAGACTGTACCCCTACACCCCACAGCACCTTTGAGCCTGGCAGAAGTGACCACTGCAGATGCCAGCTCTCCAGAGGAGGAACACAGCTGGCACATGGGAAGCAATGGCCACGGCTGTGCACACACATGTACAGCTGCTGGTAACAAGTGTCTTTATTCCTTGACTCTGTTTTTGGTCACTGATGATGCAAAAGGTGGTTTCCTGTCATATTTTTGGGGTGCTTCTGTTGAACAGTGTTTTGCTTTGGGCTGCCACAGATCTTGGCTCATCTTCTTGGCTGGACCTTGTCTACAGGTGAGGCTGTGAGCTCCCTCAGATGGGAACACCCCCACTGAGGTGAAGAGCCTTCACACCACCCTCATCCAGGGCATTGTGCTTGTATAAACGATCAGGATCACGTAGATCCTGTTGGGCTTTGAATTTTGACCTTGTTTGCTGTGGGAAGGGGGCTGCTGGACTTTGTAGCATAATGATTTGCCTCTCACGGGAAAGGCAACCATCCCTGAGGGAAGAACAAAGGAAGATCCTTCAGATTTGAGGGGGAAAGGCCAGTGTTATTTATTTTACAGCTCTGAGGAGGTAAACAGGGGGGCAGAGTCCAGGACAATTAAAATACTGACTGAATAGGAACGACTGCTCCAAGATGGGCTTATTTTTAAAGCCTGCAGACAGGGAAACAAGCTGGCATCACAGGAGATTTTAGAAATACGGCTGAGGAGAGGCCTCCTGCATGGTGACTCCAACACAAACCAAGGCAGGGCTGCCCAGTTGGGTCTCATGTCTGCTCAGGATGGCTGGATTCCCTGCCAGAGGCTTGTGCTGTGCCCCCCAGCAAGCTGCTCAAGTAGAAATGCACAGAATGTTTCCCTCTTCTGAGGCTGACGGGATCTCTGCACCCCCTCATCACTGGGTAGCCAGGGGATACAGAGGGTCTGGAGGGAGGGGGACTAACGGGCACGGGTTGCACACTGCATGTCATCCTCTGTCCTCTTCTGGGTTAAACACCGCTGCTGATGTGCTCTGCAGCCGCTGAAATTACGGCGAGACCTTACCAGGGGGTTTTAGCATCAGGCTGTGTTTCCAGAGCAGGGCTGCCCCTGCCTATGAGGCAGGAGGTGTGAGAGTGAAGGGCTGTGAGGCGCGGAGCCCACGGCAGTGAGGTGGGGGCAGCACTACGGCAGACTTCGGGGCTGCACGTCCCTCCTCCTGACCCTGGGACGCAGGGCACGGAGCCTGCCAGACTGCTGTCTGCAGGGACAGGAGCAGGAGGGGGTATGGGCACCGTGATTCCTGCTGCTGGCAGCGCTCTCGGCCCTGGGAGAGATCTCAGCGCCGGAGCCCAAGGAGCCCCGTGCCCAGGGGGAGATGCGGATCCCGCCGGCTGTGCCCCGTGGGCGGGAGGGCTGCGCTGGCAATCCACCTCGGGGAAGGATGCTGCGCAGGGAGGAGAAGCTCCGGCACAGAGCTGACAGGGCGAAGCTGCTGGCAGGCGGCTGTCTCCAGGGTGGCTGCAGCACTGCAGCATCAATTAACCTTTGGGGAACTTCTGCCAGTGCCGCTCAGGCGTAGCCGCGGCTCCGCCGTGCCGAGCGCTGGGGCGCAATCCTGCCGCGCTGCCGCGTTCGGAAGGGCTGCAGCCAGACTACAAAAGCCCGACAAGGAGCCAGCCACCTGAGCCGAAGTGCCTCTGTCTCGCTCGCCAGCCCGCACTAAGTGCTTTTATCTCCTCTCCTTGTGTTTACGAGGGTGGCTTTCTCCTTCGCGCGGGGGCAGTGCCGCGGAATGCTAATGGAGAGCGAGTGGCGGCTGCCCTCCGCAGTCCTTGGCAGGCAATTTCCTCGGGGCCCGGCCCCCGACCCCGCTGCCTCTGCAGCGAGAGTGTGACCTACATCCTGCAGCCCTGCCCGTATCCCGTTCCTGCCCTGGCACCCACCCAGCTCCGTGGGGCAGCGCCAAAATAGCCATTCCCCCCCAGCCGGAGGGGCCCTGGGAGATCCCAGCCCTCGCTCGTGGCTGTGGCTGTGCGGCACAGATGTCTCTGCATCGCAGCCCTGCCGGTGCCAGCCGGGGGGCCGTGCCGGTGGGGCGGGGGCTCTTCGCGCGGTGTGTGTTGGCCCCCAGGCTGTGGTGAGCTCATGGTTCCTGCAGCTCCCTCCGGATCACGGTTCCTGCAGCGCCGTGCTTTGTGAGTTCTTCAGGCGCCTCTGGCCGTCTGGGAACGCCCGTCTGGACGGGGAGGTTGGTGGGCAAAATGAGAGGGGAAGAGAGGGAAAATAATCACAAGGTTTTCGAAAGAGCAGCAGTACCAGGGAGGTGTCCTACAGGGAGGAGTCTGGTCAGGCTTGTCCGTAAATCATGTGTGCTCCTGCACACAGCCTCTCCTTGGCCACTCAGGTCTGCTCTTCAGGGAGCAAGATACTCCTTGGCCAAAGCCCTCTGAGGCAGTCAGCATCAAATTCCTGGAAACATGGGCTAAAAAACCTGCCCTTCATCCCATCCTGATATGGGGATGCTGCTGTCAGTGCCTGGGGAGTGAGGGGACAGCCAGGGTTAGCCCAGACACCTCTGGCACATGCTACTGTCACTTTGGATGCTGTGGCAGGGATGTGCTCCTGCAGCAGCAGCTGGAATCTCCCTTTCACTCTAAAAGAGACTGACTCCTTTCCTTCAGGACCAGGGAGACCACAGGAAATCAGGCATTTGGGGTGGGGATGTACGATCCCCTGGATCCCATATCATCTTTCCCGAGGGCAGCCACCCCAGGAAGGATCAGTTCAGCCAGGGCAGAGTTGCCAGCACTCTCCCTTGGCTGCTCCCTGCCTCTGCCTCCATTGCCTGTTTTCCTGCCCCCAGCTTTCCCTCCATGCTCCAAGGAAGCTGTTTCCACGCTGCAGGGGAGCTGCAGGCAGCAGAGCCAAGAGGCAGCAGCAGCACCTAGCTGGCTTCACATGCCCATCCTGCAGACACCGTGGCAGCTCTTGCCTGCACCCAGGTCCTGCCCGGCGCCTGCCTGCGTGTGTTCTGTCACGGAAAGGGCCACATTGGCCACTCTTCCTATGATCTCACCCTGGCCAGCTCTGTGAGTCATCGGAAAACTGGTCCCTCTGGGGCTGAGCCAGAGCTGGCTGAACTGATGGAAAGACCACCAAGGCCTTTGGGACCAGCCTGAGCTCCACTGTTGCTGCAGCCCTTGCAGTCGGAGATGTGAGGGCAGGAGCAGGGCTGGGATCTGCTCCATGGGGAGCACCAGGGGTGCTGCCACAGCAGCTCTGCCTCTCCTCCATCCCTGAGCCACCAGCAGTGATGCTGCTGCCTCCTTGGTGAGGAGTTCAGCTACCACAGCTCTGGGGTGGAGACCCAGCCCTAGCCCCAATGTGTGCCGTCCTTGGCATCCCCTCTCTTGCCAGATGGTGATTTATAAACCCCTGGGGCAGGGAAGCTGAGGAGCAGCAGGGCAGCTGTGTGGCTCCGTGACACTGCCACAAGGTGGTTTCCAGTAAGGACAGCTCATTTCTTCCAGAGCATCTGAAAACACGAGCTGGAAATATCCTTGGTAAGTGGCAGCCATGGCAAGGCTTCCCTGAGGTGGGGCTGGGCTCTTGTTCTTGTGTAATTGCTCACACTATGCAGATGTTTTCCGTGTGCCTGGTAATAAGCAGCTGAGAAGACAGCTCATTTACTGGCAGTAGCAAGGAAAAGGCAAAGCCATCTCTCTGTATAGCTCCACTCTTGGAGATTCCCCCCCTGCCTCATGAGTTAGGTGGTACTGGTTATTCCAGAGGCTCCCACGTATCCCTGTACATCCTTGCTGCAGCCCTGCAGGGAATATCTGCTTCCCAAGGCTCCCGGTGCTTGTCTCACAGTGGGTGCCTGCCTGCAAGGAGGTATCTGCCAGACTGAGAGCTGCCCTGAAACCTCACTTTGCCCACCAGTAAAAACACTACAGGGGAGGTTCCCAGCCTCCACCCTGAAGGACATCACTGCTTTGATGAGGTACAGTGACATTTCTGATGCCACATCAGTAAAAGCTGCCCCCACAGGTATCTAGTCTGGGATAATGCAAATGAGGCAAATAGGATCCTGGGCCTTTAGTGCTCAGGGCCTTACCTGAAAGGTGGCACATGGTCTTTTGTCACCAGGGTGTGACACAGATTCAGCACTGTGTGCAAAGGCTATAAACTGCTGAAGCACATATTGCCTTGGACACATGATGTTTATGGACTAAGGCTGTGCTCTGCAAAGATCCTGTGTTAAAGGCACCAGGATCTAAGAAAGAGATAGGTTCATTTCCCAAAGCATTCCTGGCAGCCTGATCTGTTCTTCTTCTTATCCCTTCCACAGAAAAACACACTGAAGTCCACAGAAGGCATGTCACCCTTAGATGGAGTTTGACAGCTGTGGTTCCACCAGAGAGGCTAACAGATACCCCAGTCTTTTCCTACTGACTTTTAGGCCATGTCCCATGGCACTGTGGTCTCCTTCTCGACTCCCTCAGCCATCACTTTCATTTCTACGTCTACCTTAAGGAGATCAAATTTAAATTCCTAGCAAAAAGCTAACCTGAGGGGAAGAACCTCAGGTTCTGCACTCCAGAACTGCAATTTGACCTTAAGGGTCACAGTTATCATCTCTGGGGAGAACTAATGGGGTTTCCACCAGGTTTCGGGTCCAACTGAAGATGGGAGGTGAAGGGCAAGAACAAGAAGAGGCAGAAATAGTGTAGCCTCAAATACAACAAGAGAGCAGCTTGGTGTGTCTTCTTCTGCTCTCTTCCTGTAAGACATCTGTGTGGGGCTCTACTTGGCCACGTCAAGTGTTTGTCTCCAGCTCCTGTTTTCATTAAAATGCCAAGCAGTGGGTTCACTGACACCTAGTTGTGCTTGTTCCTCCATGTCTGTGTGCTAAGAAATGGATAAAACCTCCTTGTCCAAAACTAGCCTTGGCACCTACCATTACTGCTGGGAACAGCAAAGCTTTTCCTGCATAGTCAAGAGTGATGAAATCCACCAAAATCTCTCTCCATGCTGGTGCTTCAGAGGGTCCTGACAACACTGTGGGGGTCTGGTTGCTGATAACATGAAATCTGGCACAGCAATGGGCAGAGCCTGTATGCTGACTGATTTAAGCTCCTTTGAAATGATGCAGTATGCCATCATTATTATATCATACTGCTGTCACATATGTGGGGTTTAGTCTGAGCAGAAACTGAGTTCCCAGACAGCAGTATATCTTTTAAAACTAGGCTTAGCTAAATGCTTGTCATTGCAGGTTTATTAATGCTGAATACAAGCAATAGTTGCTTCAGCTTGTAATGAACTTGGTAAAATTTTCTGTATCTTTGGCTTTACCTATCAGCTCAGGCTGCTTTTTAATCTGTGTCCCATAACAGCACAGCAGCAAGTCCTTCAGTCACCTCTCTGGGATAACTATTTGTAGCATATCCCAGAAATTCATGGTGTCACACACACCATGGTTTTGGAAGTTTGCACATGGTTCTTATACTGGACACTGCATTTAGTGATATTTTGCCACAATGGACTGACTGGAAAGTTACCTTTAAAAACTGGAACAACTTCTTAAAGCTCTGGAAAGTGATGTTTTAAGAGCCTCTTCTTCTCCACAGACTGTTACAATTCTTCCATTTCTTCGTATCCTCCTGGTTCTGATAGTTTAAAACTTGTATTTCGGAGATGTTCACCAGCAGGCAGTAACAGGTAGGGCTGCTTGGTGAGCATTAACCCTACTGCATGAGCAGGGAGGTGTTCCTGTCCATGAAATACAGAGCTGATCCAGCCCACAGTGGCTGGAAAAATCCAAGAGGTGTATTTTCAGTCTTTGAAGGATTTCCATCTCATTAGGTTTACTGAGGCAGCTGTGGTGATGTCAAACACTCTGCATGCCCACCCTGCTTTGCAAAGAACAAAACCATGTTACAACCAATGAATGCACAGACCAGTGGCTTTTTCATGATCAGTGAACACCAGCTGGGCCTTTTCCACACCAAGTGTGATAACGGGTCTTAAGTTTTCTGGTTTCAAACCACTGAAGTGTCAGGAAGTGCCACACTGCCAGCCTGGGTGCAGATGCTGTCACAGGACACATCCTGGGCTGTCACCTCTGTACAGAAGTGTCCCTCTGTCTAGTTTGCCACATCACAAGGCACGATCCTTGAGATGATGTGAAGTGGTGATGCAACACATTTTGACCAGTTTTAGCTATGACTCTGCTTTGCTTGGCTCTTTAAAGTTCTCCCTTATAAACTTGCCAGCTATGGAAAGAGCTCTTTTTCCTCTTGTTTTGACAGTTGGAATGGGTGCCAGTTTGGGGGAAACACTATAAATATCCTTGAGTCTGTGATCCCTGGTGTTAGTGTTTGCTGGCAGTGCTTTCAGGAGTATCTGATTGATAAGCACTCACCACAATGCTGGGTCCTGACACATTTTTAAGTGTTTACAGATGTAGGAGATAACCTTGTTCTGTCACCTTTGAATGCCAGGTTGAGGGCTGGACATGGTTTATTGATAACCATGACTCCACCATATGAGTGAGTTACAACTCAGCCAAGTGCTCACTTCATTTCCAAGACTCTTTAAAAGATTCTCCTCACATCCTCATCTATTCATTATTTTTAGAAGAGGATGGAGGATGACAATTTTTTTGGTGGCAAAAGACCCCCTGTAAGTTACTTTCTAGATTCTTACAGATAATGAAAGAGAATAAAGCCATTTGGTTTTAGAGGAAAGGTTACTTGTGTCTTTTGCAAGTGATCTTTTGGGACATCTGATGTGAAATGGCTTCTTAGAAAATTGTCCCAGCTGACAGTTTACTTCATTTCATGAGCCTTTTAGTCACAAAATCACTGTTATGTTTCTGGGCAATACTTCCAATTATCATTAGATTTTCATCTGCTGTAGAGAGCGACCTAAAAATACACTGATGTTCCTCAATAATTTTAATGAAGGAATATTTCCACAGAGGATTTCCTGGAAAGCAATGATTTGATCACGTTTGCTGTGAGTGGGGTGCCTTTGAAACACCGTTTTTAAAGCTGTGGTCAACAGCAGATCCAGCAAGACACGCCAGAAAGTCAGCACACAGACTGTGTGTGGAGCCACCTAAGTACCCATCTCTGCTGTAAGCTCGTCACCTTCACCTCCCACTACAAAGGATGTAGATGTCTCCTGTAGGGAGCTCTGAAGGTGGAGGAGTAAGGGGGCTTGAAGGATCCCAGCTATTTATCAGTTTTCATGCTCTTCCTCACCTAATGTCTGTTTAGGCCTGTCCTACAGATATGTAGACCCCTGGTTTTCGTCTTCTAACAGACTAGCAATGCCCCTAATCCCATGTCCTGACTCCAAGGGGCATCCAAGAGCAGCAGAATAGATCAGAGCATCACTTTCCTGCCCCAGAAGGATCTCCAGTCCTGCAATGTGCCTTGTGTGCAGCCTGGACAGTGGCTGCCCCAGGCAGATGGGGGCTGTGCTGATGGATGAGGTGCTGGGAGCACGTCCTGTGGGGACTGCAGGCACACTCCAGGTGGTGCAGGGACCTGGTTTTGAGAGCCTGATTCAACAGCCAACCACTCCTGCATTCCCACAGTTCCCTGGTGCTGAGTTGTTGCATTTTCCCCTCATGGTGACTGGCTTCAGACAGAGCAGGATCTGCCCTTGGTGTCTGTATTTGAAAGCTGGTCAGAAGTGCTCAGTCACCAAGAGTCCCCTCCCCTCCCCACACTCCTCAGTGCACTCCAGAGCATTGTAATGCCTTAAGATGATGAATACTATGCAGACAACACACCCAGCTGTCCAAGCAGACAGTCAGCGGAGAAATGAAGATATGCCTGCCTAAGTAAAAGTTTGATTAATTGCATTAATTAGGCCCTAAGGTATGGTTCATAAAATAAGAGTACAACTGGTGTATCGGATTGGGGAATTGACTATGTGACAGGGAACAAACAGTGGCATGAACAGGAACTCTTCTCTGTCTGGAATGGCATGATAAATTATCAATTAAATAATGGAGAGTGACAAAGCTGCAGTCTGCAAGAGGCGACCTCCAGCCAGCCCGTGGACAGCCTGGGTGAGTGACTCAGCCAGGTCTGGCAGTCTCTCCAGTGTTTCCATGCAAACTTGTTTTCCCGTGGTCCAAACAGCACAGCACTGGGCTCGTGGTGCTGTCTACACCCACAGGGCATTGCACCCTCAAGAGGTGAGTGTGGCAACCCAGGGGCCACTGGGCTCCTACAGGGACTGTACCAGATCACCATGCATTCACTTGGCTGCTGCTCTCTTCCTGCCATGGCAGCAGGACCACCTTCTGCTGTGCAAAGTGGTGAAGAGGCACTAATTCATCCCAAAGGCACTGGTTTTGACTTTCCTGTGTGTCCCACCTTCTCTTCTCAGTGTGTCTCCATCCTTTGCTCACTGTGGTCCTGCCCCAGTGGCAGAGCCGTGGGGCAGCTGAAGCTCAGGGTCCAGCAGCATCTCCCTTCCCAGACCCTGGGACTTTGTGCCAGGCCTTTGCGAGGTCACAGCTGCAGCTCCTTCATCCTCCCTCTTGTCCTTGCTGCTCCAAACGATGGAGCACCTCACTGCTCTTGCAGCAAACCCACAGGGACTCGTCTGCTGCCAGACAGGGGCTGATCTCCACCTTTCCAGGCTGCTCTGTGTTCGTGGTGTGCTCCACCGCATCCATTTCCCATTTACCACCTGAGTGATTAAAGAGTTGCCAATACTCCAGCCTGGAGCTGCTCTCCCCGATCCGTCAGCGCCGCTCCCTCTCCCGTCTCTGATGTGTGTGTGCTGCAGACGCAGCTGTGCGGGAGGAGGCTCTCCAGATTCCTCGTTACCGGTTGTTATTAATGACTGTGCATTTCCATGAAGCCAATAGCAGGGACAGATGTATCCCCTGCTCCAGAAAGCTGATGAGAGATGCTGCCTCCCCAGCGGCACCGCTTCGGTTTCTTCTAGAAGAAGGTTCCTGCAGGATCATTTCCAGCAGCTCTCACTTTTCATGGCATTTTCTTACATTCTGCACTATTTTCTGTTCCAAGATTTGTTCCATTATTATTTTTAGTATTACATAAAGGCCTCAGCTGAGATCTGGGCTGGACCCTGACAGCACAACACCTGTACATAATGAGTGAGCAGGTCTGTCAACAGTGCAGTTGGCACTGGGAACCCCAAGGGAACTTCAGCACTGCCAGCGAGAGCTCAGGAACTGGTGTGGGCTGAGTGATTCCCCTCCCTTCCCTTGGGAATGGTCCCTGTAAGCAGAGGAAGGTGAGAGTGGCAACCTAGCAGGGGAATGATCACTCAGTTCCACCCTGACGAATGTCTGAGTCAAGAAGATGTGCCTGGTCATTAGTTGTGTTGTCTCCATTGTGGGTGTCCAGACGATGTAAGACATCCCCGGAACATTCCTCTTGCTGCATCCCCTCAGCAGGGTGGGATGTTGGGAAAGTGACAGCTCTCTGGTGCTTGGTGTCTTGTTCATTCTCAAACCATCATCAGGAACATCTCCTCTCACCTCCTGTCCATCAGATTTCTCAGCCATCCATCTCATACATTCAGGGAGGGCCCATTCAGGTAGACCAACACTGACCCCAGTTGTCAAACAGAAACCAGAGCTTACTGAAACCCAAACAGTCTGGTTTTCCCTCTTTCTTCTCTCCCTCCACCACAATCTGATCTTTTCTGCTCTGGATGGAGCCTGGACAGCAGCCTGGGACAGAGCAATCACATGCATTAGTGTTTACTAAGTGCATGCTTAAGAAGGAAAGATTATTCCCAAAATTAAAGAAAGAAGCAATTCCTGGTCTATTAGTGCTTATGGTTGCCACGCTGTAATGAGTGAGGATCAGAAAAGGAAGGGGGACAAGAACTATAGCTGTGGGATCTCCTTCACTTGGGATCCAGCCACATCCCTGTGGCTGATACAAACATATCTCTATCAGTTATCATAATGACTGAGCAGCACCGAGGACCTCACAGCATTTGTGCTTCCCTGTTCTTTCTTTAACACCTTTTCTGTGTGATTTTTGGGGGTTACAAGTTGTGGCTTATCCATTTCTTTCTCTCCAGCTTCCTCTGAGTCCTTTGTGTGCCACTCTCCCGAGCTAAGCAGGGCTGTTATTTCTGGACAACCGTCTCCTATCAGTGACAGTGACACTGCCAGTGCTGTGTCTCTGCCTGCCTCTGACATGATTTCAGCGAGTTGCTCTCTGTTCCCTGACAGATCAGCTTCTGGCAGGGATATTTGTGCAGTAGTGTCCCTATCCTTTTCAATATCAGGAAGTTTCTGGCATATGAACTTGGGGACGGGTGGCTGCTCCGTGAATTTCTCTCCTCACCTAAGTGGTTTGGTTGTAATAGCTACAGCCCAGGCTGTAGATGAGATACTGCTTTCACAAAGTGTGGATCCATTAGAAAATAACACACCAGTAGATGATCTTTCCATTTTGCTTTGAAAAAAAACCCCACTCATTCTGCAATTGTAAAGCCACAGTTTCTGTTAGAGAGGCTTTACACACCTTGGGAAGGTTGTTGTCCTTGTCTCATCAAACTTCTTGCAGAGCAGGGCACAACATCCCACCCCAGCTTTCATAGGTGATGCTCAGTGAACTTGCAGCTGAGCTGAAGCCTGACTTTCTGAAAGGTGCCCAGCCTAGAAGTTTTGGATGAGTCTATTTCCAACCGGAGACAATCTGGGAGAGCATCCCTCCATTCAGCAAATGAACTAAGCTTTTAGCTTGCTCTTGGAAACATGGAAATCTACTGGCAGCGGGCATGCTACAGCAAGCAAACCTATGGTTGATTCATCTGTCTCCCTGCTCTTGCTTTGGGTGCCCTTGGTGAGGCAACCGGATGGGAATTTGATTGGTGTCATCACAGAGAGCGGTTGATGTTTAAGGAGAAGCTGTGAGAGCCCAGCTGTGTTTGGCTGCAGCCAGTACTTGTTGCCTTTCTGTGCTCCCCTAGGCCCACGGTCCTGCTCTTTTTGGGGTCCTACAAGCCTTTCTGTCCCCATTCTCCAAGCACCCCATGCATTAGGATGTCCCACAGCACCCTGTGACTCCCGCTGCTGGTACCGCTGCCTGTGGCTGCCCTGAACTCGTGTCAGCTGAAGCCCTTTGGGGTAGCCCTCCTGATACCTACAGCGAGCCAAGAGCTGCAGGACAACCAGCAACTGCTGTGTGACTGCAATCCAAGCTCCTGCCAGCAGTGGTGGCTTCCATGGATCTGCCCAGGCTGGTGGGAGCACTGCGGTGGTTGCATCGTGCTGGGCGTTGTGCTGGTTGTCTTGCATGTGCTTTTCTTCACCTCCTCTGTTTGCACCTTTCAGACATGACTTGGTAACAGACAGGGAGCCTCCTTCACCCTCCTCGGACCTCACCTGGGACAACTAAAAGCTATTAGAAATGTCCAAAGAAGGGACATGAGGATGGGGAAGGGTCTGGAGGGGCCATACAAGGAGCAGCTGAGGTCACTTGGCTTGTTCAGCTGGAGGAGACTGAGGTCAGAGCTCACCAGGGTCTGCAGCTTCCTCATGAGGGGCAGCTCCAATCTCTGCTCTGTGTGACCAGTGACAGGACACAAGGGAATGGCTGGAGCTGTGCCAGGGGAGGGGTAGGTTGGATCTCAGGAAAAGGTTCTTCCCCCAGAGGGTGGTTGGGCACTGGCCAGGCTCCCCAGGGCAATGGGCACAGCACCAAGGCTGCCAGAGCTCAAGGATTGTTTGGACAACGCTCTGAGGGACAGGGTGGGATTGTTGGGGTGTCCTGGGCAGGGCCAGGAGTTGGACTGGATGATCCTTCCAGCTCAGGATATTCCATGATTCTGTGGTAACTGGGTATGGCTGCCACTTTAAACAAGCAATCTCCCACATCCACCCTTGGTCTGGCCTCCTGAAGGACCTCCCATTCCCCCAAAGAGCTGGTGACAGGCGTGGGCTTTGGAATCTGGCAGACAGGTCGTATCTCCCAGCCTTATCAATCCTTCAGTGCTGATATCAGCCCCAGAGGGACTTCCTGTGCCAGGGCACTTTTTGGGTGGCACACTACATGAAAAAAACCTAAGAACAAATGCAGCAATCCCCACCCATCCCCACTGCCCTTGCCTCACGCACGGCAGATGCTGAATTCCTTGCGAAATGCCATCCACTGTCCTGTTTATTCCAGATGAAAATCTCTTCTCCAGGGACTCTTTCCCCAGGCAAAATACTTCATTTGTGCAAGTACCTCAGAAGGAAAGACTCTGAGTCAGGTCTGAAACTACACCCTGCTCTCTCATCAAGGCTAAGGAGTCCAGCTAAAGCAGCTACAGCACCCCTGCTTTACTTTCCAGGAGAAAAAGCAATCCTTCCCATGGCAGGGAGACAGCTTTGCCAATGTTTCCTTCTCATACCTAGCACTGGCAGTAATTTCAGCTGTGGCAAGATTCATCAAAGTTAATCATCTGACCCTCATCTACATGAGATAATTTTTCAGCGAGCAGAATTTGCCAGTAGCCTCAGCTGGCACCACGCAGACCAACATGAACAAATCACATCCTGTTCCAGGTCTGGCTTTCCAAATCCCAAGCAGGGAAAGAGAGCAGCGGGCGTCAGATCCTGAGGAAGACCTAGATTCAATTCAGCTCTTGGTGTTGGGCCATACGGCTGCCTCAGGTAGCTCTTCAGCGAAAATCTGACAGTCCCCAAAACTTCCCGAACACTTCTGGCCCTGAGCGGGTTGGCATCTTGCACAACCTTCTGATCTGACAAGTTTGCCAACATCCTGAATGGTGAACATCTCATGGGGTAGGCGGTTCTTGGGAGGCTTCCATGCATCTTCTGTCGTCTCTGAAAAACCTGCCTGAAAAAAATCGGTCTCCTTCTGGCTTTGCGTTCAGCCCGGCACCAAACCTATGGAGGCAGGTTCAATTGGAAAGGTCCCATCTCTGCAGGGGTTCGAGCCAAACCTGCTGATTTGATGTGAACAGTATGTACGAATGCCACTGAATGACATGTTTCCATGATAAAGAGTGTGGTGATGAAATTCTTCTGCGTGCCAAGGATGGAAACAAAAAAGTCAGTGGGCAGCTGCAACACATCACAAGAGCTGGAAAACAAAACCCTTTCCGATTCCCAGAGCAGTTCTTAAGGTACTTGGAAACCTCAGATTCCTGCCCCCTGCAAGGGACCTGCCCTCCCCTGGTACATGTAAAGCACTGACACTGTATTAAAGCTGAACAAATACTCCACAGAGAATAGGGAGACAGTGTTTGAGTGACAAAGGCTGATAAATCATTCTCTGGACTTTTTCCTCCATGCTTGGCTTCTTCCCATTGATCCATAGGAAATCAATGGGACTTTGCATGCAAAAATCCATAACCCAAAAGTCCATGCATTGATGACTTTGAGCAAATCGTGTTCCAGGTAACACACCATTTGCTTTTGGTTTTTTGTCGGCATTGTTCTGTGTGGAGGAGGGTAATGAAGGCCAAGGGTGATTTTTGCCGTGGGGACAACAGAGCTGATCTGTGTCCTCGTGTCAAAACAGCCCCCAGGCCCATCCTGGAGAAATGCACACCACGCATGCCTTGCCTGATGCTGTTGCTCGACAGTTCTCAGGCTCCTGGAAACTGAGAGCAGGTAGATAAACACAGGGTATTGATGTAAATGATACCTTCACGGACAGCTGGGACGTGGTGGGTACCTGAGGTTCAAGAATCCAGCAGTACCTGAGGAGCTTGCCCTGCCTGCTCCACCCCAGAGCTCCCCATCTCTAGAAGAGGGATGACAACATCACTGTGGTCTCAGCACATGAGCCTGATTTTCCAGCCTGAGGGCCATGTATTTTAGGCCTGTTGTGGGGGGTTGACCCTGGCCAGCAGCTGAGCACCCAGACAGCAGCTCATTTGCTCCCTCCCCACAGCAGGATGGGGAAGAGAATCAGAAGGGCAAAAGTGAGAAAACTCGTGGGTCGAGGTAAGGCAGTTTTAGGAGTGAAACAAAGCTGAGTGCTAGCAAAGGGGAAATAAGGAACTCATTCACTCCTTCCCATCAGCAGGAAGATGTCCAGCTGCTTCCTGGAGTTTTCAGGGCTTCAGTGCATGTGATGGTTACTCGGAGAGACAAACACCATAACCATGAACAGCCCTGCTTCATCCTTCTCTCCCTGAGCTTTTATTGCTGCCATCATATGGTCTGGAATATCCCTTTGGTAAGCTGGGATCAGCTGTCCTGGCTCTGTCCCCTCCCAGTCTCATGCCTGGGGATAGAATGGGAAACAGAAATACTCAATACAGTGGAAACAGTGCTCAGAACTAACCAGAACACCGGTGTGTTATCAACACTGTTTTAGTCACCAGTCCAAAACACAGCACCATATGGGCAGCTGTGAGGAAAATTAACTTCATTCCAGCCAGACCCATTACACCCCAAAAGCTTTAGCCCACAAAGCCACTCTGTGCCTGGGGCATCACCTTCTGTCTGCCATGGACGAAAGACTCATAGGGCTCTAAAATGCCACATACACAAACAGGCCCATCAAGACCATCTTCCCCTAAAAATCCTCTGTTGATCCGAAGGGACAGACAGCCTGAGGCTGGAGGGAAGAGGGAGTGGCCAGAATGTAGGGGTGTAGGAGATCAGGAGACCTCCATTTCACTTTGGTGTCCCAAAGAACAGTGGAGTCACTTCCCTGTGCCTCGTTTTCCCAGTTGCCAGAGCAGAAGCCAGCAGCAGGGATTGGTGGTGTTGCAGGGACATCAGGGAGGGAGACGGGTGGTGTAAAATCAGTTGGTGTGGGTTCTGTTGTGCAGATATTGTGTCATCCTCCCCTCTGCCCTTGTTTATCTTCGAGCTGCCTCTTCCACAAGACGTACCCTCCACCTGGATACGGACTGATTTGGTCCAAGACTCGCGGAAGTTTCCCCGCAGATCTGTGCCACAAGATGTGATGTGAACCTGCACAACATATGGTTCAGATCTCCTTATTTCGTATAAAATGGGACTTATCTCTGTAATCCTGAACTAAACAGAAAGAGATACAAGCAGAGCCAGAAGGGAGCATCACTGCCACTCTCCTGCCAGTTTTCTGGGTCGGCACTGACTTACACACATCTCTGCACAAGCGTTCAGCAGTCAGCCAGTCTCACCCACCCAAACGCATTTCCAAGCATCCAGATGGGGACTGAGTCAGGTTTCAGCTGAACCACTTCCAGGTGGTGTAGCAGGTAGCCCTAGGCAGGCCTTGCCTTGTGCTACAGCTCCCGTGCTCAGTTGTACTGTCATGCAGGTCTGCACCAAGCAGGGTCCTGCTCAGCTTCAGGGTGCTGAACGAGCTCTGGAGTTGAGTCACTGGTGGCACTATGGACCTTGTGCTGGCAGGGGTGGGAGACAAGTCCCACTGTGCCCAGCCAGTAGCCTGGAATACAGCTTTGGAGCATGAACTTGCCCTGAAGGGCTTCTCAGTGTGGGTGACAGGCACGTGTCCAGGCAGGCAGGAGGGACTTTGCTGTCCTGTCCTCTGGCTACCTGTACCTCTTCTTAAGCCTCAGCCTTTCTGAGTTTGACCTGTGCTTTCATACTCCTCTTTATCCATTACTCAGCTGTAGTTATTCAGCTTGTTTTTAACTTCCTGACTTTCAGAGCAGTGAATAGCTCACGATTCAGCTGCTTTGGTTATTTGCTGTGTTTCCTTGCTTTCCTTTGTACCTGTATCCTTAAGACCATTTCTGTAAGGAAGTGTCAGCAGCCTCGTCTCTGTCTCCCTTAACCCCCTGGGACCTCACCTCCTGGTTCCCCAAGGCCATAGGAGATGCCTCCCAAGCCCATTGCCTTTCTCTTGCCACTCTCCTGCCACTCGGAGCTGTGAACTCTCACAGCTGCTCTCACCCAAGGTGCCTCCCACTTTCAGTTTGCAAGGATCCCACATCGAATGCATGCAGCCTGGAGCTAACAGATGTTTTTCCATCCCATCAGCTCAGTAAGAAATTGAGATTCCAATTTTTTTTCCATTGCTGGTACCGCCCATACCAAAGGTTCTCTGGGATAAAAGCTGACTTCACTGAACACCTGCTCAGCCCTTTTCTGCCCTACAGTCCTTCTGTAAAGGTCTAGCTATGCCATTTTCCTGCAGACGCTCTCTTAGGATGCAGAGTTGAAAACAAGTAACCTCTACAATCTTAGGTATCACTTATTTGTCTGATTGCAGGACTCCCTGATCTTTCTCCAGGTCTCTTGGAGATGTTTCCAACTGAAAATGACTGCTACCTGACCATGCTTCCCCGCAGTTTACCCAAGAGCTGGTCTTCCTCTCTGTACCTTGGCTCAGACAGCTGGAGAGAACAGTCACGCTCACAAAAAACCACTGTTATTTTCCCAGAGGGGAGCTCTGAGTTCTGTGGAGAGACCAATCCGTGGTGATTACCCCTTACTGGCCATGTTAGAAAAAGCAAAGCACAGTAGAGAGTCTTTCCAAGCCGCATGTCTGCACAAAGGAAGGACCAGGCTTTGTGCAGTTCCAGGGAAGAAAGACCTTTCTCTTCCTCTGCAACACTGTGAGACCTGTTTTGCTGTGGAGCAAAACCTGCCTTTGTGGCCCATGAGCATCAGTGACCCAGACAGGGCCAGTCCTTCCCAGAGTGTCCCAGCCCACCTTCTCAGTGGACGGGAAGCGAGGGTTTCTAGTCCTCACTTCCCACCCCTGCCACCATTCCTTCATTTTCCAGAGGGAAAGGACGGGTGTAAAAGGGAAAGTTGCCAGTCACTTTTCTGTGCCCATCAGAGCGTGGCTGCTCCATGGTCTGTGCCAGGTCCTGCACGTGTGTTAAGGGTGGGATGCCCTTTCTGATGATTCCCCAGAAAACACGTCCTGCTTGCTCCCTCCTCTGTAGCCAGCCCAGCTCTGCAGAGCTGTGAGTCACGCCAGGCAGCAAGATTTTATTCCTGTCATTACCTCATCAGTTCAGGCTGATGCACAAGGGAGCTGGTGGGTTGAGTAAGGAGGTGCCATCTTTGCGCCGTGTCTCTCCAGGCAGCAGCCGGGCTTTTCTCACAGTATTTTTTTTTACGGCGCCTCAGCAAATAAAACTCTGAGCACAGAGGGTCAGGACATGCTGCATATCAGCGAGGAGCATGTACAGTAGTTGCTGGATTCTCTTATCTCCTGCTATCCCCTGTGGAAGCCTGGACCTCGGAGCTGACATGTCTTGCTGCTGAGGTCTCCAGAAAGACACACAAAGTCAGCCTGGAGCAGGAGGAGTCCTTGAACTGTCAGTAGAGGAGATGGGACACCACAAAGGGACTGTTGGATGGAAGGCAGATTTGGAAAGCTGTGCATGACCACTGGCCTTTGATAAGACACAACCAGAGTTCCCAAGGAAGCTGGGAGAAGTAACTATCCCACATCTGCTCATCCAGATCTTCTCACCCTCCTGCAGACAGTGTCATGGTCAGAGAGGGATCCCACCTCTGTGTTTCCCAACAGCTGGGGAGCCTTGTTCTCCTGCCCCCACCATGTGAAACTCTCTTCTGACTTTAGAAAACCAAAAGTCTGTTGTCTAAGTGACTCATACAATCTCTCCCTTGACAAGGAAGGGAGACCTCTCACCTCAGAGACCAGCTTGTCCCAGCAGAAGACACTGGTGGCTGGACTGTAAAGAGAGCTCAGATGTCAAGTTGAGAGTTAGGTAAGGAGCTATGGGGTGTGAGAAGCTAATTGGGATAGCTCATGGCTTTGTGGTGCATGGGGAAGACTAACTCCCTTTGCCCCAC
This sequence comes from Pipra filicauda, assembly GCF_003945595.2. Lineage (NCBI taxonomy): Eukaryota > Metazoa > Chordata > Aves > Passeriformes > Pipridae > Pipra > Pipra filicauda. The sequence goes on from NW_024104532.1 coordinate 9,513,412, forward strand.
GCTGTTTCTGTCACTGACCCAGTTGTTTGGCCATACTTCACTCAAGAGGGAAGGGGCAGAGAGTATCTGTTAAGCAAATCCAATATCTTAAGGCTTCTTGAAGGGTTTCTGCTCTTGACATCCAGAAACACTCCAATGTCCTTTGTTTCCATGCCAAGTTTGGTGTGAGTTGGAGACCAGCCCATTTTCTGGGCCCAGTGTGAGGGATTCTCACACATTTTCAAGTTGACTGAGATCCTGCCTAAATCAGTGTAAACCAATTGTGATCTGTGTCTATAATTTCTACATTTTCCATTTTGCACACACAAGGTCTCTACAGGAGCTGAAATCCAAGAGAGGGCCCAGGTAAGGAGACAATAAAGGAAACTGATGCACCCAAACTTTGTTACTGAACAAAAGGGAAACCAATGGCTTCTCCATCCACATCCATCACAGACACAAGGAAATGTTGATGGGAAGGGATGTCTGAAGATTTCTAGTCCAATCTGCTCAGAGCTGGACCATGGCCAGTGCTAATGGCTTGGCCTAACAGCTTCTTGAAAGCACCAATTCTCCAGTGACCTGTCAGGGCAAAGAAACACCCACATGGAGAAGACATTTTATAACCAGAAGGACTCAAGCACAACTTGTGGCCATGGTTCTTTGTTTTGCTTGTCACTGACTGATCGGCTTCTCACCTCCACAGGACTACACCACACAGGGATGGTGTTGGCAAAGGTGCCAGTCTGGGTGTGTCCCCATCACTGTGTCCACAGGAGAAAGGTTTTAGTGGGGTCTTTATAAAACTATCAGAAAAAAAATGTGCACTGACAGCCTCAGCACCCAGGAGTCATGCCCTGACTGCAGAAATCAGATATGCTCCAAACATTGAACAGGAGAGGGTCCAATATTGAACAGCAGAGGCTCCAACAGGCAGTGTTAAGCAGATTGTTCCTGGCAGGACCTGACAGTGTGGCAGTGCCACTTGAGTCCTGTCCAGTTTGTCTCTATCTGGAAAGGAATTGTCAAAACCAAGTGCAGCTGGCTAAGCAAGATCTCCAAGTTACCTGGAGCTGGAGGAAGTTTTGATGATGCTGGAACTGAAGTCAGGAGGTTTTGCAGTTGGCACTAACCCAAACATTACAAGAGGCATTGGGGGATACAGTTAATTGGTTTTTATTATTTAGGGACTAAAATACCCCACTTCCTGGGGTTGGAAATGGCAGAAGTCCTTTCTTCAGACCACAGAGGAGAGAAGAGAGAGAAGAGGAGAGGAACTGACTCTCTGGGGCCAGGCCTGCATGTACAGACTGAAGAAGTGGCTCCAGGCATGTCCCCTTTGCCTATTGCACCACACATCAACATTCCCCCTCCTGCTGGGCCTCCTGGCCCATGGCAAGAGCTGGCAAGAAGCTGCTTTGTGCTGGATAATTGAAGCCATGTGCTAGTAGTTATTATTTGGAGCTGGGGAGACTGAGAAAACGCACAAGCTTTCTTACCTATTGGCAGGAACAAAATCATCTCTGTCCAGAGGCGCTGGGTTGAACTGGGGGTATCTGAGTGATCATAAAATCATGGAATCACAGAATGGTTTGGGTTGGAAGGGACATTAAAGATCATCCTATTCCAACCCCCTCCCATGGGGGAGGGGATGGTCATCTTTAATGACACCTTCCTCTATCCCAGGTTGCTTCAAGCCCCATCCAACCTGGCCTTGGACACTTCCAGGGATGGAGCAGCCACAACTTCTCTGGGCAACCTGTGCCAGGGCCTCCCCACCCTCACAGGGAAGGATTTCTTCCTAATATCCCATCTAACCCTGCCCTCTGTCAGTTTGAAGACACCCCCCCTTGTCCTAACACTAATGTCCACGAGGTGTTTAGTAGCTTCTTCAAATTAGCTTCCCTGAGTTGAAAAATGGTTGGAATGATTGTCTGAGAACACACTCAAGGTCTCCCTGGAAGTTCACAAAACCCCTAATTTTTGTTTGCTAACACACTGTCTATTTTTATTGAAACCTTCTTAAAAACTGTTCAAAATTTGTCTTAGGTCAAAAGCATTCCACTTAAATACGGTTTCTGAAAAAAAGTGAATGCTCATAATTCTGCAGAAAATGGCAAATGTCAAATTGAATTCATGCCAACTCCACTTATTTATTAAAAAGCGACAATATTTCCATTTAAGTAAGTTCCTGTCAAATATTTTGACCAGCTCCCCTAAGCATGGCTTTAACTGTTATCCCTGTATCCCACTGGAGCCCATCAAATGAACAGAGGTGAGGACACTGAACAGAAACTGCCTGCAAGGGCAGACAAGGAATTCCCTACCCCCATGATAGAAACCCACCCATTGCCAAGGAAAGCTCATTGCTCAGACTTTGAACACTACAGCTTGTGCTTAATTTGGACACCACGGTTCTCCTGCTAGGAGGAAAAAGTGCCAGTCTTACTCCAGGCAAAAAAAAAAAATAAATTAGGGGCTCAGCAGAGCTGCCAGGCCCCGTCTCTCCCCAGGAGCAATGCCACGGTCTGCAGCAGTGATGGCTGCAGCAGCAGGGATGGGATCCGGCTGAGACCCAGCCGGCTCACACGGATGATGGAGAGTTGGAGATGGGTGGGGGGAGGCATTTCTTCACACACTGGGGAGCCAGTCTGGCTTTGTTTCACCTTAAAACAGACAGTTATTTCCCCAGAGCACAGCCCGGTGTGATTAACCCACAGGGTCTCAGCAGTGGTGGACGGGATGACAAGAGGTGACGGCTGCAGGTGGAATCTTCAGACCGGACGTCAGGAAAAGCCTTCCCTTGGGTGGGCGGTGAAGCCCTGGGTTGGGTCACAGAGGTGTGAGGTTTTCCAGACTTGGCCAAACAAAGCCACGTCTGACTGACAACAGTCCTGATCCAAACAGCAGGATGGACCCGAGACCTCCCAGGAGACCTTCTCTGTTCCTGTTTTTGTTTCATGTCCCAGTCTGCCTGACTGTGCCGTGTTCTCTGAGATCAGGTGTAGCATCCTCTGCTAAGGGCTGCTGTGGGCAGGCAGACCTTGGAAAAACACTGAGCCATTTCTGTGCAAGGATTTTTTTGGGGGGACTGGTGTGAGCAAATACAGGCAGGTTAAATGCTGGAGGCATTTCTTAGCCTACAGCCTCTGTCTTCATAAAGCTCTGGAGAAATACCTTTCTTCACAGGTGACCTGAGGCTGCCACAGCTGGATGGGCTGTAGATGAACCTTCTTGACCTCAGGCCAGCTCAGGGCCAAGGAGTGAAGGTGGATCCCTCTTGGACCTCATCCCCAACCCCTCTGGGACCTCAGCCCCCACCCAGGTTCCCAGACTGGCTGCTTTGATTGTGCTCTGCCTTCAAACAAGGACAAATGAGGCGGAATTCAGAGAAGAGCAACAGGAGTGATTACGGGGGTGGAGGTAATGGCTGAGGAGGAAAGATTTTGAAATTTAAAGATGGATAGCCAGGCTACAAACCTACATACAGAGACATTATCATCAGTCATTAAGCAACACAACACTTCAGAGCCAGGGCAGGCTCATGATTCAAGACAGTCCAGTCTCCAAAGTGCTGTAGCCCAGAGGAGCAGCACAAGGTTGGGCGGAAGGAACCCGCTCGTGCTTGTGAGCATGAGCATTTATTTTTATTTTTTCCCCTCAATACAACATCTCACAGTATAAAGTGAAATTCTGTTTGGCATTAGGCAGTACCACTGGAGCACCAGGGAAGGGGAACCTCAGGCTTAGCATCTGGACTCGATGATCTTGGAGATCTTTTCCAACCTTAGTGACTTCATGATTCAATGATTCCATGATTCTGTGATTTAGTGATTCTGTGATTCTGTGGTTCTATGATTCCATGGTCAGGGACACTATCTAGGAGCTGGAATTTTCTTGTTGTGGCACTGATCAGCCAGAGAAAGATCCAGAGCCCCGTTGTTCAGCAGTTAGACTGGACAAAGCACCAGGCAGTGTCCAACAGTGAGTAATCCACCGGTGGCTGGCAGATGGACAGAGCAATCAGAGAAAGGCTTTCCCGGCGTGGATTTGCAGGAGAGGGGCCAGATTTGCCTCTGGTTTAATGCTCAGCATCCCAGCCTCCCTGCAAAAGGTGACGTGCCGAGTCCTCCTCACACCTTCACGGGGTTTGGATCGCAATGTGTTCCCACAAAGTTTGCAAACCACAAACGTCACGTGGCGAGACGGGGAGGGAGAGAGTGAGCGGAGAAAGGGGAGCAATTAATATGCAGCTGGTGCACGGGCTGGAGTGAAAGAGCCGCCGATGACCACCCGGAGCTGACGCTTAGAAACGTACAATAAAAGCTGAACGGATGGCTGAATGCGAGACCCAGCAAACCAAAACAGATGCAATAAGCTGGGGCCAGTGGAACCAGCAGCCAACAATGACAGCAGAGCCCATGGGCTGGGGGGCACGTGGTTGGCACAGAGAAAGGAGGAGGCCAGAAAGAAGCGCAGATGAGCTCTGCCGAGGGAATCAAAAGCCTGCTGTTCCCAGAGCCAGAACAAACGGCGAGTGTGCTCCTGCCACACATGGCACCGACAGCGGGAGCGGCATGGTCCTCGTGTCCCTGCAGGAGCCAGCCGGAGGCAGGCTGCTTCCAGACTCATCCTCCCTCCTGCCTTCCTCCAGGGGGGGCTGCCCTCAGCACACACGGCTGCAGGGAGCTCAGGGATCTGCTCTTCCAAAGCCACCCTGCAGCCAAAACTCCCCTGCCTTCCACCATCCGAGCCCTTCCCATCACAGGGCAGGGACAGCATCCTTTCCTCACCCTGCATGGTTTGGTCATGGGGGAAAGGGATGCACCAGCTTGGGGCTCACACATTGGATTTGCTGTGGGAAGGGAAGGGAAGGGAAAAGGTCCACAGTGCTGAGGCCACCTGCCCCTTGCTCTGATGGGGCCTTGTGCTGTGGGTTAGTACAATGACCTGCACCATGAGCCTGGTGACAATACTGCTGAGAGGAGAGCTGATTTCATAGCCAAGGTCACAGATACACAGCCCAGGAGCTCTTGTGCCAGTGACATCCACAAGTCTGTGTAGGACATGTGAGCACATGGATAACAAGTGTTTGTGACTCACAGCAAACATCTGGGGCAGCAGATTTGTGTACCTGGTGAGGAACATTTGTATTGTGAACACCTCACCCCTAACTTCATGTGCCCCTTGGCTTCCTTACACCAAGCAAAGGACAGCAAGGCAGAGGTTGGGCATATCTGCACTTACACAACTTTCAGGAGCAGTAAACCTGCCTTGAACATCTCAGGCCACTTAAAGAAAGAAAAAAATCCACAAACCCACCTGAAAACTGTCTTTTGACTCCTGGCATCTCATCAGTTTGTTTGTGGCCTCCCTTGTGAAAGACCATAAAAGAAATTTTTTGTGAAGAGTAGGGTGGGGGTTCTTCTGAGATCCTTCTTTCTGCTCCCAATGCACAGCCCAATTTAGAGGAGTGTTGCTTCATCTCCTCAGCTCCTCACAGTTAACTTGTAGAGCAAGACAGCCTCTGCAGTGCTGTAACAACCCATTAGACAGCCAGTCAATCACATCAGTGATCACTGTAATGGTACATACACCAGCAGAGGCTTCCCCACCAGAGCTGGGCACAGCAGTGCACCAGCCGGTCCCCCCAGTGTTCTACCAAGGGATCAAAGGATATTAAAGAGGGAAAAATAACATTCTCAGCCTGTTCCCTTCTCCAGCTGCCTCTTCTTCCTGATGGTACAGACACGGTGTCTTGAGGATGCTGTGCCACGTCAGAGCGTGTCCCCTCCAGGTGGTGCTCGGCTCTCCGGGCAGCTGCTGTCTGAAAACTCTCCTCTCATCAGCTCACCAGCACCCCCTCCACAGGAAGCCAAAATCAGACCGCAGGACATGCTGAAAATGGGGGTGTCTGTCTCTGTCCTCACCACTGGCTTTCTTAATCCCAGTGGTGACCAGTGCTGCTGTGGAGATCCAACACAGGGAGTTGGCTATAAAGGATAAACTGGCCTTCAGCACTGTCCTGCTTCTCTTTCCTTTTCCATTTTGTTGTGTCCTGTCCTTAGGGTGTGATGGGTTCACAGGACAAGTCCAGAATTACCCCTTGGTTCCCAGAAGATACACTCTATGGCCAATCCCTCAAAATCTAGGTGAGCACAGCTTTAGAAAACTGCATCAGGAGATGTTTTTTATTTCTTCTCCAGCCTGAAGCCCTCTGAAGAGTGTCGCCCACAGGCTTAAGCTCTTCTCAGCAAGCCTCAAACTAACTAAAATACATCAAAGCAAGATTCTCATACACACCCCCAGACCTCCCAAATATCCAAAGCCTTGCATTAAAACCAGCCAAACCAGCAAATGTCTTGATGCCTCAAAACAGAAGGTTTTTCTGGAAGGGAAGCATCGGGTCTCCTCAAATTACTGGACCTTGTGCAGGGGCAATTGGTAAGACCCTCTGGACCACACCACTCAGAGTGATCTAATTGTTTCTTCTGGCCTTGAAAGTCATTTATCAAAAATACACCAGCTTTGTACTGTGCAAAGCCTCTGTTACAGATTTGGCAACACAATGTCCAGACCCACACTGGCCATTGACACCATCATGATGGATCTGCTGAAGAAAGGAGTGGTACATCTATAACAAGGAATATGGTACACATATAAATATGTGCAGACTTTAGTAAGCAATAAATCAGTTGAGAACCCCTTAGTGTTTAGAGAAAACTACGCTGTGTTCTAGTCAATCAATCTGTTGCTGAAAATATTATTAATGCCTGGCACATAGATTTATGATGAAGGCTGGATGGATGCAAAAGAAACGTTTGTTAGTGGGAATTTTTGATGACTGTGCTGAAATATCGTTCATTTGCGGAAAGAAATCTAAATATAATCATCACGGTTATTTATCAGGGAACAGAGTCATGTTCATCTGTTTCCACCTAAACATGCAGGACACCTGTGGGGGGGGGGGCTCTCCTGTCTCTCCTTTTGCCCTAAATCATGCAAGTTAAAAATGGGTACCTGTACACCCAGCACTGTGACAGGAGCTGTGCCATCATCACATCTTCCCAACACAATCAGGGATGTTGGGCCCTGGTCTGGGCTGTGTTCAGAACCCAGTGGCACAAAGTCACCGTGTAGAACATCACCTCAGTGAGACCTCCTGCGTGTCTCCATGGAGGGATGGACACATGAGGAGGGAAGAGAGCAGTCCCTTCTGCAGACTTTGCTGAGCACAGGGGTTATGGACCTCGAAAGAAATAAAATGGAGCAGTAGAGAAAGTCACTATGAAGAGCAGCTTGTAGAGGTACGAGCATTTCTGACACTGCTCATAGGTCTGTGGACGGGCTGTACTTGTGCTGCTGTTGTACTTGCAGTGGGGCAAGTCCCAGCCCCTCCACATTCCAGCCCTGCTGGTCCTGCTTCCACTTTGCCATCACCAGCTCCTGCCTTCCTCAGGAAGATGCCCAAGTGGCAGCTAGACCCTGGTGTGGTCATTCCTCCTCAGTTACCAGCTGGGAGGTGTCCATGGCTTGGAACAGTCAAGCTTTGACACTGAGGGATCTTTGCCAGAGATGTGCAGGACATTGTGAGATCCTGTGGGACACGGGGGTCAGCCTGCCCAGCACCTCCATGGACATGGCTAAACACAGGCATGGATGGAGCAATCACAGAGTGAGTTACTGCCTCCACAGCAGGAGGAGCTTGTGGAAGAGGGCATCCAAACCCTTCCTCCACCACACTGATCAGAGCAGCTCTGGGACCACTGCTCCAGCACCAGCCTCAGGCTGAGCTCTGCCCCTCCAGTCCCAGTCCCCAGCCTGGCTGGGCCAGCCCTGCTCAGCTCCCTCGCTTCCCTTTACTGCTGTTTTTGTTTTCTTTCCACAGCTCGTTTTCTCGGTCATCCATGTCTCTGTGCATCATATATCACACCCATGTGTCCGGAGGAAAGAAAGATCCCCTCCAACCCAGCAGCCCTGTAACGGATGGACCTTCCCGACTCGCAGCGAGCTGACAGCTTGTGAGAACAACAGCTTGAATTACTGAAAGAACTTTTCCCACTGAGTTAATCTGCAATGGATGTAGGTGACCTTCTAAAGGCATCTATTAATCAAAAAAACAGTGCCCATTCACCGTGCTAGGCTGAGCCCTTTGGGGGAGGGGGGGATACTAATTTCCCTCCGAGATAAATCATAATTTGACAATAATCATCTGCCCTAATCACTCCGATTCTTCCCTTTAATTATTTGTACACACAGCTCTTCCTGCCTGAGAAGCACAAAGGACGACATTAAACGTGGTGTTGGGAAATGCTGGAGGCTCCGGTTCAAGCCTTAAATCCCTGTGTGGAGCAGAGCACCCGATGGAGCTGAGCTGCTGGGTGCACCCTCTGTCCAGGGTGCAGGGAGCAGCCTTTCCCAGAGGGGAGCCACTGCTTCCAGCCATAGGGAGAGCAGTGGTGCCCAGCCCAGGGACCAGAGCACCAAGGAGAGGGATGATGGAGGGGAGACAGCTGAGAGCAGAGGGGGCTCTAGAGCTGTCCCAGCAACCTGGGGTGACATCCCAGTGCTGCACCCTCTGGAGGAGACTGACCCTCCCACAACAGCCACGAACTCTTCCCCCTTGGAGGGCTGGAATAACAGGGAGGCTGTGGAGAGCACAGGGTTAATGTCACATCAGTACCCCTTGGGTGCTGGGGAGCCAGCAGATCAGATCATGGGAGGAAGGAAGGAGGAAAGAAGAAAGGGAGGGAGGGATGGTTTGGGTGGCCTTGCTGATGTGTTGTCTTGGTCCAGGGCTGGTGAAGGCTCCCTGCCTGGGCTGTGACCCTCACCCAACATGGGCACACTGTGAGGGGTGGCTCTGGCAGGCACCAACACCCTCCTGCCCTGGGAAGCTCTCAGGTGGTGCCAGAGTGAGTGTGATACGTGGCAAGGGCTCCACTTCTTGTCACCCCTTGTCACGCTGCCGTCGAGCTGGGGGTGTGGAGCCAGATCTCATGAGTGCCTCCAGCAGCAGCTGGTCCTTTCCCTCAGCCACCTCAGAGCCCCAAGGCACACTCCAGGTGTGCCCTTGGGCACCCAGGAAAGCAGAGGGGACGTTGATGGGGGTCAGGTGAGCATCTTGTCAAAATCCGCACCCGTGAGGTCAGAGTGTAAATGGCAGTGGTGTGAGAATTTGCCCACGCCTGAAGTGAGGGCAGGGAGCTGGGTTTGCCCGTGGCAGCAAGGGTGCAGTGGTCCTCTGCGTGGGACTGACTGAAAACTGCTCAGCAAAACTCTTTCTCAGTAGATCTGTGGGATGAGGAAACATTGCACGCTGTCCCTGGGAAAATGGGACTCCTCCTTTTTCTCCTTGGGAAGAAATCCTCTAAAACTGGAAACAGCCAGGAAATGCTGCACAGCATCTCATGGGAAGTGAGATTTCTCACTGTACCCACCTCCTCTCCCACTGGCCTCTGCCCACAGCATGTCCCCCTGTTCAGGCAGCCAGGCTGGGACAGGCTGACTGGAAAGGCACAGCCTGTAGCCAGGGCAGGGTCCCAGAGCAGCTGCATCACTGCAGAGACACACCAGCCACATTTCATCCTCTGCTTAGTAGCGTTTGGGACCAGGACTTTTCAGGATTTAAACATGTGCCCTCCTGAGAAAGCAAGCAAAACAGGAGACAGCCTCTCCACAAGCTTTCCCAGTGCTGCTGGGCTGACTTCTGGTAATTCCCGTAGCCCAGGTCACTGTGCTGCCTCACAAGCTATACCACGGACCTACAGCACCATATGCTGGCCTAGCTTAGCATCTACACAGCAGTGCCGCCTGGCGCGCTCGCTCTGTGGTCCCCCGAGCAGAGCAGAGCAGAGGATCCATCTGGGCTGGGCCCGCGGGAGCTGCAGGCGGGGGTGACGCTGCCAGTCCCTGCGGTGGGACAGTCGGTGACCGCTGGGGACACCTCCGGGGAGGAGCACGGCAGCGCTGGACCAGCAGCCCTTGTGTGCACAGCCCCCAGGAGAGCAGCTGCCCGGGATGCCCGTCCCCTGGTGTGGGCAGAGTGGGGATGGAGCTCAGCTGTGGGTCTGGGCAGCCTTGTCCTCCCTGACCTGCTCCAGCCCCGTCCTCCCCTCTGGGCTTTATCCCCTCTGCAGTGCTGCTCCCTGTGGGAAAGCTCAGTGCTAGTGTCAGCAGCCCCAGGAGCTGGGGACCCCTCCCTTGGGACCCCACGGCTGCCCCAGGGCCCCTGTGCAGCCCCAGGCAGCTGCCCCAGTGTGAGCCCAGGCCAGGCCAGCTCGGGATCCTGCCCCCCCAGCAGCGCTCAGACCTGCCAGACTCGGCACAGCTCAGCTCCCGATCCTCCCTCAGATGGGAGGGACAGAGTGACCTTGAGCAACTCTGGAAGTAACCACATTAACATTGAGCTGGGGAGGAGCAGGCTGCTTCCCGAAAGTCTAATCCATGGGACTCCCTGCCATGAGAGACGGGCGGTGCCGGGAGCCAAGGATACAGAAATAAAGCCTTGATACAACTGCCGAGAACGAACTGCATCCCAGAGAAAAACAGGCACGTGCCTGGTACCTTTATCTCCCCTTTCTCATCCCTATGGGCTGTCTAGTGCTGACCAGGGAATACTGGAAGCCTGGATTGCAGTGCTTGGGGACATGGGTTAGCAGTGGCCTTGGCAGTGCTGGGCTAATTGTTGGACTTGATGATCTTGGAGGGCTTTCCCAACCAAAATGATTCCCTGATTCTATGCTTACCTTCCGGGCAGTGAGGCATCACTGAGCCCTTTGCAGTGCTGTGGTGCTTCCTGAGCCATGGGGGACAGCTCAAAACCACATGTTTCTCTGGAGCAACTCTGGAGTAACTTTTGGCCTGTTTCTGAGTGAGTTCTGCCACGGGCATGAGAGATGGCTGGTTCCTCATGGAAGGGGAGAGCTCTGAAGTGCAGCATGGCCCAAACCAGAAAGTGCTGGGAGAAATCTGTCCTCATAGAATCAGAGTTGGGTTGGAAAGGACCTTAAAGTTCATCTCATTCCAACCCCCTGTCAATGGACAGTGTTGCCACCCCCTAGACCAGGTTGCTCAGAACCCTATCACACCTGGCCTTGAACACTAAGTTGTACATCATCTTAGGTCCCTCCTGCCCCCAAAACCTGCAGGGGCAGGGCTGGATTTAGCAGTGACCCATCCAGACCTTGTATGTGCAGCATTATTTCACCACATGCTCCAGCTGCCCGTGCTTTGCAAGGAAACACATCCCACCATTCCAGCTGAGCCTCTCCTCCATGTGGGATGTGCCCACAAATGAGAATCTATTGAATGCCCAGCAAGCAGAGAGATGACCCCCCAGTCTCACAACACCTGCTGTGCCCCTGTTACCTGCGGATCAATTTGCCTACAGCATGTGGGGCCCTGATGGAGAGCCTGGGGAGAGATGGAGAGAGCCTTTGTGCCAGAAGTCCAAGGATGCAAGAAACCAAACAAAATGTAAAAGGTCAGCAAACACAATGCAGCAATTAGCACAGGCAGTGGGGAGGAGGGAGCGAGACAACGCAATTTATGGAGCTCAGGAGAGGGAATTCTCCGAGGGCACCGATCACGCACTATAAATACCTTCAAGGTAATGACAGAAATGGAGTGAATTATTCACCATCTCTGATGATGGGAGGGCAAGAGGCAGTGACCTGGATCTGAGGAAGGGAAGTCTGGGTGGGGGGAAGCCTGGGCAGCAGGAACAGCCCAGCGTGGGATGCGCTCCCTGGGGCAGCCCTGCTTTCTGTGCAGAATCCATCTCTAATATGTCCTTGGGCTGAGTCCACATCAAAACAGTGCTGGAAAGGCCAAGGCCAGGCTGTGTGGGAGCTCCCAGACTGCCTGTACCTCCTGGCTTAGAGGGTGTCAGTGAAGTTTCCTGCATGTGGTCACTGTGGCCCATACACAGAGTCTGCTGCTCTCCCACGGCTGTGGCTGAGCAGGCAAACACCTTCCCTTGCCTGGGAGACTGAACTGCATCCTCCTGGCCCCACAGAGGTGGGATAGACCTGCCAAATAGCTTGGCATTTGTGACAGCTACCAAGCTGGGCAAATCAGTAGGAGGGAGGTAGAGAAGCTGTGGCTTTGACCTGGAAAGAAGAACCAGGGTCTGGAAGTGCAGCTTCCAGGAAGATTGCAGCATCACAGAGTGGCTGAGCTTGGCAGGGAACTCTGGAGGTCACCTGGTCCAGCCCCCTGCTCAAGCAGGGCCACCCAGAGCCAGTTGCCCAGGTCCATGGCCAGATGGCTTTTAAATATCTCCAAGGGTGGAGACTCCACAACGGCCTGGGCAGCCTGTGCCAGTGCTTGGTCACCTTCACAGGGGAAAAAGTGTTTCCTGATGTTCTGAGGGACCCTCCTGTGTTTCCATTCGTGCCCCTCACCTCTTGTCCTGTCACCAGGCACCACTGAGAAGAGCCTGGCTCCAGCCTCTTTGCACCTTCCCTTTGGGTGTTTATACCCGTGGATGAGGGTGGTGAGGCCCTGGCACAGGTTGCCCACAGAAGCTGTGGCTGCCCCATCCCTGGAAGCATTCAAAGCCAGGTTGGACAGGGCTTGGAGCAACCTGGTCTCATGGAAGGTGTCCCTGTCCTTGGTAGGAGGGTTAGAACAAGATGAGCTTTAAGGTCCCTTCCAATCCAAACCATCCTGTGATTCTGTGAGGTCTCCCTTGAGCCTCAGAGATGGAGATTTCCTGTGCACGGACAAGAAACGTGCTACGTGCTGAGGGGGTTATTTACCTGTCTCTCCTGAAGAGTACTGACCACACTGAGATTACATTATGAGGAGCCTACAAAGGTGCTGTGCTTCTGCTGATGCTCTGGGTGTGGGCTGGAGTTCAGTCCTACTCCCTCTCCCTGTTGCTTCACAGCTGTGAGCAGCTTTCCCAGCATCTGCTCTTTGTTCTCTCTGCTTCTGGATTGCAGAGAAAACAGAGGAGAGGTAGGAATAGCTCTGCAGTCCCCTTTGTCACGGTGACCTGTGGAGGCAGAGGTACCTATTGTAAGTTCGAGCATCCTGGCATCCCAATCACTCATCCTGTGCCTCATCCTCCCTTGGTTGCCAGGAGAGAAAGGTGACAGAGAAACACTGTCCCTCCCCAGCACAAACCCAACCTTCCACTTCTCTTTGCCTTGCAAGACTCCAGATTTCCTGTGTGTAGGTGAACACTCACCCCTGGCTTGCACGGACCAAATTTACTCGCCCAGGGCAGACAAATAGGAAATAAGTGCCCTCATGGCACCTGGAGGTCTATCTATATCAAGCTTTTCTGTGTGTGAGCAGCATCCAACCCCTATGGACATGCAGGGGACTCAGATTCTCTCCCTGGCTGGACATTAAACCACAGCATGGCCCTGATAAGGGAAGATACCAGACTGAAAACAAGTGGAAAGCAAAATGTTGAGGTTGTTCTAATCAGTTATGGAGGAGACCTATGGCATCTGCTTGGAGACCCACTCAGATCTCTGGAGCCTTTTCTATTTCTCTGCAGATGGATCCTCTCGGGGGACTCTTTAAGTGCCTTATCATGGTCAGCAGGCCTGGAAAATAGCTAAGAGTGCCCCAGAACTGTTCTGGGGGTCAGGGTGGCCCTGGGGCAGCCATGGCCAGCCACCCACCAACCTCACTGCTGGCAGAGGCAGATGCTGGAAGACAAGAAACCAGGGAGACGAGTGGGTCAGCTTGGATGGTTCTTGCAACCTCTCCAGGAGACAGTTAAGAAACAGTGCTCTGATCTCATGCTCAACATGCAGAGTCACATCACCAGCCAGGACCCTGGATGTGCTGTCTGAGCCGTGTTGGTCTGGGCAGACAGACAGGGAGAGGTCTCTTGCATGGCTCGTCCATCACAGCCATGTGCAGGAGGTGGCATGGGCTGGAATGGCTTCTGGAGCAGAGAGTCTAAAGGACATTTGCTGGCTCTGAAACCCACAGAAACCACAGGAGATCCTGCCCCCTCTTAGCTGGACAGGTGGCCATAAGCAGGGTGGTCAGTCCAACTGCTGGGGGAGAACACAGAGAGGAAAATCCACACTGGAAGAGCATTATGGCTTTGGCAGCCCTGGGCCAGCTGCCTGGTTCATGTCTCCCATAGAGAAGGCCTGTTAAATTCAGAGTTTCTGGACACTGCAGTGGCACAGATCTGTTTGACAACAGCAGGAAAACAATGATCTCTCAGACCCTCTTTGGTTCTCTTTTGCGCTGGAAGAGACACAGTATCTGTCCCAGGCACTGATGCTGTAGGCAGACAACAAGGACATGGGGCTGCTCCAGCAGCATGGGCTTTACAAGCCAGAAAAAGAGGAAAAGCAAAGGAAACTGCCTCCTAAATATGAAATAAGTGGAGGCTGGCTCCAGACCCTCAAGACAAAGCTATAAATCTGCCCAGCCCTGCTGCGAAAGCATGAGACACCCTGGAACAACCACATGGCGTCACAGTGTCCTTGATCTCTGTTTTCTCTTCCACCCCTTCCTTTCATCCCCGCCACCCCCGGAGGCACGTTCAGTCTCCCGGTGACTCCGGCTCCTCGGGCTGCTCCCAGGCTGCTCTCCCGTCCCGCTGTGTTTTATGGCAGGCTGGGTCAGGTTGCATCGCTAATGGCAGGCGCAGGGGGAGGGCAGTCCCAGCTGAAGGACGAGGCTTCCAGCGGGATGTGCTGCACCTCTGCCTGGCCCTGCTGCCCTCTGCCCCGTTTGGGAGGCAGCGGGACGGAGCTGTGCAGGGAATGCAGACGGGCGGGTGTCCCCCCCGGGGCTGGTGCCGGGTCATGCGGGTGACAGAGCTGGCACGTCCCCTCACGTGGTGGGCACTGGGACTGAGGGGATGTGTGACCCGTGGCTGTGGTGGCCATGAGGCACTGCCCCAGGCTGGCTGCGGGTCACAGGACCCACCGGGACAGCTCCTGACCCTCCGCTGTTTGCCGGGCTGGAATTTTCCTGGTGAGCTGAGATGAAAGGAGGAATTCTCTGGCTGCCCCGATGCCTCTTCCCAACGCAGAGCTGACACCGAGACGTCCCCTGAGAGACACGGCATAGCCCAGCTCCCCAGCTGCTTTAAAGGCTCTGTTTTGGAGCAACAGACACCTCCCCTCCCACAAGAGCAAGCAAGGAGACAGTCTCAAAGACCACCCAAACCACATCCAGGCAAGGCCATTTCCCGCTTGTCCCCATTTGACCATGTCCTGGACATCATCTGGAAGCGAGGGAATAAAGCAGAGAGGGCATAAAGCCATCGCCTGGCTCTGCCCTGGTTTAGCTCCATGGAGCACAGGCGGAATCAGCATGGAAGCCACAACAAGTCTGTGCCACATTTGTCTCCTTTGTGTCCCTGGGCTTGCTGCACAAGGAGCAGGGGGAAGAGAAATGTGTTCAGTCTGTAACTAATGCCAGAGCCTAAGAAACGGATCAATTCAATCCCAAACAATTTGTAATGCAAAGGGAGCAGTTCTCCTCTTGGTTTACTCCTCCCCACGACCAAACACATGCTCAGCCCCTCTTTCCCACATCCCTGCCCTGGGAGAAAAGCAGCTCATGCCCCAGCACAGACAGAATCTCCACCCCTCTCCACTGCCCCCACCTCTCAGCCGATTTAAATCCCTGGCACTGGCACTCGGTGCCCGTCCACCCTCTGGCACCAGAGAGCCAGGAGCTGGAGACAGGGTGCCAGG
Source organism: Pipra filicauda (assembly GCF_003945595.2). Classification (NCBI taxonomy): domain Eukaryota; kingdom Metazoa; phylum Chordata; class Aves; order Passeriformes; family Pipridae; genus Pipra; species Pipra filicauda. Next base: position 9,529,083 of record NW_024104532.1, read on the forward strand.
GAGGGGGGCACCCCAGCACGCTGCCAGTGCTGCCTGCACACAGCTCAGCTCTCCGTGTCTCCAAAGGTTTCTCTCCCAAGTGTGCCTGACTAATTAGTAAACGGAGCCTAAACCTTTTGGTCTCCATCGATCTTATCTTTAAACCCTGCAGACAACAATTCCTCAATCGATACCTCATTTAATTGCTGCCACCAGGCTGACAGCTGGGCTGCTGGCTGTGCAAGCCTGGCTGTCACATGGCAGGCTGCCAGTGCCACCTTCTAATCCCAAACTGATTTATCCTCTTCCAGCTCCTCTGTCCCACCCCCACCCCCCAGTCCTGACCCTATTCCCACCCCTGTATCCCTGCCTACCTGCCTCCCCCACGAGCACATCCCACCCCCCTGATAACTCACCCCCAGCACGGCTGTGACCAAGCTCGTGTTGGTGAGCACCTGAGCACGAATAAACAGCCCCTACATGCTTCTGAGACCTGATTCAACCTGTCCCCATCCCAGCACTGCTGCAGGGGGACACCTGGATGTCACCTGCGATGTGTCACATCCAGCTGGGGCACAGGCAGACAGGCAGCTCCTGCCTGCACATCCCAGTACCAGACCTGGCCTCCAGGCATCCACAGCTGGGCCAGAGCATGTGCTGGGCATGATCCATTCCCTGGCTGCTGCTCCTGGCCAGCCCCAGGAGCTGGATTTTTATGGATGCTCCTGGCCCTCTGAAGAGAGCAGATACAGAAGCAGGCCATGGCTGCTATTTTGGGAGAAGCTGCCCTATGGAGTCAGGCACTGACTCCCAGCTCAGCACTCTGCTGAGGGCTGGGGGAGACATGGCAGGGGAATCAGGCTCCTGTGATGGGGCTCTGGCCAGGGGTGCTTGTGTTTGCTCTGGCTCAGTTTTTACTCTTGCTTTGATCATGATTTTTGCTCTAGTTTAATGATAATCATTGGTGCAACACACATTTCCTTCAGTGGCAGAAATGGGGAATAATTGCTGTAACCTGATCTTTGATCAGTTATGTGTTTGTCATCTGCAGCTCTTGATGGCCTCTCTTTGTGGGAATGCTGATTGCTCTCTCCTTGTATCCCCAGGAAACATTAATGTGTAATTTTGGAAAGAAATAGCACTTGTATATGAACACATCACCAGCCAGAATGAAGCCTCAAGACATGTCCCACAGTGCAAACCCTGAGTCTGGGAGCTGCCCAGCAAAGGGATGGGTGCCTTTTTCCAGTGGTACCTGTGTGCTGTGCCCAGCCAGGGACACAGAGCAGACCCTGCCTGGTTCCCACCAGCTGTCAACCAGCATTACCAACAAATCCACAGGGTAAAATGCAGTGGAGATGTGTCCCACTGCACTCTCTGGCCATCAGCTTCTACCCACATACTCCTCTGAAGGTCACTTGGTCCATCTCCAGCTTTACATGGAGGCAGCAGCTTGTCCAAGCGCTGCTGAACATATCTTGGAAGACTTCTCAACTTGGATGTGGTGGGACTGGTGAGCTTGGCTGGTCTGCCAGCAGTGCTGCTTTCTGTGATGTCTGTGGAGTCAGTGTCTGGAGCTGATGGCTGATTTCCCTGAATTCCAGGGGAGAGCAGGCCATAGATCTGCCTTACAAAGGGTGACTTGTCCTCTGGGTACCACCAGTGGCACTTTGAGTATCACCTGTCTTTGCAGTTTTGAGTTATTCCACTCCATGGTGACCCACAGTCAGTCTTCTCCAAGGAAGAGGAGGTTCAGAGACATAAAATAAATCACCAGCCTCACTTCTGGCCTTCACTGACATCCTCATTTTGTGCTAATTAAGAGGGATGAGGCCCTTGCCATGCCAGGTGTTGGAGATGAGTCTGGGGAACCCACATGTCTCACCAGTGTCCAGCAGGGATGTGGAAATCTTCTCCAGGGTACCATTTAAGGTCTTCACAGCTCAGAATTAAGGAACTAATGCACGAGGAAAGGGCAGGGGAACAGGCCAACAGCTTACTGGGGGCAAACACAAACTGGTGTAGAGCAGTTTGTAGAGCAGTGCTCCCCACAAACTGTGGGAGCACTGGGCTCGCTCAGGAGGCCCATGGCTGCTGCAAAGGGCTGGTGTCTCCTCCAGCTGATGACAGGCAGGATGTACCACATCCCCACATCTCCCCTTCCAGTTTGCTCTTCTCCTGTAACAGCTACACCAAGGCTGAATGTAACCCTGTCAAAAGCCAGTATCTGTTCTTAGTGCAGACTGCTGAGGCTGGAGGACAGAGCAGAGGCCAGGCTGCAGTTAAAGGTGACAGAATCCCAGATGTCTAGGCCAGAAAGCAATTCCAGAGCCTTTCAGTGTGGACAAAACCTTGCCTGTACATCCATATTGTCTTCCCACTGAGCTCAAACAGCGTGCAGCCATCCCCTGTGCAAGCAAGGCAGTGCCCTGTCCAGGTGCAATCCTAGGAGACAGGCTGTCCTGCTCCCAAATCCCAGGCCACAGCTCCCCAACAAGCCAGGGAGGGAGGGGAATGCTCAGTAGCTCCATGAATGAAGGCCATGGAAGCTTGTTGTCATGGCAGTGGGAGTGAGGGGCTCGTGAGTTACCAGCCACACAAGAAGTTTGTTATCAGCCACGAGAAGTTGTTTTCTCTGACAGCTTGGGGCTGTTCTGGGCAGGGCCAGGAGCTGGACTCAATGACCCTTGTACAAGGTCAGGAGTTGAACTCGATGATCCTTGTGGGTCCCTCCCAGCTCAGGTTGTTCCATGATTCTATGATTCCATGACCTCTGCTACTATTCAACAGCCTGTTTCAGTCAGGAGTGCTGTTTGCTGCTCCTGCCAGGGGCCCTGTCAGCCAGGCAGGAGCAAAGGGGATCCAGGTAGGCACTCCTAGTGGGAGAGGTGACTGGTGGCAGAGGAGACCCCCGTGGGCAGGGATGGGGTTGGCTCCCTGTGCCGCTGGTGGCCCGGGAATGCCGATCCCGCAGTCATCCTTCGCCGTGGTGCCAGAGGGTGCCTGACACATGGCACTGGGAGATCTGCAGTTGGCCTCGAGCGTGCCCCAGATGGTTTGATGCCAGGGTGTTTGCACACAGCTCTGCCATTTAATGGGGAGAGAAGGCAGAGCTGATCCCAGCTGAAGCCGTGCACCAAACGCTGACAGACTGTTTGTCGAGACACAAACATTGGCAAATGGCCCTGCTTGCCGTGTACTGAGAGTCACGGCAGAGAGGGAGGGAACCCAAGAGCAGGGATGTCTCTGGCAGGGACTGGGAGTCCTCAAAGTGCAGTTTAGTGCGTGTTTCTGGGAAGAAGGAAGTCGCTTTCCGGGGAGTTTTGAAGTGCCCTTCTCCAAATGGGTGGAACTGGGATGCCCAGCTTGCATAAATGAGGCTGGGGGTGATGGGCATAGCTGGATATGATCCAGTTTGGGGGATGGAGCATCCCACCTGTCCAGCCAGGATGGTACCCCTGTGGTCCCTCAGGTTTGGTGTGTTCAGGAGTACCTTTCCAGAGAAAGCCAGACCCACCAGCACATCAGATGTGCCAGAGACTCCTCTCCCAGCAGGTAATGGAGCACTCAGGGCAGCAGTGGGGCTATCTGTGATCCATGGCTTTTTGGTAGGGTTGTGCCTTACTCACCAGCATCTGCTGTTGTCTCTTCCCCTCTGGGATCCCACACTCCAGAAAGGAGTGGATGGGAGCCATGGAGAAGGTGACATGGAAAACATGAGTCAGAGCTGGACAGCCTGGAGCAGAAGCCAGGGACCAGCATTGTGCCCAGCAGAGGGGACAGGTCTGCTCTCCCCAGGAACAGGCTGGGACCTTCCCACACCATGTCATGAATTTACAGTGCTGCTGTGAAGGGAAGAATGGCCTCCAAACAGCACCTTCAGGCCTCTAGTGCATCCCAGGGTTTGGATCCTGGGAAAGCCAGGGCGCCTTGCCAGAGTTCCCAGCCCAGAAAAGCCAGCTCTCAGGAGGTCTGGGTGGCAAGAGGTACCTGAAGGCACTGACTGGAGAGCTTTACAGCTTCCCATCAAACTAGGGAAAACAAGTGCTGCTCTTATGCTGATCTAGGAGCTTCATTTTGCCAGCAGGAGCCTTTTGTCTCTCAGAAGATCCTCCTGGCTGGAAGAAACTTTGGAACTTAATTGTTAACCTGGATGGGCCTCAGTTCAAGGTGATGGACTTCTGCAGACCAGGAGCCCTGTGTTTCCAGGAGCTCTGCCCTGCAAAATGCTGAACACCTCCCAAGGCAACAGGGTGAGGGAGAGGGGGTCCCAGAGGAAGGAAAACATGGCCCATGTGGGTGGGGGGCACAGAAGGGTAATGAAGGGGGAGGAGTTACCACCTGGCAAGAATTACAAGCAGGGTAAGGCATTGTCATCTCTCTGGAAACCACCGTGGGGCAGCCTAATGTCAAAGGAGTCCACAGTTTTAAATTACCACTGATACCATATCAAAAATATCGAAATTTGGGGTGAAGGTTCAATGAACAAAGGGAAGGACTCTTACAGATTGATACTCTGCTTTGGAGTATCGTCCAAAATGTACCTGCATTAGAGTGAGAGTAGTAAATGTGTCCCTTTCACCAAGTTCCTGGGAAGAGGAAGGGTCCCTGCAGAGTGCAGGGCTTGGCTGAGTGGCAGACAGGGGTCCATCCACCACCACATTCCTGCCTCACTCCATGCTGGCCCCCAGCCAGCAGCACCACCCGGGACTGCTTGGGGGACCCACCTGGAGATGCAAAGGCCTGGGAAGGCCCACTTGGAGCAGCCATCCCCTAATATGCTTTGTGACAGCAGCCCAGGACTTTAAACTCGGTGCCTGTGACTGCACAGGAGGCTCAGCCAGGTAATGCCAAAGGATGTGGGGCAGTGTGGTCAGTCTGTCTTGTTCTGTGCTGCTTTCTGCTCTCTCCTGGGGCCTCCTTGGTGCTGCCAACTCACCATTTGTGATGTTTTTAAAATCTCAAATCACATGATAGAAATGGTGGTGGCAAAAAAAGGCAAAGAAAGTTTTGACTTGTGGGAGCTACTGTGAAAAAAGACTTGCACAGAGGTGGAAAAATGCCAGTTGTGGTACTGAGGGGCAGCTACTCAGCCTGTAAAACGTCAGAGTATGTGTCAGACAGGGATGCCCTGTTGTGCCAGTCCAGTCTCTGGGGTGGTTTTCCAGCACTGGGGAAAAGTCCTGGAAGCTAGCTCCTGCATCACCTGTGGCTGTTTTTCTCTCCATCCCCTGCACAGCCTTTCAGTCCCCTCCTGAATTCCTTGCCATATCAAAAGAGAGGAGACAAAAAGGGCCAAGTGACTATTTCTAAACCAATGCAAACGCCCCAGGCAGCAGCTCAGCCCTGCAGTGCCCAGGTCTGGACGGGCAGACGAGTGAGAACATTCATCCTTGCCCTCAGTGTCCCTCTGCCCTCCCCTCTGCCAGGTGCCCACTCAGCCTCCCCTCTGCAGCTCACACATGCCAGCTGCCTGCCCCCTCCATGGCCCCAGCAAAGGGAAGGGGCTGCTAACAGAAATATCTTGCTTCAGTGTGACCTCCCTGACCTGAAACCCTCCAGAGACCTCTCTCCAGATTATCCTCATCCTGCTGCTGCCAAGCTCTGCCTCTCGGCCTTGACCCTTCTCTCGGCGCTGCAGAGGCTGCCCTGTGAGGAGTGGGGGTGTGTCCCTCACGGTGCCTTGCTGCTGCCTTTTGTGTGATCTCCCACATGGCCCTCCCCTCATCCAGAGGTTCTCCTGCCGATGTGCCGGGCTCGGCGCTGGCACCGCGGCATCCCTTGGGATCCTGTCTCTTAGCAACGCCAAGGAAGATGCTGAGCACACGTCTGGTCCATCGGTCCACGGAGCCTCCGTGCACAGTGCAGAGGGCAGCTGCTGCCTGGAGGGAACACAGCTCCCCTGCACAACCCACCTCCCCTCTCCCCCGCCCCTGAGAAGCAGGTGAGGGGCTCAGGAGGTTGAGCACTGTGTGGTAAGATACACGCAGGTACCCCCAAAAATGTCAGGGCAGTGGAAAGAATCCAAAAAGGTTCATTCTGAAGACGAGAACGCTAAAAACTTGCAAAGGAGAAGCTGCATCAGGCTGCAAAGCAGCGCTGGGCCTGAGAAAGACACACCTCCTGTTTCTTCTTCGAGTTTTATTATCTCTGCTTCCCCATCTCTCCCCACTGGATGCAAAGACCTGTGGCATCTTCTCTGTCCTCCCATATCAGAGAGTGAGCTTCTGGAATGCAAGAGGGAAGAGAACAACACTGTTTGGAGAAAGTGGCAGGGAAGCCTCTCTTAAGTGAAATGCTGACTCCTCGGTAGCAAAATCTTCTGGAAAAAGAGTATTTACTACTGCAAGCACCAACGTGGGGCCTCTCAGCCTGGTACCCCTGCCCTGCTCTCCAGCCCATCCCACAGCTTTCTGAAGGCCTTTCCTGCACCAGCAACATGCAAAACTCCCACCACCCTTCTTCTCCTCTTCCAGCACTCCTCCACCACCAACAAGGCCCTCAGGAGGTGCTCAGACTGCCCCAAAGCAGCCAGGGGGGATGATGAGTATCTCCAGTACATCCTCCTGTCCTCTGTGCACAGTGCAGAGGGCAGCTGCTGCCTGGAGGGAACACAGCCCCCCTGCACACCCCACCTCCTCTCTCCCTTATCCCTGAGAAGCAGATGAGGGGCTCAGGAGGTCGAGCACCAACGTGGGGCCCCTCAGCCTGGTACTCTTGCCTTGCTCTCTGGCCCATCATAGATCTTTCTGAAGCCCCTTCCCACACCAGCAACATGCAAAACACCCACCACCCTTCTTCTCCTCTTCCACTGCTCCTCCACCGCCAGCAAAGCCCTCGGGAGGTGCTCAGGCTGCCCCAAAAGAGCCGGGGGGGTGTGTGATGAGCATCCCCAAAGTCCCGCTCATCCCCTGTGTCCCACTCATTCCCAATATATGTCCTGCTCATCCCCCCTGTCCGTCTTGCTCATTCCCGGTGTGTGTCCCTCTCATTCCCGCTGTTTGTCCCGCTCATTCCCGTTGTTTGTCCCACTCATTCCCGATGTTTGTCCCGCTCATTCCCGGTGTTTGTCCCGCTCATCCCGGTGTTTGTCCCGCTCATTCCCGGTGTTTGTCCCGCTCATCCCGGTGTTTGTCCCGCTCATCCCGGTGTGTGTCCCGCTCATTCCCGGTGTGTGTCCCGCTCATTCCCGGTGTTTGTCCCGCTCATCCCGGCCCGGGCGGTGCCGGCGCAGTTCGGGCCGCGGCCGCCAGGGGGCGGTAGAGGCGCGGGCCGGGCGCTTTGCTGCCCCCTGGCGGCCCCGCGGCCGGTGCCGGTTGTCCCGGGGATTGTCCCGGGGATTGTCCCGGGGAATGTCCCGGGGGATTCTCCCGCTTCCCCATGGCCGCACGCGTGTCCCGGGGACACGGCAGAGCGCACGACCAGGGCGAGGAGGTACGGGGTGAGTGCGCCTGTCCCTCCCACCCGGGAGGAGCGTCTCCGGGAGAGGGGCCCCCTCGGGGTGAGCGGTGCGGTCGGAGGGGTGGTTCAGATCGTGTCGGAGGGATGGGGGTACTCCCCGAGCTGTGTTATTCCAATATCGGAAGGACGGAGGTGCCCCCGGGCTGTGTTATTCCCTGTACCGGAAGAACAGGGGTGTCCCCAGGCTGTGTTATTCCCAGTATCGGAGGGCTGGGGTGTCCCCGGGCTGTGTTATTCCCTGTATCAGAGGGCTGGGGTGTCCCCGGGCTGTGTTATTCCCTGTATCAGGGGGCTGGGGTGTCCCCGGGCTGTGTTATTCCCTGTATTGGAGGGTCGGGGGTGTCCCCGGACTGTGTCACCCCCGTGCTGGAGAGAAGCGAGTGGTCCTGGGGCTCTGTTATCCAGAGGGAGGGGGTGCCCCCCCTCTTGTGTTACACCCGTGCCCGAGGGATGAGGGTGCTCCCCGGACTGTTACCCACGTGCTGGAGGGATTGGGGTGTCCAGGGGCTGTGTTACGCCCGTCGCAGAGGGATTGGGGTGCCCCGGGCTGCGTTGTTCTCGTACCAGAGGGGTGGGGGTGCCCCTGAGCTGTGTAACCCCCGTTCCGGAGGGATTGGGATGTTCCGGGGCTGTGGTACCTCCGTGACGAAGAGAAGGGGTTGCTCTCGGGCTTGTGTTATCCCCCGCCCCCCCAGGGGCTCTGTTAGACCCCTGCCGGAGGGATTGGGGTGCCCCGGGTTGTGTTGTCCTCGTACCAGAGGGATGGGGGTGCCCCCGGGCTGTGTTATCCCCCTCTCGGATGGACGGAGGTGTCCCCGGGCTCTGTTATCTCTGTGCCAGAGGGGTGGGGGTGTGCTGGGTCTGTGTTATCCCCGTGCCAGAGGGATGGGAGTGCCCCCGGGCTGTGTTATCCCTGTGCCGGAGGGATGGGGGTGTCCCAGGGCTGTGTCACACCCGTGCCGGAGAGAAGAGGGTGGTCCTGGGGCTGTGTTGTCCCATATGCTGGAGCAATGGGGTGCCCCCGGAGCTGCGTTCTCCCCGTGCTGGAGGGATGGGGCTGCTCCCGGGCTGTGCCATCCCCTGTATCAGCAGTAGGGTGCAGGACAGGCTGCTCAGGGCGCTGCATACCCACCTCTCTGCAGGCCCAGCAGTGCCCCAGGCTGGATCGCCATCCTCTTACAAGCAGTGTAGGGAGAAGTGACAGGCGCTGAGCTGGCTCTTCTTCCCGGAGAGCCTCCAGGATGGAGCACTGCGGGATTAAGTTTGTGCTGAAGTGGTCTCATGCTATCTCAAAGCTGCAATGCTTCCTGGGCTACTCAGGGAAGGACTTGGAGTAGGGGTTTTGGAGGATTTGTGGCCTGATAGAGAGTTTGCTGCAAGGATTTTTCTGCTCTCAGGTTCCTGGCCAGCTGCTCCCTTGTCCTTCTGTGTAAGGGAGCAGGTTCAACTGGGTGTCAGAAACATCCTTTCAAACAGTGGTGTGTAAGACACGAGCCAGAGGAGCGGCATCCCTGCCACGTCCATTCCTGGGTTTGCTGCAGTTCCCCGGAGCAGAGGGAAGGCTGAGAAGCAGAATTAAAAAAGGTGTGATGTGGACAAGCCCACTCAAGCTGACTGGCAGCTCATCTTGGTTTGATGGACGAAAATTTCACTGGGAGGGTTTCAGGCCTTTCTTGGCAAGCAGAATTAGCAGCCTCTTGGCAGGTTTGCAGGCATGGGATGCTGTGTCTGTGGGATGAGGAGCTCTTGCTGTGAGGATCTTCTCATGCTATGAAATGTCTTCAGCCTCCAGTTCACTGTCAGTCCCTCTGGGTAGTGCAGACCTTGCCTGTTGATCATAGTGGAGCTTCCACCCCTTCGTATAGATACTGAAGGGGAGGCAGAGGGCAGGCTTAGGGTATCAGAATGTTTGATAAATTAGGTTGCTTTTCTGAAATATTGTTTTTTTTAATTAAGGGGAAATGCTGATCACGTCTTCAGAACTGAGTTCTCGTTTGTGGATTTGAGATGATTCTTTAATCAAAATGCCTTTGCATAGGATGAATGGCAATCTTGGAGTTAAAAAATCATTGTCCCCGAGTGACAACTTTTGGTTCTTTCTGCCTGGCATCAGTGTGGCAGGAAAAGGGGAGACATGGTTACTGGGTTAAGTGTGAGGGAGGCAGTGGTTCTGGGTTGCTTCCTGGGCTGGCAGAGGTGGTGTGAGGCTGTGAACAGCCAGCTTGTGCACCTACAGTCAGCTCAGAGCCAGCTGCAGCCTGCACCCTGCTGCTGGCAAACTGAATTTCACTGCTGTGTGCTCAAAGGCATCATCCCAGTTCCAGGCTGGGGTGCAGACTCCCCTGGCCCAGAGCGAGGGGCTGAGCAGCTGAATTCAGTGCAGGGCAGGTAAAAGGACGTTGTGGGTGACAGGTTAAAAGGAACCTGACATGGGGACACTTGCAAAGTGATCTCTGTGGCTTTTCTCAGGGTGGGCTCAGCCATCAGGTTAGTCCAGAAACACTCACCTCAGTTTTGGGTCTGCTGAGGGGGCTGCCATGGGTCCCACCTCAATTCATGACTGTCCCAGACGGCTTTTGGCAAATCTGAGTTTAAGAAACAAACCACACCTGGCAGAGAGACCTTTTCTGGAGGGCCTTAAAGCTTTCAGCAAAGGGACCTGGACGGTTTCCTACTGCCTCTTTTGAGAGCAGGAACAAGGAACAGGGTTTTGAATGGTGTCCTGAGACCTGATGCTCTGGGTTTCCGTTCCAGCACAGGGTTCTAAGCCAAGAAAACTGCCTGTCCTGCCAAGGCCGGGTAGGAAACTGGGCCCTGGAGCAGCGTCAGCAGCGTGGCGTTAACTCCTCTCTGCAAGGAGCACTGAGGCTCCTTTGATGAGCTCACTATCTGCAGCAGTTACTTTCTTGTTTCCTTCCAAAAGTCCTGTCCTGCCTGGCTTAGCCACGGCCTGACACTGTGGAGCTTGTGAAGATGCTCATTCAGGCTCAGTGATGAACTTTAGTCACTTCTTGACCACGTCCTGTCTGAGCTGTGCTCTGCTGGTGAACAGCCAGCCTTGGCTGGGGGATGGCACTGGGGGATGGCACTGGGGGGCAAGGAGTCGAGCAGAGGTAGGTGGGCTTGAGCCAGGGGAGGGAATGGCTGCAGAGCAGGGACCTTGAAGCAGTTTACAAGCCTTAAACGTGTTCCGGAACAACAGCAGTGGGACACATGGGGAATCTTCTTATATTTTCTCTTTGGGTGATGGTTGCAGATCAAGTAGAAGGGATGAGCTGTTAGTTTGGGCACATATATCCCACAGGCTCCTGGGAGTGGGGTGTTTCTGGGGGTAGGACAGGTACACTGACTGCCAGCAGCAAGTCTAGCAGTCATCTCAGAGAGACTGAGAGCTGCTCTGCTTTGATCATCCCATCTGCTTGCCTGAGCACACCACACATCTGCACATGAGCTGTCTCCCATCAGGTGAGACATGTGCCTGGACAAGCTGCCTCCCCTGTATTTGCTCCTCCTGCTGCGGTGACCAGATGTCCTACTCTTTAGTGATGTTGTCCTACTTTCAAGTAGGTTATTCTATTTTTGCCTGGCCCTGTCCTTTTTGTGACTTTGCCTCCCTACGTGTCCTGTACCTGGCTTTCCCCTGGCAGAGGCAGAGGATCTGCAGGTCGTGGTCCTGAGCAGTACAAGCCATTTCCCTCTTCTGTGTTTCCCCAGGAACTCGCACAGGCATGGGCAGGGACCCAGTGCCTCCTTAAAGATGTTTAGATGCTGAAGGTCCTCAGAGGGAAGGGTCAGGCTTCCAGCTTGCTTTAAGGGTCTTGAATGGCCTTGCTCGAGCTGGCAGTCATGTGAAGGTGTTTGTTGTTGTCTATATGTCTTATCTTCAAGAGCCAGCGCTTCCAGGATCTGAAAGAGATGTCTAAGCAGAGAAGGAAAGGGCTGAGCTCCCTCTCAGGGCTGAGAGTCAGCTGGGAATGGAAATGGAGCCTTGTCCTGTAACTGCAAACTGGCAGCTTGAGGTCTGGGTACTGCAGGGACCTGACTGCCAGCTCACAAGCCTTCCTTGGAAAACACCTTGTCTTTGGCTGCCAGTCCCTGCTGACACTGATCTCCGACACTGGCTCTTGCTGGCTTCTCCTCCTCTTACCCTTTGACTTCAGTTTGAAAACTGCAGCTTCTTGTTCAAGCCAGCCACGACACGCTGAGGTCAGGGTGCCTGAAGGTCTCTGAGCTGCCCCAGGTGGACTCCCTGGCATGGCTGCCAGGCTGCAGCCGTGGAAAAGGGCAGTGCCCCGTTGGACAGGCTGGGAGGGAGCACGCAGGCTGGAAGCTGAAGGCTGACAAGCTTTGGACCAGCACTGCAGTTTATTTATGGCCTGCTTAGCAATCTCAGGCAGGCAGTGTGGGTTAAGGCATCTCCTGTCCTGGATTGACAGTACAGATCCAATTAGCCATGAAAGCCTCTAATTATTTGTCCTGAATTGCTCCGGTGGTAACCAAGGCTGTGCTATCTCCTCCTTTTGTCTGTGTCCCAGCTGGAAATGCCCCAGTGTCCCTGCATCTAGAGCAGCAAGTGTGATGTGCGAGCAGAGTCAGCACAATCTAATCAAAGGAGACAGGCCCAGGGAGTTAATGAGGGGACGGACCCGCTTCGTTAACTTTGGAGAGTTCTCTAAGCCCCGTCCTGAGAGACAAAGGACTGAGATTGCGTGTGGCAAAGATAAGGCTCACGAGATGAACTGCTGTGGTAGAGGGGCTGCAGACCATGGGGAGGGAAGGGGGTGGCTGTCAGAAAGATTTGAAAGCAGAAAGTCCCTTGCATGTCACAGGAGAGGAACACCTCCCCTATGAGAAAGGCTGAGAGAATTGGGATTGCTCAGTCTGGGGAAGGGAAGGCTCCAGGGTGACCTTACTGTGACCTTTCAGTACCTGAAGTGGCTACTGAAGAGCTGGAGAGGGACTTTGGGCACGGAGTGACAGGACAAGGGGGAATGGCTTCAAATGGAAAGAGAGTAGGCTTAGATTGGATATTGGGAAGAAATTCTTCCCTGTGAGCGTGGTGAGGCCCTGGCACAGGTTGCCCAGAGAAGCTGTGGCTGCCCCTGGATCCCTGGAAGTGTCCAAGTCCATGTTGGACAGGGCTTGGAGCAACATGGGACAGTGGAAGTTGTCCCTGCCCATGGCAGACTGGCAGACTGATGGAGGTGACCATCCCAGAGAAATGACCCTGGATCTCTGAGAGAGAAGCTGGGTCTCTAGTGGAACGTGTCCTTGCCCATGATGACTTTTAAGGTCCCTTCCAACCCAAACAATTCTGTGATTCTATGATTCTGATCCTACAGCTTGGCCAGCACGGGACACTGGAAGGACACTGGCTGCAGGGAGTCACAGGCACGAGGTGGGTTCACACGAGCAAGGTCCAGGCGTGTGTGCTAAGTTACAGCTGTGGATTCTCAACTGGAAAACTATTTTAAGGTGAAAAAAGGTTTGCAGGGCACTTATTGCCTCCTCCTGCTCATTCTGGGTTCTCATTCTGCAACGGAGGAGCCTCGGCTCTCTGCTAGAGAAAATGTGTCATTTACATTCTCAGTAACCTTAACTCTGACCTGAAATGACAGCAAATAGCTCTCAGACAAGACAGGGCAGGCAGCCTTGCCTTGAAAGCAAAATTTTACACAAATAACATTCAGCTCCTGTATGAGGGGCCAGCTGAGTGCTTCCACCATTGTTTCCAGGTCACAGAGTCCCCCCCAAAATGGGTTTTACATGGTTGTCTTGTGATGCTGCCTGAAGGCAAGCTGTGGCTTTGCTCACCACGTGCACATTTTGTCTTTGTGTGGATGTCTGAGCATCAGACCTGCCAGTGAAACGTCTCTGCCCCTGAGCATGAGAGGAAGGAGAATCAGCAAGGGTGCCCACCTGGGGGAGGCTGGGAGCTGTTCACAGGCATCCCTGGTGTGACACTGGAGCACCAAATATGTCTCTCTGACCTCCAACCGAGGGACATTCAGACAGGACCCATCTCTGCCAGGGCCAGTGCCAGTCCTCAGAATCAGCTGACAGATCCTCCGAGCCTCTTGGTGTCCTTCCCCTGCAGCCCAGAGCCTGCCAAGTTCAAGCCAGAGAGCTCCCTCCAAACAAATGGGGACGAGGGGGGTGGGCTGTTAACGTACAAAAACTGTTTCTTTCCTGCCTGCTTGGAAAGGGGAGCTATGGAATTTTAAGCAGCAAGGACAAAACTCCACTGAAGAGGCCTCTTCTGTGCTTGCTTGGTGAAATCACTGATCACAGTGGTGGGGGGGTCCAGGAAGATGCCAGGCTTGCCCTGATTAATGGCCCTGTTGTTGTCTGCTCTAGTTTGTTGGTCTTTGCTCTGGGAGACCGTTTGCCAGAGCGGCAACTATTTTCCCCAGAGCAGCTTCCATGGGAGCTGTCCCCGTGGCAGGGGCTGTCCCTCTGCATGGCCGGGCTGCACAGTGCCAGCTCTTGGGCCTGGCCTAAAGGGCTGGCCCAAAGTGTTCTGGGAACTTCCTTTGTGGCCACAAAACCCAAAGAGGTAGAGAGGGGACAGGTGAGAGGAGACAGAGGATCTTTTTTCCACCGGTCGCTTTCCTTTCTGGCTTTTAAGGGTGCCCAGCCTTGCAGCTCAGTACCCTGAGGAGGGGCACCCACTTCTCACACCTCGGTCTGTTCTCTCCAGCAGCACTGATTTAGCTGGGCTGGGAGCTCAGCAGCAGCCTGACTCATGCTTTTCATCCATCACTTTGACCATCCAGCAAAGCAGCTGTGCCCTGCACACCTCCTGTTTCCCACCCCGCGCTCAGAGCATCTTGCTCGGGCCCTCTTGCCTGTGTTTTTCTCCTTGAACCACTTAGTTTTAAAATAGAGCAATTATCTTCCTTCAGAAAGGAGCTTACTCTCTCCAATCTAGGGCAGTTTGACAGCACAGCAGCCTGCACAGCTCGCCCTGGGAGCACGGGTGTGTTCCCAGCGTGGGGGCTCCGAGGGCTGGAGCCCCTCTGCTCTGGACACTGCCTGAGATAGTTGGGGCTGTTCAGCCTGGAGAAGGGAAGGCTCCAGGGAGATCTAAAAGGACCTCCCAGTGCCTAAAGGGGCTCCAAAGAGCTGGAGAGGGACTTTGGACATGAGCATGGGGTGACAGGACAAAGGGGAATGGCTTCACGCTGACAGAGGGCAGGGTTAGATGGGATATGAGAAAGAAGTCTTTTACAAAGAGTGTGGTAAAACACAGGTTGCTCAGAGAGTTGGTAGATGCCCCATCACCCCAAATATTCAAGGCCAGGTTGAGCAAGGCTTGGAGAAACCTGGTCTAGTGGAAGGTGTCCCTGCCCGTGGCAGAGGGAGTGGAGTAGATGATCTTTAAGGTCCTTTCCAGCCCAAACCATTCTGTGATTCTAAGTGGGGGGTCCTGCCTGTGCCTTGGGATGGTGGTTGGGTCAGTAGTTTGGGGGCTGAGGAGGAGCATGACTGCAGCTGAACAGTTTGAATCCTTGGTCCCAGTCTTTTCTTAGTAACTGCTCATGAGTCAGAGGGATGCAGGTTTGGAGGCTTGGCTCTTTGGGAGCAAGGGCAACACGTTCTGCCAGAGTTCACAGCCCTCCCTCCATTGCCAAGCCCTGAGGGATCTCTGGATGGGGAAATTTGTCCCTGAGTCTATGTGATAAGAAAACACATCCCTTCAGACTGTTACCTACACACCTATCAACAAGTGACAGACCTGCAGGGCTGGCAGGAGCTTTCAGAGGTGGCCTAAGGCACATTCGTACCTGAAGAGGGGGGACCAGTTCTTATGTAGCTTGCTGCCAACAGAGGCTTCTCCAACCTGCTCCTAAAATCCCTGCCTGTGAGCCCCCTATCAACCCTAAATGGGGGCTTGGCTGTGATTCGGGGTCCAGAATTGCTTGTGGGGTTAAATGCTCAAAAATAAGAGCCTCTGCAGAAGCTTGTTGCAGGGATTAGTTCAGTGATGGGGCACATTCTGCCAGCCTCAGCTGCCACACTGGCCGTGGTGGGAAGGGTTTACATCCTCACATGTGTAGAGCACCTAATCTCCTCTGTCTTGGGATCCTTCTGCTGTCTCACAACTCTACACCCAGCTGTTGTTTAATTAAAAAATAAACAGTCAGGTAATCACAAGGAAAATGAAGCTGTTTTGTTCTTTATGTGTCCTTGGTGCTCTCCTGGCATCTTATCTGGGGACAACAGCTCTAAGCCTTGAATTTGCATTTTTGCCTTGCAGAGCCAATTGTTTTAATTGGGAGCAAAGCCAGGGAACAGTGTTTGTCCCATGCCACACAGACTGGCTGTGGTGTTAGAGAGGAACAGTGCCTTCTTTCCCCTTTGCCCTGCCCGATGGGCTCTGAGGTTCAGGTGATGTGGCTTTAGCTCGTGTTTGGTTTCACCTCTTGAGTGACTGCTGGGGGCACTTGGATTGTTCACCTGGAGAAGGGGAGACTGAGGTCAGAATTCACCAGGATCTGCAGCTTCCTCACGAGGGGCAGCTCCATCTCTGCTCTGTGTGATCAGTGACAGGACCTCAGGGAACGGCTGGAGCTGTGTCAGGGCAGGGTCAGGTTGGATCTCAGGGAAAGGTTCTTCCCCCAGTGGCTGTTTGGGCACTGACCAGGCTCCCCAGGGCAGTGGGCACAGCCCCAAGGCTGCCAGAGCTCCAGGAGTGTCTGGACAACGCTCTCAGGGACAGGGTGGGATTGTTGGGGTGTCCTGTGCAGGGCCAGGGGTTGGCATGGATGATCCTTGTGGGTCCCTTCCAACTCAGGGTACTCCATGATTTCATGATTCTCTGACACA
Source organism: Pipra filicauda (assembly GCF_003945595.2). Classification (NCBI taxonomy): domain Eukaryota; kingdom Metazoa; phylum Chordata; class Aves; order Passeriformes; family Pipridae; genus Pipra; species Pipra filicauda. The sequence continues at coordinate 9,545,352 of NW_024104532.1, forward strand.
GCTTTGTGCACCTGTGCTAAGCCAGACTGGACATCAACCATAGCCCATGTTGTGCTGTGAAATATGGTCAGGATGGTCAGGAGAACCAGAGAAAGGTCTGTGTAGGGCATCCAAGGTCACGTGGAGAGCCAACATAAGCTACTGATTATTTCTACTGAAGTAGAGAAGAGCCAGCTGACCAGCAGCTAAAGGGCAGAAATAAACTCTTTGTAAAGAGGGCATTTGACCACGGACACAAGACCAGATGACTTGTTCTTCAGCTGAGCTCTGTGTCCTTTCAGTGGAGCCAGAGCTCCAACCCACACCCTAGAAGTTTGGGACCTACAGAGGAATCCCAGGTGAGCCCTGAGGTACCACTCAGTATGTTCATCTGACCTTGGCAAGCCTGGAGATGCCAAAGCATGGGGGGAGACTGCAGCCATCTCCGTATTCCTGGAGTCAGCAGAGCTTCTCCATCTGGTGGCTTTGGATGGGACACAGAAGAAAAAATTAAAAGGCAAATTCTCAAAGGTTGGAGAAGTGGAATCTCCTTGATTAAGGCATTATAAAGCACTGTGATCATCAGGCCCACCCCAAGTGTTTGTCTTGAGCCAGCCTGGGACCTCTTTTGGGTGTGGACCAAAAGGCTACCCAGTGCACAAGGCCCAAGCATCCATGGACACCCTCTCAGTGGATCAACTGGGGCTGGATTTAAGGCATGGCCCAGGTGACAGACAAACCAAGATAGGACTTTGTTGCTTTGAACTTCCCCTACAGGAGCACCAGGCTTTCAATCCCAGATCACAGACCCCTCAGACACCCTCAGGGCTCAACCCACAAGCTTTGTACCCTGAATTACTCCATCATTACGGAGCAAATGCAGTGGTACAGACCCAGCCATGGCTCTGCTAATGCCTGGAGGCAGATTAGTGTCAGTCTTTTCCTTGGAGTCTGCCACCTATAGCACCTCTGACCAAGGCTCGTGGCTTAAGCTCCACTGCACTCCTGCAGCAACACTGTGCATTTTTCATACTGGAAACTGAGATTTGCAGAGGTGAAGTGAGTTGGTAAAAGAAGTCAGAGCCGTGTGGAAGGAGAGAAAAAAAAACCAGTAAAGCTGTAAAGCTGCCATTTTAATTTGCTGCACTGTACCCTGAGAACATCATCGTTGCTGAGCTACCACCCAGGTGCTCATCCAGTGGGAGCTGCTGGAGATTTGCAAGTATAAGTGCTTTAAACAAGGGACAACGTGGATTAAGCCTGACACCCCACTGGATCCTCCTTCTCTTGGTCCCTGATCTACCAACAAGCACCTCTGCCACTTTGCATATAATGTGACCTATTGTATAAATATTTAGTCACTCCGTTGGGAACATTAATTATAGATGGAGACGCAGCTTTTGAAAGCTGCCTGTAGGTCTGGGCACCCAATTTCCATTAATTTTAATGAGAACCAGACATCCAAATCCCATTTCGGTGGCTTTGAGCATCTCAGGCAAGAAGCTTCATCTGACATCCCCCCCCTGCCTCCATTCTCCCCACTCTGCAATTGAAGAGTGAGATTTGCAAATACCTTGCAAATCCTGCGGATGCCTGAGTTGCCCTTGTGCCATGCCATTGTCCTCTGCTGAGGATGGTTGGCTGGTAGCTTCAGAAGTATTTATAATAAGTTCATTTAATCCATCCTGTTAGTTTTTTCCCCCCTCTGCAACCCCCCAGCCCCCCAGCACTTTGAAACAGCGACGCCTGAATGAACCCCCCCAGCCTGTGTGGGTTTTTTTTTGACAGAGAGGCTTTGATGCTCGCAAATGACAGCTGTGCAGAGCAGGTCTGAAATGAATGATTGAATTATCTGACTGATTAAAAATGTGCTGTGGCTTGGAAGATCTGACAGCAAGTACTCGCTGAGGCGACTCACATGAAAGGGAGCTGCATGCACGTAGGGTGTGTGTTTGTGTGTGCTTTGGGAAAAACAGCCGGTGAGATGGGACAAAACACCCAGAGCAGCAGCTTCTTAAGCTCAGCATCCTTTCCAAAGCTCCAAATCTGCTGTGAGGTGCTCAGCAGAGCTAAAACTCAGCGTGGTTGTGGAGATAATGATTATTTAGACAGACGTCAGCAGTGGTTTAGGAAATGGAAATTGAGCTAAAAAGTAGTGCAGGGGCTGGGGAACTGCTTAACTGCATCTCAGTCCCGTACAGACCTGTGGCTGAGGAGTGATAAACTCTCCTGTTGGAAGCATGGTTCCATCCTCTGTGCTACAGACACGTGCCCATGGTGTGGGGCAGCCCCAGGGGTGTCAGCTCTGTGGGAACATGTCCGTGATCCAGAGTTTTGACAAGCCTGGGCCCCTGTGAGATTAACTATAAATGGCTGGGAGGATGGAGAAAGGAAGCTTGGTTGTGGCTGTGCCCTCAGTGCTGTCAGTGATGGCAACAGCAGATGTGTTAATGCATGAGGGACAGGAACAGCCTTTCCAGACCTATCTCAACTTCCTTCCCAGTCCCCATATAGCAAAGTGTCCCTCCCTGATGCCTCACAGAAATTCAGCTCAGCCAGAACACAAGCGAAATATCTGGTAGTGAAAGGAATGAAAACATTAAAATTAAAAAAAATGTTTCTTCGCAAATGAAACATATTTTGTCAGCTCAACAAGTTCACAGGTTCCTGTGGGAGTTCCATCCAGGGGAAAAAAAATCCCAGCATAAAGGTTACAACTGTAATTCTTCATCGTGAATGCTCTTCTGATAGCTTGCTGAAATTGATTTTTCCCTACATTGTTTAACTGCTCTTCATCTCCCTACTTGCAGAAGATCACTCTCTTCCCCTGACCCCTGGCTCAAAAGAGATGAAACACGGGGCTATAACTAATTGCTTTATCAGAAGTAGTTTTGGTTTAGTCTCCCCTGAGAGAGGAGGTTTAGCCCAGCCCCTGAGTAGTTTGTTCTTTGCCCTTTGCAGTGCCATCAGCTGAACTGATGTTGGGTGTCTGTAACAGCTTCAGCCTTGCTGGTCACACTCCCTGTCCCAGTTCCAGTGGCCATTGCAACAAGACTAAATGCTGAAGCTACAACAGTCCTGAGGGCACACGTAGCTAATGGGAATTCATTGGCATCTGTGTCATCTCTCCATCAACATCCTAAAATGTCCCTCTTATTGAATCCACTCCAGCAACCCAGGAACCCTCAGAGCAGGGGAGGTGCTGGGATCCTGCTCCTGTGGCTCATCCCTGCTAATTGTCCCACTGCAGCTCAGCCCCTTCCCAGGTGTGGGAACCCCAGGCCCCCTGTGCTTCTGGCCCCCATTTCTCCCAGCCAGGCCCTGACTGCTGAGCTTAAATGAAACATCAGATCATTTATCAAAAATATTTTTTTATTTTATAGACAATAGACAAGTGGCTGATGCCCCGTCCCTGGAAGTGTTCAAGGCCAGGTTGGACAGGGCTCTGAGCAATGTTATATTCATGAAATCAGAGAATCATAGAATAGTTTGGGTTGAAAGGGACCTTAATCTCGTTACAACCCCCTGCCATGGTCAGGGACACCTTCCACTAGCCCAGGTTGCTCCAAGCCCCGTCCAGCCTGGCCTTGGACACTTCCAGGGATGGGGCCACAGCTTCTCTGGGCAACCTGTGCCAGGGCCTCCCCACCCTCCCAGGGAAGAATTTCTTCCTAATATCCAATTTAAACCTACTCTCTTTCTGTTTGAAGTCATTCTCCCTTGTCCTGTCACTCCGTGTCCTTGACAAAGTCCCTCTCCCACTCTCATGGAGCCCTTTCAGGCACTGGAAGGCCACAATTAGTCAGCCCGAAGCCTTCTCTTCTCCAGGCTGAACAATCTCAATTCTCTCAGCCTTTCCTCATGGGAGAGCTGCTCCATCCCTCTGATCATCTCGGTGCCTCCTCTGGACTTGCTCCAACAGGTCCATGTCCTTCCTGTGCTGGGGATCCCAGGGCTGGATGCAGGACTTGTCCAAATACCCAGCCAGGGGCTGCTCTCCCATCCAGGTTGCAGCAGTTCAGACATTTCCCTGCAGACACCAGATCGATGGAGGGGGGTGGACAAACACCTTCCCTAAATAGCTCCATAACAAAGGGAAAGAAAATCCATGTTCCCAGAACAGCTTTTCAGCCTCAGGGATAGATGCTGAAGGACTCGTGTTGCTGCCAGTGCACAGCCCCATGGTCTCTAAAAATGACAGATGATAATTTTGTGTTACCAGAAGTGTTGCAGTGAATTTGGAGTAATTCTGTATCAGGCCTCAACTGGACAGATAAAAGTGAATTGATTACTGAACTCAGAATTAATAGTTGCTTAAACGCCCTAATTGCATTTGTTATGAGCAGAATGTGATCTTAAATTGATAATACATATGCAAGGCACTTCAAAGTGGTAAATTTTCCTAAGCTGAGAACAATTACAAGCAAGAAATGATTGGAGGAAAAACGGAGAGAAAATAATTTGTGTTCTAAATGAGGGTTGTTTAGGAAAACTTTGATAGATGCTGTCCCCTCCACAGCATGCACACAGATTTGCAGTCCTGGAAGATATTCTTAGCTAAGAATCTATCATTGTTGAGGAAGAGAAAAACAAAAATAATAACAGTAATAAAAACCCAAATAGAACAAGAAGGGATTTGGTGACAAAAGCAATGAATTAACTGTTACATAACGCAGAGACCTGGAAGGCTAATCTGGAAGAGCAGTCAATGAAAATTATGTTTGCCAGCATTAAGGACTATTAGACACCGTGCATGTGTGTGTGTTTACAGGCATATGTGTCAGGAGGAAAATAAATGCTGCATGTTGGGTTTAGATGAAGCTGGTGAAGAGTCTACTCTGATACTGCCAAAAAACCCAAGAAATGTCCAGCCAAAGATTCATACCTCTGGAAAAAAGCAGCCTGATGGGTCCATATCCTGGAAAGGTGATGGAAAGCTGCTTGTTCCAGCAGTAACCAGGCAGCACATGGAATGGCAACTGGGAAACTGAAATTTTTGTACATATCTAGGACTAGAAGAAAGCTACACTGAATGGCCTCATAAGGAATGGCTGAGAGATCCTTTTAGGATGTTTGTACTTCGTGTGTGTCAGTACCTGGGGCAGTGGGAGAAGGGTTGCCCAGAGAAGCTGTGGCTGCCCCACCCCTGGGAGTGCTCAAGGCCACGTGGGATGGAACTCTGAGCAACCTGATCTAGTTGAAGGTGCCCCTGCCCTTGGCAGGGGGTTGGAAATGGTTGAGCTTTTAAGGTCCTTTCCACCCCAAACCATTCTGTGACCCTATGTAGTTAGTCAAACAAAATAGGACAACATTTCTTTAGTTGGGATGATGGATGGCAGAGAGGGGGAGACTCCCAGCACTGGGATATAATAAAAGATGGAAGAGATGCTGCAGAACCCTGGTAGCCAGTAGAACAGCAGAGTCCCTGTGGGACCTCCCAGAGCTTGCTCACATCCGTTGCTGAGGATACAGTTTTCATACACTAAAAGTTACTGAAATTAGGACAAGTCAGACACTGCGAGTGGTCTGGTCTGCTTGGGGAGCTGGTTTTATGTCAGCAGTGGGCTCTCAGGAGGCCAAGTGCGAATTCAAACGCTCATGAACCCCCATGAGCAGAGGAAAGATGGTGTTTTGGAGGACAGTGACTCATTTGAAAGTTGTCGTGAAGGCAGCCAGTGAACAGAGTGCTCATCCAGCATCAATCTTACCTTCTGCCAAAATCTGAAATGCCAGGAATGATGCCTCCCATATTCCAGGCTGGGATTTCCCAGGCAGAAGTGCCTACGCTGGGCAGGGAATCAAATATCTCCATGGCACATAAAAATGCACCAGAGAGGTGACTAATCCCTGCACAGGAGACCCGTGCTGTGCAGTGTCCTCTTGGGACTTCCAGAGGGCTCTGGAGATCACAGTGGCTGTGCTGGACACTGGTCAGGCTGGTACTCAAGTCTGAGTCCTGGCCCAGCACCCAAAAGGTTTTTGAGGAGCTCAAAGAATGAACTATGGTATAGAAAACCAGATTCCTGTGGAGCCCTAAACAAGTTCCACTTGAATGTACATCCAGAAGGACATTATAACGGGAACTGGTCACAGCCTATGGGAAAAAGAATTCCTTAGGGAACATTCTTGAAGTAGCTGGGCTTTTGTATCTAAAAAGAGCCAATGGTTGCAGGGTGACACCAGACATGATGTTTAGATGCAAGTCCTGGGGTTGGAATTACTTCCCCCACGAGTTAATTGTTGGACAGTTTGTCTCAGGGTCAGGTCCTTGGTGTAGCTCAGCACCTCTCTATCTTCCCCTATACACCTGTAACTCAGACAACCTTGATGCAGAAATTCTGGGTGTGGACTTTCTGACCACCTCTTACGTGCAAGGACAACTTTTCCCCCTCCTCATCCTCCCGCAGGATCCGCTGGGAGTGTGGGTTGTGGCCTCTGGATCTGGCAGTTCCTGCCATAAGCAGTATCACCTGCAGGCTGGAGGCTTTCTCCTTTTTCCCACACAGAAGTGGCAGCTTCTTTACTGGAGGACACATTTCATCTGGGTTTCCCAAACCCCTCAGCCAAAGAGTTCTGAGCTGGCTGTTAGAGCAGAGGCTCCTGGCAGTTCTCCTTTCACATCTCCCTCCCACCAACTCCTCACCCATCATGGCACTGTGGTCCCTTGGTGGCTCTGTGACCCTATTCCAAGCAGGAGCCACCCTGGAACAAGCCACTGCAGAGCAGGAACTGATGTGAGTGGGGAAGAGGAGACAGCTGTGGGTCTCATGATCACTGCCTGAGGCTTCAGCCCCAAAGCAGCAAAGCCTTGTGCTCCAGGGGTTCTCTCTGGGTGCATTCACTCACATGCTCTGACACACAGTCACACACATACAGGTGGATGCTTTCCCTGGAGCCTCTTCTGAGAGACTCTCCTATTCCCTGTTCCCTTTCCATCTTCCCAGACTCACAAACCTGTTAACAGCCTCTGCCTCAGGGTCCTGAAGGAGCCCTATGCATGCACCCTTTTTCTCATGATTATTTTTAAAGCACCATTTCTGCCTGTCGTCCTCCCCCCCAGGGTGGGGGTAACAAATCTCAGCTCTCCCAGCCCCTGGAAGAGCCACGAGGAGCCACCTCTGATGCCCCCGATGTGAACCACCATTTCCATATCTCAGAGTGTGCTCAAACAGCTCCAGGCCAGACTTTTCAGGACAGATATCACCCAGAACAAAGAGCTGATTTTAAGTGTCAAGAGAAATGCAGACAAAGGCTCACAAGGACTGACCCTTTTTCTTCAGAGGGCTGTTATCCCCCTCCACATCCCCCTTCCCACTACTACAGCAAGGTCCACACAGGGCTTTCTCCTAAGCCTGGCTTCCATCAAAGTGACTTGTACTGAAAGTTGGTGAGTCCCAGCTGGGAAATCCAAGGGATTTCCTGAGAAAAACAGCTGTGTGAGGACATGGAAGCAAACTCATTCCTGGGCACATGAGAACACTTGTGATGGTTTCATAATACAAATTGAGAAGGCTGAGCAGCACCCAGGAGCATCCCTGTGTGCCACACTAAGTATCCTGAGCAGGGCATGGCTGGAAAACTACCTGTAACAGGGATTCAGCACTTCAAACTTCGGCATCCAGCTGCAGTTATGGCACTTTTAAAATGGTGAGGAGAAGTCAGTGAACCCTGTGGGGTTGTTGGGTAAGTGGTCCTGGCTTCTCCACTCAGAGTCGAGGGGGAGCAGAGCCAGTTCTGTGGTGCTGCCAGTCTTGGAGCAGCCTTGGAGCTCAGGTTCAGTGGATCCTGTGGGGCTACATGACCATGAACCATCTCAGGACCACAAGCTCCCATTTTTTTTCCACCTCTCCCAGCAGCCTGGCTGGAGCGTTCCCATGATCCGTATGGGGTGGGTGTTAATTTTTAGTGCCTGCTGTGTGGTCTGCAGTGTTTAGTTCTGGTGCCAGCAGCTCCCCGTTGCCTGCCAGGCTCCCTGGTGGGTTCTTTGAAGCGTTTGGGGCTTGAAGGGTGGCCCCCCTGATGCTAGCATGGATGGAAGGTGCCCTTACCTAAGGATGCTCCTACTTCTCCAGACAGCTCGTGTCACAGATGGCAAACAGCATCTGCACATTCACATGCACATGCAGACAGTTAAACAGCACATCCAGAATTGCTCTATTTTAGGAGTTTTCTTAATTTAAAAAATATTATGACATATTCAAGGCACGTAACAGAGATCTACCAGCAGAAATCTCAGTGCCAGCAGAAATCTCAGTACCCTGTTACTGTTGGGAGTGCCCAATCAATGGCAGAGACAAGCCCACTACCCTGCTGAAGGGATGAGAGGAGGTTTCTCCCTGAATCCAGCTGTTGATAGGCTCATTCCCAGAAGCAGAATGATTGATAACCCAGTTATTTGGAACCCACTAGTGGATGTATTCTTAGAAACTAGAACCTCATTTTCTCATGCTGCAAAATGTCATTTCCTAGGACTGGCTGCTCAGAAATTGGATTTTGTTCCTTGCCTTCACACCTGAGCAGCACAACAGACTGATGAATGTTAATTGTGCTTTTTTATTTTTAATTTTATTTTTTTTAAAGCACCCTCAGCTGATAGTTGTTTGATTACAAATACAGTAGAGTTGATCAGAGAGAGCAGCAGGACAGACTGTTGTGATGGCATAAGGTGAATCTCTCGGGGGAAGGGACCCCCAGGGAGGTTGCAGTCCCACACCTGCATTTGCCTGGCTCCTTGCTGCCCTTGACCGTGGCCACAGGATCCATTTCTCGTGTCTCTCCAGCACAGTACCTTCGTTCACACTTGCCTTTGTTGGATAAGTCCCGGGTATAGCTGCAGGGTGGCTCATTACATGGTTCATTACCGACACTATCCCTGGCAGAGAGCGCCGTGTGCTGTGCTGGGGGTATCCCTGCTGGAAGGACACACGGCCGTGCTCTGCTGAGCTGCTCCAGGACATTATTCCACCTCATGGCAGTGCCTCGGTGCTGGCATGTCTGGTTATCCATTGTAATGAGGTTTTTAATTTGGGGTGTTGGGGATTTGTCTGCTCGCTCAGCGACGTGTGCCCTCTGGAACAGGCTTTCCAAGAGACACGGAGATCTAGGGAGGGGTTTTCTCCACGGAATCAAGAAGCCATTGGCTGTGTTGGGACATGTGTCTGGGGCAGACACCAAGTCTTTCTTCCTCACCTAAATGTCCAGTCTGGGGTGTGCCCGTGGTGCTTTGGCAGGGCGGGCAGGGCTGAGGGTGGGCAGGCACCACCTGGGCTGGGGAAACCCCCACTTCCAACCCAGGCTGGGGGTGAACAGATCGAGAGCAGCCCTGGGGAGAAGGACTTGGGGGTGCTGGTGGGTGAGAGGCTGGACATGACCCAGCCATGGGCTGATCCCACAGTGTGGGCAGCAGGGGAGGGGGGAATTCTGCCCCTCTGCCCCTGTCCCCAGCACAGGACCCGCTGGAGTGAGGCCACAGGAGGCCACCAAGTTGATTAGAGGAATGGAGCAGCTCTCCCATGAGGAAAGGCTGAGAGAATTGGGATTGTTCAGCCTGGAAAAGAGAAGATTCCAGGGTGACCTTACTGTGGCCTTCCAGTGCCTGAAGGGGCTCCATGAGAGTGGGAGAGGGACTTTGACAAGGACATGGAGTGACAGGACAAGGGAGAATGACTTCAAACAGAAAGAGAGTAGATTTAAATTGGATATTAGGATGAAATTCTTCCCTGGGAGGGTGGGGAGGCCCTGGCACAGGTTGCTCAGAGAAGCTGTGGCTGCCCCATCCCTGGAAGTGTCCAAGACCAGGTTGGATGGGGCTTGGAGCAACCTGGTCTAGTGGAAGGTGTCCCTGCCCATGGCAGGGGGTTGGACTGGATGATCATTAAGGTCCCTTCCAACCCAGGCCACCCTGGGATTCTACAGTCACACATCCCTGTGTCAGGCAGGTGGGTGCCCCACCTCTCACCTGTACACCCACGAGTGGCCAAGAGGCACTGTTTGCCCTGCACCAGGGGCTGTAATTCTGGTAAGAGGGGCCCTACACCAGGAAAAGCGTAGTGTCCATGTGCCTCCCCACCCCACACTGCCTCCCTTGTTGAGCCAGGTGCCTGGATTAGCCTGTAGACAAAAGCACTGCCTTTGCATGCAAGAGATGTCAGGATGGAGAAGCATCAGGGGTGGTGAGCGGGCTCCTGGTCCAGCCCACCATGGTGGGGGAGGCTCTGGAGCCAGCTTGGCAGGCAGGCACATGGACAGCACTCCTGCTGGAGACCAGTGGGGCTCTTCAGCCATGGCTTGGGGTGCACTGGGATGGGATGGGGCTGCAGCAGGTGTGCTCTGGGAGTGCCCAGAGGCACAGAGCAACCCAAGCTGCAGTGCTGGGGTCTGCACCGAGGTGGGTCCTTGAAGCATTTCCAGTGCTGCACGTCTGCGTCTGGGAGTGCATCGGTTGTTAAAGGCAGTGTGAGCATTTGGCAGGATTTCAGCCCAAAACTTCAAGCCAGTCTCAGTTTGCAGGGTGACAATTTGCTGGCAGGAAGCAGACCAGTCCCTTAGCACTCTGCAGGTGTGTGTGGCGGGGGGACAAGCCCCAGCACTCCGGGGATATCCCTGGCAGCTCCTGCCTGGCGAGCAGAGCCTCCCAGCCAGCAGCAGGTCTGCTCCTGCCAGGGGCTCTGCCGGGGGCTTCGCCAGCAAGGGCTTTATTCCATCCTTTCCCTGGTCCATTCACCATGCCTCCTGCCTCCTCCCCCTCTCCCCGTCCCCTCCCACCCTGCCTGCTGGATCCCCAGCAGTCTCTTGACACCTTGGGGGAAGGCTGGGAGGTGTAACCATCGCCAGCGAGCGAGCGAGGGAGAGCAGGAGAGGAGGGAGAAGGAAGCCAATAACAGGGAGGTCTAGGAAGGTGGTGGAGGGGGAGGGACGGGGCCACTCCTCCATCGGTGGGACTGCAGATTATTTTGCATGGATTGTTGAAGAGAAAAGGGAGCTGCATTTGTGAAGGGACCAAAAATTAAACAGCTCATTGCTCGGGTAAGTGCCAGTGCGAGCTCCCCTGCTCTCATTGTCGTGCCGTACATCGATCCCCCCTCCTATTTTGCTTAGTTCTGTAGGGTTTGATTCTTATTAGGATTATTTGATGCATCAGCTGTATGCTTCAGTTGCTGGAGACTGAGCCTCCCCATACGTGTGTGTGTGTGTGTGTGTGTGTGTGTGTGTGAAGATGCCCATTCCCTGGATATACGTTGACACATTTTTCCAGCCCTCAGTGTGGTGTCTCGTTTGCAATGTTACCCTAAAGCGTGCTGTACACACACACACACACACACACAAATGGTGTTTGCTGTCCCTGCCTTAAAAATCCACTCATCCACGCAGTTATTGAAGCTGAAAATTTAAAGGGGGGTGGGGGAGGCTCTTGAATCACAGTCCTCATTGGTAGGGGGGCTACTTCTCTTTATCCTGAGCCTGACACGGTCAGTATTATGTTTTATAACAAAGCTACATTTAAAGATCAATTCGGCAGTGGTTATTGCATCCAAATTACATGGTTGTCATGGAGATGGTACAGAGAAGCTGAAGTGATATGACTGCATCTGGACTGGAGTGGGGCTTCACCGCCGAGTGAGATCCTGCCTTTGCCTCCTGTGTCTTTTTGTCTCTGCTGGGTTACAATTTCTTATAATCTTGAATGAAGCGGTACCGTATTAGGGGATTTAGAGGTCGAGCTGCTGGGAAGGGGGTGTGTTGCCCCTGCTCGGTGCTGTGTTATTATCGTAATTGTTCCATTAGCATCCGCGTCTCCCTGAATTTCTTCCACGAGTCTGGGGAGGAGGAAGGCGTGAGAAGGACAGATAGTTTTCCGAGCACAGCTAAGGCTGGGAGTACTTTCCAAAAAGGTACCTGCCATGCCCACACCTCCCTGCCGGCTCCCACACCTTGGGGGACAAAAGGGAAAGGATGCTCTGGTTTTAGCCATGTTTATCTTCCATTTTGCTGCCTCAACTTTGTGGATACAAGGAGCCACTCACCTGCTCGTCACTGTGTCAGGGGAATGGCATTTCTTTTTTTTTTTGTTGTTATTATATTTGTTTGCTTTGCAACTGGTAATATGGATGTGTTGGCAGTTGGGAAAGAAAATCCATAATTTATGAGAATGAAATTTTTCCTGCCTAAGGCTAGCTGGAATACAAAGAGTATATCTGTGGGAAGGGCATGTTATATGTTACAGATGTGTATTTCTCCAGCAACTGGGAGTAAATCTCACTATTGTGCTCATCTTCATTATTTTGCGTGTTAGGCTGGCTTTAGTCAATATTTAATCTAAGCTCATTGTGTGCTCACACAATAAACGTGCAATTTGGAGCCTAACTTTACATCTCTAAAATGCTTTGGGAATGCATGTGGCATTGTCTCCATAAATGCAATTTCACCCTTTTCTGTGAGACCAAGCCTATTGTGGGGATGTAAATATAGTAAAAGGCACTGGTGGAAGCAAGCCCATCAGAACGGCAGTGTTTCTCTAATTGTATCACTAAACATAAGACAGAATTAATTACTAGGATAAACAGAGCTTTGTAGCTGTTGGATCAGGATAATATTTGCATGGAGTTCCAGGCCTGCATTATAGTAGCTGGTATTATGGCTTAAATTCCCCCCATGCCAGTAGATAATGTCTTTTAGCCAGGAGTGAAGCATATTATCATTAGATATTTTTGCATTAAAAATATGTTAAATCCCCATGTCTTTGTCAAATTGCAAGTGCTCCAAAGTGTATGATTCATTTAGGATTTTCCTTAACGTGATTTTTTCCTGTACAAGTCCAGGCAAACAATGGATAAAGTCTGAAAGTGGGCGGCCGAGCCCAGAGGGGAAGTCAGAGAGATGGCTGATTCACAAAATGGATGGTCCTCGTTCTGTGTCCTTTTCCCCCCTAAAAGTTGGGCACAAGTGGAGTTGAAGTAGGTGGTTTTCCCTGGAGGCACCCTTGGATCTGTGAGCCTGGAAGCCGAGTAGTTCCGAATTAATACCGAGTTTCCTCCTGTCTCAGTGTGTTCTTCAGCCCACCCCAGGACGTGGCTGGATTATTCTCTGGGGAAACTGAGGCTTGGGGTGGCCGAGTGGCTTTGCCAAGGTGACAGCAGCAGTGTTGGGCAGGGGATGCAGGAGCTCTGCCAGGATGCCCCTGCCTGTGCCCCCCGGGGCTGTTCAGTGCCTGGATGGTGCTGTCCTGCTTGCAGGGGTGGTGGGGAGCTGAGGATGGGAAGCAGTAACACTGGTTCGTGGTGACTGGGTGGATGGGGTGAGGGTGTGCTTTGCTGAGGCCACTCACGAGAGCTTCACAGCACGTGGCAAGAGAGCCAGGCAGTTTTAGACCAGTTCCTGAGGTGCCCAAGATGAGGACATGCTTTTCTGACCCCAGGGTGACTGAAATGAAGCCCCTTTGGTGCCCTCATCACGTGGCCCATCATGTGGCTCTTCACACAGAGTTGGACACTTGGCAGGAGGTACCTGCCTCATTTCTCCTCATGGCTGCACCCAACTCTGAGTGTGAGGCCTTCACAGGTGTCTTGGCTTTCTGCTCTCCCCCTGGTGCTGCTCACCTCTCATCTCCCTGCTGCAATATCCTGTATTGCTCTTCTGGGCTTCAGCTTACAGTACCATCCCTTCTCTCCATCCCATCACTCAACACCTTTTCATCCCCTTCCTCCACGGGTTTTCCCATCAGTGAAGATCCCTCCATCCAGCGTTGCCACAAGCTTCTGTGCCATGGTTTGTGCCAGGGACACACAGCCCTGGGTAAATCAGGCTACCATGTCAAAGAGACTGAAGTGCAAAGTCTCCTTTGAAGTCTGGAGGTGTCCTGTCTGGTGTCCGTGGTTCTGCCCAAAGCTGGAGCTGTTACTTGTTGCCAGAAGGAGATGGAATCCCCTGATCAGCTCAGGCATCTGTGTGTGGCCCTGTTGACTTGCACAGGTTGGTGGTGTTGCCAGGAGGATGTTCCCTGGGCTGGGAGGGAGCTGTGGCTACTGCCAGGGAAGTGCTGGCCATGGGCAGAGCAATTCCTGCTGATGGAAAAGCTTGCTTGGAGGTTGTGTGTGAGCAGCCCCTGGAGCAGGTGATCTGCTGATTTAAGTGGCCACATCTCTCGCAGTTGCTGCTGCTCTGCTACCTCACAGCCTCTGCTGTGGACACACCTTTTTTTACCAGATTTGCTGGGGATGAAAACATCCTCCTTGCCCTTTCAGCAGGGATGTGCTGGGACAGGGTCCATGGCAGGCTCAGTGCACTGAGCCTCAGTGGTCAGATGGACCCATATTAATGGTGCAGAGGTGTTTTCTGCACAGGAGGCTCGTGGCACTTCTCTGTGGTGGTTATGGTGCAGGAATTGTAGATGAGAAGGGTGGGATCAGTTCTGCCTCCCTCCCTCATTTCCTGTGACCCTGGGGAGGTGACTGGCAGGGTGGGCTCATGGGGGAGAGGTACCTGTCCAAGTTGGGCAGTAACCACTTCACCCTTCATCCTTACTGCTGTCCCTTTGTCTTCCTGCAGGAGCTCCAGGAGATGAGTGGCTTAGATGTTCAGGGAGGCCCTTCCCTGCAGCCCATAACTTGGCCTTCCTGACCCTGGGCAGCTCCTAGCTCTGCTCAAGGCCCAGGTAGGGACACTAGTGATTCCTCCTTTAGAGACAACGCTGTTCCCATCACTGGATCAGTCCCAGTTCTCCCTCACTTGCACCAGGCAGGGCCTGAAAACATAAGAGCCACAGGAAGCCTGAGCAGAGGTGGTGCAGCTGAGCCTGAGCCCCTTCTTGTGTTCTCCATGCTTTTTCTGGGCTGCAGGCTTCAGCCTGGCGCTGGGCACAGGGGTTATCACCCACCTCTTCACTGCTTATATGTCCTCCACTCCTTCCTCTTCCTCCTCTCATTGGCTCACATACTCCCCTCAAGGTTTCTCAGCTCTGTGGTTTCTCAGTCAGTCTTGAAGGGCCTGACTGGTGGGTGTGGAGGAGACAGGGCTGGCAGGTTGTTTGAAGGACCACTGTGTCCCCATGTCCAGCACAGGAGTCATGCTCACACTGGGTCACAGAGGAGGAGGCCACACCTGAAGGGATCCTCCCAGAGCTGCTCTGAGGGGTCCCATGTGAACTGGTCAGGCTTCACCTCTGTGGTACCACCAGCCTTGCTTCATCTCCTCCTCCATCCTCTTGTTCCCTGAGGCAGCCTGGATGGCTCCCAGCAAAGGTGGTGTTGGTGGGATGCCCTGACATTGCCAGCTGCCCTGAGACATCTCATCAGGGGCAGGGAAGGGGCAAGGTTTCCTGTCAAGCAGGACGAGCACAGGATTCATCTGAGGAGTTTCTGCCTTCCTCTACATCATGGGACATGTTCTGGTTCAAGGATCATCTCCCAAAGCCCACTGTGGCAAAGCAGAGGTCCACTGGTTTTGTATCTCCTGCTGCCCAGCTCAGACACCTCCACATCACGGAGACCCCCAGTGTCTCCTGCAGCTTGGAGTGTGATGTGAGCGTGGCAGGGAGAGCACTGGGGACAGGATCCCTCTGTGATCTTCTGGATGAGGTGTTTTGTGGACTGGGGGGCTCACAGCTGGATTTGGTGTCTTGTGCAGTCACTGCCCATCCCGTGTCCCCCTGCAGGCCCTGCAGCTGAGCCCCTTGTCTCTCTGTGGCCTTTCTGTGGCTCTGTGATGGAGAACTGAATTCCCCCTCAACAGAAAAACCTGCAGCTCTGCACTAGGGGAGCAAATCCCAGTGATGTCCCCTTTTTGGGGGTTGGAAGCATGAGCTCTCCTGATCAGCATTGAGCAGGAAGACCTACCTCAGACCCAGGTGACTGCTACACTTACAGTTCACTGGCTGAACTGAAAAGCCCAGGGAAAATAATGTGAGCTCAGCTTCTCCTCCCCCATGTGCAGTTGTCTCTGTATTATTTTCTTGATATGAAAAAACAAATGTGACCCAAATATCTTCTTCTTTTAAATCCTTAAAAAATTGTAAGATTGCAGGGAAATGCTGTAATACCAAACTAAATTGAAGGGTGGCATTTTTTTTGTTTTCTGTATTTGTTTACCTGCTCCAAAGTCCGAGCATAAAGCTCAGTTCTTGCAACTTTTTAATTTATTTTTTTTTTTACACTTTGGTTATTTTTTTTTCAAATCCACCTCTTCAGTGGTTGCAGCACAAATGCATCACAACTCTGGGTAAGGTTTAGCTGACCTGTAATCACAATTTTCGGCCAATGAACAATTTTTCCAAAAAATTTCACATGGTTCTGGGCAAGATCCTCACAGAGGTGGAGAGGGAGTTCCCTGTGGTACCTTCCCACCTCCTTCCAGCACCTGATCCAGACCTGGATGGTCCACTTACAGGGATCTCTGCCCACTCTGTGCACGGCCACTTGGTGTTGACTGGTGCTGGACACAGGGTGGTCCTGGTCTAGTAGAAGGTGTCCCTGCCCATGGCAGGGGATTGGAACTAGATGATTTTTAACCTTCCAACCCAAACCATTCCAAGATTCTGTGGCACCTTCTCCAGTTCAGCCTCAGCCTCTCCCCATTGCATGTCCTGGCAGCTCAAGGAGCATTTGGACAACACTCTCAGGCACAGGGTGGGATTGTTGGGGTGTCCTGTGCAGGGCCAGGAGTTGGATTCAATGAACCTTGTGTGTCCCTTCCAGCTCAGGATATTCCATGAAAGATGGATTTTGCAGACTTGAGGCCTGCCCTCAGAGTGGCACAAGGCACCGCTCCCAAGGCCAAGCTTACCTTCCATGGGCTCTGCTCCTGGCATGTTCTGCACATTTCTCCTCAGATGGGCACTGGTACCCAGCCAGTGGGAGTGGGTGGAGGCGGACTGGGCCCCTGGTGTTTTGGGCACTTCTTAGGAACAAAAGCAACCAGGAGGTGGATGCAGCCTGCCCAAGCAGGACACAGGCATGGGGAGAACAGAAAGGATCTCTGTCCAGAAGGGGATACACCATGCAGGGGGATTCTGCTAAATTAAAAATATATATTTGTCTTTGCTGGTACAACAGAAGCTATGGGAACAGGCAAGAGGAAAGCGAGAAAGCTTTATTTAATTAGATTATGAGGCCCCAAAGGCTTCAGACTCATAAAAAAAATGAATTGATTTTTGTAATTGAGGATGGGGTTTCTGCCAAGTGCTGCTTTAATGAGTATTTAGGTTTTGCCTCCTAAGTTAGCAGCACCAGGCAAGGGCAGCTATTGAGCCACTCCTTACCAGAGTCCTGAGCTTGGAAACAGGAGCTGACTGTCTGCAGCTGGGAGTGTTAACCTGCCTTTCGAGGGAAGGACATCCTTTCAAGGCTGTTTGTCCAGGTCTCTTCGTGTTGTCTCAACATTAAAGCTCCCTCTCTTCCCCAGGTCCCAGGAGGCAGCTTTCTCCATTGGCTGGAAACTGAGGCAGCAGAAAATCATGGGGTTGTTTTCCCTCCCAGAAGTAGAGAGAATTAATTTGCTGCAGCAGCTGAGGCAGTTTCCTTTGGTGGCTCCTTCCTAGGGGCTGGTGGGACAAGTGCATGGCACTGCTGGCCCATGGTCTGATGGTGACTTTTGCCACCTTTGAACTGAGCTGGGGTGGGCTCTTGGGGTGGGTTGAGGGTCCCAAGCCTGAAGGCTCGACTCAGTCTGCAGTGTCCTTTCCTCTCCATCCCTGCCCCTGCCCAGGGGTGCGTTGGTGGGGCTGGGGGTGGAGGGGCTCTGGTCACCTGCACAGGAGCTGTTGCTATGGAGAGACTCCTTCTGCAGCCCCCCTGTGTCTTGGTGACCTTCTTCTCTGCTTATTCCCACTCTGAGAAATGAACCTTGCAAGGTGCTGAAAACCTTTGCTAATCATTTATTAGCCCTTTATTTACAAATGTGCTTTGTAATAAAGCCTGACCTTTTCCTTTGCATCTCTCCTCCTCTCTGTTGAGTGGTCCTGGCTGTTGGCTGCTCCTCACAGGCAGCTGCCAGCCCCCAGAGCAGCATCCATGGAGCTCATCCTGTACCACCTCTGCCTGGGATGGTGCCTGTGTGCTGCCCCTGCAGGTGATCCCCAGAGCCCACACTGTGCACAGCACCTGAGCACCCTGTGACCTGCCTCTGGCTCAGCACCTCGTAGTGGGAGCCACAGGACACCAGGATGGGCATTGTCCCTCACCCTGAACCATAAGACTGGAAAGAGCAAGAGATTTTTATCCCTGACTTTTGGACCTGCCTCCTTTAGCCAATACAGGCTTCCTCTAAAGTCTTTTTAGTTTTGCACAGAAGAATGGGGAGAGCTGGGTGTTCAGGGGTGGCTTCAGGAAGCCTGGATTTCCTGTGTGTCCACAGTGTGAGAGCTGGGATAATGTCAAGAGGAGCACTCCACAGTGCCTGGTGGGAGTGTTGGCCCAGCAGTGCCTGGGGACCAGGAGCAGAGTAACAACCCCAGGTGAAACTCAGGAGGTTTGGATGTGCAGGATCACAGCAAGACCACAGCGTGATAGCAACACCTGAAATGCAGATGTGTTACTATTAGTGCCATCAGAAGGCAGAAGGAGAAGGGCACAAAATTACAGCAGCTCCTGGCAGATGTAGGGGATGATCCTGTAGCAGAAGCCTGTGCTTTAGTGAGCTGGGTGTTTTCTGTAAGCACAATCAGAAGGGAAGGGGGGGTCCTCTGCTCTCCAGATAAGAGCAAACTGCAAGGAGTGCACCCTGGGGACACTGTCCCTTTAATTTTGCACGCTGTAAAAATCAGAGATGCCCAGTCCCAGACACACAATGTGCAGTTTGCACTCTTGTCTGGGGCCGTGTCCCCCGCAGCAGTCCCGGCTGCCACTCCTCGTGTGCCACTATGTCATTGGGTCACCGCTGAACCAGGCTGAGCAGCATTCAGCTCCTGAACCCGTATTTCATCTTTACAGCACACTTCATTCTGGCAGGCCCCTCTGGCCTCTCTGTGCATCACTGAAGCCTCAGTCCAGAATGTAATTCATCAGTTCCTGAAGTCATTGTCTGATGCCCGAATGTAATGATGTCTAAGGAGCAGGAGAAAAGCCCTGAGAACACCTAAAAAAAGAGGCAGAATGACCTACTGCAGCCTGGTGTACCCTTGTCACAAGATCTAGTGCAGGGCATCTTGCACACTGGGAGGTTGGGAGAGCCCCGTGGTCCCAGAGCAGGTGTAGTTAAACAGTGCACTGTCCTGATGCAATTACATCAGCCTGATGGTGCTTTTTGCTCTTCTTATAGTTCCCCTGAGGAGAAGCAGCATCCTTGTCTCTATAAAGCACCTTTACATCAGTTTAGGAGTGTGTCTGTTAGAGGCTGACTCCTTCATGAGGGAAATCCCACTCCTACTGCCTTGGTTATCCAGCACGTCCATTAAGGGCAGACCAAACCTCTGCGCAGGAGCTGTGAAATGGCTCCACCAGGGTTTCAGTTGCACTTTCTGGGCAACTTGCTCAGTTTTCAAACTGAGTCAGCTTCAGCATTTCATGGTGCTCAGAGCCATCCGTGCTTGGGGAAGGCAGTTCAGGTTCCAGAGCAGACCCCCCAAGGGTGGTCAGCAGTGCTGGGCAGGAGAACCGTGTGCTCCTCGTGGGTGTCTGCACCAGAAACATCAGCAGCTGGGGCTGCTGTCCCAGGCTGGGGAGTCCAGTCAGAGAGCAGCACAGCGTACTCTTCTGGTTGTAACACAGACTTCTAATGCAGATCAGATGCAGCCTTTCTGCTGACTGAACCCTGGGGGCTGAGCTCAGCTGGAGATGTCTACATTTGAGCGAGCTGAGTCCCACTCAAAGTGCTTTTCCGTGTATTCAAGCAAGTTCTGGTATATCCAAGTTCTGACTAGCATCTCCTGTTAAAGATAATGAGAACTTGCCACATCCTAACGGAGCAGTGAAATCCTGCTTTTCTTTTAGTGGTTCCATCCCGGTCTGTGAGTTCTGAGAATAAATATGCAATTATATTTTCAGCCATTTCATTGAGTCTCTGCACCCTGCAGACTGCAGGCTGGGAGACTGAGAGAGACAACACAGTACTACACAGGTGTGATGGACACACCTAAAACGTAGGTGTGCCCAAGGTCTTTTTTTTCTTGAGTGAAAGATACTGGAGAAAGGAGGGGGAGTGGTCGTGCTACCTGCAAAACATACACCCTTGGGAACAGAATGAGTGTGACTCCTCCAGCAGGGAAGAATGATGAACTGCAGGTGCCTCCTTGGTGTTCTAGAGCCAACAAGCAGTTTACAGAAGTTCAGTGACCATCTCTTTGTCTCTGGAAGAGGAAGATTGACTTGGCCCCCACTTCCTTTATAGGGAATGTTTTGACAGGAAAGGTGGAATTTTTGGGCTAAACCACAGAAAAAATGGCCTGCTGTAGAATTAGTGAGCTTATAGGTGGAGTATTCACTAGGAAAAGGGCTGACTGATGCTCACATCCCAGTCTGAGAGGACGTGATTTTCCTGCAGCATTGTCCCGTCTGCTCCCCTGTCGTTGCTTCCTTTCTGCAGTTTGCCTTTGCCTCCTGAATGTCTTAATTTGGTCTCGATGACGTCTTAAAGTCCCTTCATATTAGATCTCATTCTCCCAGACTGCTCCTTGCAGGTCCTCTGGGCACACAGCTTTATGCCCAAGTGGAGCCGCTGACTTCAGTGGAATTGCCATGTTTCGTGCCCTGACACCCTGCAATGTTAGGCAGGGAAGTTCCAGCCTTGTTGGCTGTCAGCAAATCTTAGCTGAGTCTGTGTTTTCAAGCCAAATAAGTGCATCTCGGTCTGATTTGGGTGAGGGAAGCTGTTCTTCCTTTCCTTCTCCGAGATGAAAATAGAACATCCCCGCTGGTGTGACAGTTACCCAGCTGTTTGCTCATGGATGGTTCTCCTGCCTTGGGTCCAAAGTGGACACTGGTTGAAGCCATGTTAGGGTTTGCTTGTTGAAACCAATTGGAGGGCTTAGTCCTACCTGGACAACCTCCTGGCTTTCTCCACTAGCCACTGGAGATTTGATGCCTTCTGGGCATGAACAGCTTCAGCAGTCACGATCCCTGCTACCCAGTCATGGGTGCCTTGTTCCAGTGCTCCTGGTCTGGAGCCCTGCTGGAAAGGCAAGGCTGACATGGTGGCACTCAGTAGCAGCCAAGAATCTTGAACCAGTTGTCTGTCTACACAGGGTTCTCAAGGACATGGGGACCATCGTAGGGCCTGGAGAGTGCAGGGCTGTGCTGGCAAGCAGAAAACATGTTTAATTGATAGAGCAGGGAGAGCCCTTTGGAGACCAAAGGTGGTGTTGGGTCCAAGGTGGTGTTGGATTGTGGGTTGGACTCAATGATCTCAGAGGTCTTTTCCAGCCTAGTTGATTCTGTGGCTCTGTGACCAGGGCTGAGTCCCTGCTGGGCAAAACAAGGACCATTCCTGTCTGCCAAGGGAGCCTAATCCCCTTCTTCATAGAGAAGAGGCTGAAGTTACTCTTTTTTCTCTGGAGATGGTGCAGGGTGGAAATGCAGACCTTTTGAGGTGTGTGTAGGTGTGTATAACGACATCCACAGTGCTTGCTGTTCTCTTTCTCAAAGGAGGATCCTCTCCACCATCCTCCAGCTTCCAGAGTGGCTGTAATAGTCCCATTCACTCTAATGCCATCAGGTTGCTCCAGGTGGTTCCCTATGGGTGAAGGAGTGCTGTGTGGAGAGAAGGGAGATTTCACACACTAATTGACAAGTGTGGAGTTATTTGGTGCTGCAGGTTGCTGCACAGCAGCTTTGGACACCACCAGCTGGCTCCAAAACAGCTGTCTCTGATGTCAGCACCCACAAAAGTCTGTTTGCTGTCTTCCCACTCTCCTGGCAGGTTGGGGAGATGCTCAGGAAGACCTTGCTCCCTTCAGTGCTCTCTGGGTCACACTGAGCACCCAAGGAGCCCAGAGCCAGTGCCCAGCCATCTCTGCACATTCTGGGCATCTGGTGCTGCTGGTCCCTGTGTCCCTTGGGCTGGAGTCCATCTGTCTGCAAACAGCCTGTCTACCAACTTCTGTGGACAGAGCAGCTCCATAAAAGTCTGGTGCCTTACTAGTCCTCATCTCTGAGGTTTATTGATAAGTTGGCACATAAGAGGTTCACCTCCTTTCCAAAACTCCATTTCATTCTGCAATGCTAGTCTCCATCACCCTGGATGTTTCTCCCAGTGAGCAAACAGGATGAACTCACCTGCTACCTCCTGAAATCTTGCTGAGGCGTTGCAAAGGTTTGGTGTAGACAGACAGCATGGCAGGAATTTCCTTTTCTGGGGTCTGAGTCAGCTGCCAGCCCTGTTTTATTATTTTGGGTACTGGGAGAATGTGGGGAGGGAGGATCAAAGCAAAGAGAGGCAAAAAGAAGGGAAGAAGGCTGTTTCCATTTATGGTTTATGAATAGCAGTTGCAGCTCTTGTGGATTTTTATGGAAGGTAACCCTGGCTGTGGGGAAAGCTGGGTTTCAATGAATTCATTTACAAGGTTGCATGGAACTGAGTGGAAAGGCCCCATGAACAGCCTGGTTTTGTAAAAAACCTACAGACAACCAGGAAAGAAGCCAAGTTTACAGCCACCTGAACTATAAAGCTCCCTCTCAAGAGAAGGTGAGCACCAGAGCAGGTAGGCACAGGTGAGGATGGAGCCAGCTCTGAGCTTAACCAAGAAAACCTGCTCTTCAGGGATAAGGTTTGCTTGGGAGAACCCTTTAAAAACTCCTGTCTTGAACAAGATGGACTGATCTTGAGCTGTTTGTTCTGCACTAAGGCAGGGTTTGAGCCACTGGGACCCACCTGTTACCCAGACAGGCATCCTGCTCTCAAGCTCTCTCCTCTGAGCTGTGGGACCTGCATGAAGATGGCGTGCCAGGACACAGAAAGCCTCTGCCCCTTTTCCCCCCCTTTCCTCCCATGCCAGGGAAGGGATGGTTGGCATCCTTTGGTATCCTTGTGACCTGCCTTAACAGCTGCAGGCTTTAGATCTGCACCACAGGCTCCTGCAGCCAACAACCACCTTGGACAGATCCACTTCGTGGGGAGCATCATCCTGGAGAGGCAGGAACAACAGCCCTATTGGGAGCTGCCCTTCTCCTCCTTCCCCCAGGATGCAGTAAAAACTTGCCCTCCTTTGCTGTGCCCTCTCTGGAGGCTCCTGGTTGTCTCTGAACCACAGGAGGATTCCTGTGAATCGCAGTGGGTTTCTGCAGGTGTGATCCTTGGGGAGCCCTGCAAGGTCTCCAAGGGGGTCATGGTTTCCTTCTGCAGGAGTGAGGATCTGAGGGTCAGACAGACCCCACTGATTGCTGTAGGATCTTTGCCTCCCCGTAGTCAAACCGGGAAGCCCCGAATGGTGTTTAAAGGAGCCTATTCCAGGGGGATTACAGACACAACACACTGCCTAGAACACAGGGGTGTTCAGGTCTGTGTTCATCAGCCTCCTGGACCTTGCACCTCAAGCTCACACTTCTCCTGGAACACATAAGCTCACTGTCCCTGTGCTTTGGCCATTTTTTGTGGAGGCTTAAGCAACTCCTACCACCTCACCAAGATGGAAAGTGAGGGTGCAGTCACAGAGTCACAGAATAGCAGGGTGGGTCAGGTTGGAAGGGACCACAGTGGGTCGTCTGGTCCAACCTCCTGCCCCAGCAGGGCCATCCCAGAGCACATGGCACAGGATTGTGTCCAGATGGTTCTGGAACATCCCCAGTGAGGAGACTCCACACCCTGTCTGGGCAATCTGTTCAGGGTTCAGTCACCCAAACAGGAAAGTTCTTCCTCCTGTCCAGCTGCAACTTCCCGGGCATCAGTTCCTGCCCGTTCCTCCTGTGCCATTGCTGGGCCCCCTGAGCAGAGCCTGCTCCATCCTCTGCCCCCTCCCTGCAGCCCCTGACACACCCTGGGGAGGGCCCCTCTCAGGCTCTGCTCTGGAGGCTGAACAGCCCCAGCTCCCTCAGCCTTTGCTGCTCCCAGAGCTGCTCCATCCCTTCGGCATCTCCGCAGCCTGGGCTGGCCCCTCTCCAGGAGCTCCCTGTCCCTGCTGTCTCTCAGGAGCTCGGAACTGGACACAGTCCAGGCTTTCACCCCCACAGGCTTGAGACTGTGACCCTGTTTTGCCTGTGAAGGGAACAGTCAGGTTTCATGATGCACACCCAGGGCTAGAGGAAGGCTCAGTGCACCAAGTGCTGCTGCGTAGCCAAGGTGTCAATATGAAGAAAGGAACATGCCAAAAATGCTAAATATGTTCTTTTATTTTCCCTGTTTGAGTAACTGCAGAAGAGTGCGAACAGCAAATCTGTTAAGGATTTTAAGACTCATTTTTATTGTTTTCTATAAGCAAAAAACTGCTGTTGTTTCCCCAAGATGAAGTTTAGCAGGAGTCGTTTAGATCTGAATGTGTCCTAATTGCTCTGGGGACTCTAATAAAAATTCAAAATAGGGAGCTATAGGATTTGGCTTCAAGAAAGAGGTATGTTCCATGCACAGTGATTTCTGATTACCCAAAGGCTCTTTTTTTAGCATGTGGCTGGTTTATTTTAGTCTGTGGGACATGTTTTATCCATGGCCCCTTTTCCACGTTGGAAGTGAAGGATGCAGTTTAAACTGTCAGGGAACCACTGGGACAGCATATTGTCCATGAGCAGGGGCCATCAGTCCCCCCAGGGCTCTGCAAAGCGTGACTCTGGCATCAGTGAGTGCTCGTATGTCCTTGTCGAGCCACGTTTTCTCCCAGCCCAGGTGAGTGCTGGCATCTGGGCATCACCCAGGCAGGAGAGCCAGCACCTTGGCTCTGGCACGGGCAGGATGGCCCTGGTGGCTCCCACAGCGCTGCACTGGCTCCTGTCAACCCCACGTCCCTCCCAGATGGCAAGGCTTGGGGATGGGGGTTGGAGTGGAGTACACAGACCTTCCCCCCACGGTGGCTTTCCAGCCTCTTCATGTCTGGAGCACATCTCTCACTCCCTCCAGCCTCAGATCCCAGGTGAGGAGCGCTGCTGCTCTGCCAGGCTTCCAGGAGCCAGAGAGCTACAGGCCTGAATGCTCTGCCTTGTCTCAGAAAGGCTGAGGCAAAGCAGGGAACTGAAAGATGGAGTGGCTTTCTCAAGTTACAAGCCAAGACTGTAACCAAAAGTGCCAGGATTCCTCTCAGAGTACCCCAGGCTGGTGGAGCCCGTCTGTATCTTCAGAGGGAAGGGCACCTCCATGGGCCCATGGACACTGGAAGGAGGAACAGCCCCACCTGAACCTCTGAGCAGTCTCACACATCAGCTCTCAGCTCTTAGACAGGGTGGGCAATGTAGCCAGAGCTGGTGTGTCTCTGGTGTGTCCAGCATCTTCTGGTGGGTCCAGCAGGTGCTGGGAGCACAGGGAAGGGTAGTGTCAAAAGTAACGTGGTCAGAGGAACAGTAAGGGGAGAACAGAGACTGTCCCTCAAGCTCTTCCCACTTTTGTCTTTATCCTGCCTTGGAGCAGCACCTCAGAGATAATCAGTGAGTGGCTGAAGGCCCAGCCCAGCCCTCAGAGCCTGCTCTGCAGCAGAAATGTTGCAGGTGAGTTGGAGTTTGGTGTCATGAGGGAGGGACTCCTGTACAGATGTACAGAACAGTTTGGTGGTGGGTAAATCTTTGCTGTGCCCACATCTGCAGTTCACTATGCAGCCCTGCTTTTCCTCTCTCCAGACTGTAAGAGTGGTAGTAGTAATAGAGTTAGAGAAAATCCAAAAAGGGTTGTCAAAATAGTCAAGGGGGTGGAGAAGCTGTTGCTGTCTTCTGAGAACAGGCTAAGAAGGCAGGGACTAGAATCTGGAGAGGAGAAGCTGAGAGATGATATGCTGGAGGTCTTCAAAATCATATAAAAACGAGCCCATGGGAGAAATAAATGAGGATTTTCACAACGAGAATGGTAAAAGTTTTTTATTTTCAGCCGTGTTGAAAGGGCAGAGGTCAAAGCAGAGACATAAGAAGGAGTAAAGGTACTTCAAAAAGAAGAACCATGGCTGTGATCTCTCCATCTCTCTACAGGGTTGCCTTCTCAAAGAAACCTCATGGTGTCCATGTGCACTCCCTCTGCCCAGGGTACTTACTGTGTGACATGTGTGTTTTATAAATTCATTGATGAGTCAGGTCATAAAAGCACATCCATTCCTGTTCTCCAGCCACGTTATGGATGAGATCTGCAGCCTGTACATCAAATAGCTGTTCCTGCTCAGAGGGGATGGGAACTCGGAGCACGTGGTCCATCCCAGCAGAGGATATCACTGGAGGTGGTTTAACCCAAGGAGTTCAAGGGCTCTCTTCAACAAGAATGAGCAAGAGAACTTTTAAGCTCTTAATAATTCCCAAGGCAAATGCCCAGAAAACCAGATCTGGCTCATTAACGTTTCCCTCTCTAAGCAGAGCAGGAGGCAGTTGTGGCAGGCTGGCTGAGGCAGATGGGGATGTGGCCCAGCTGTAGCTGCTGTGTTGGTGGTGGCTGCATGTCTCCATAGCGTGGATCATGGATCATGTCAAGGAAAAGGGCCAAGCACCAAACATCTGCCTGTTGTGTCTTTCTGCTGAAAGCTGCCACCAAAAATTGCTTCTCGTTCACGCAAAAAGAGGGTGGAAGGAGACTTTTAGAAATTATGATCTCGAGAAATCTTTGCAATGGCCTGGAACAAGGTCCTGGGGCCCAGAGAGCCCCACAGAGATCTGCATTTCGTGGTGGTCAGCAAATGACGTGTGAAGGGGTGTCTTCCACCCCAGGGATAAAATTGACTTAGAAAGAGCAAGATTAGAGGTTCCTGACCTGGTTGTCTGAGTTTGTGGGACTGGGGTTCCCTCAGAGGACGGAGATCCTGAGATGCTCCTGGTATGTGTGTGCTTTATTCACATTACACTGAGCAAATCCCATCCTGTGGGGTTTTCTCCGGCTGAAGAAGCTGTTCCCAGCCTCTGCCTGCAGCACCAAGAGGCAGAGCTGAGCCTGGGCTGGAGCAACCCCAGGCCAATGCCAGTGAAGGTCAAGTGAGTGTGGGGCTGTGTTAGCAAGGGCACAGCCAGCAGCTGGAGGCAAGAGCCATCCCCACTGTCCAGGGCTTGTGAGTCCACATTTAGACTCCATGTCGGTGTTGGACCTCCAATACAACACAGAAATACACAAACTGAAGCCTGGATTGGCTGTGCCTCCAGGTGTCTGTGTGGACTCACAAGACCAAGAGGCTTGGTGGCACCTGAGTGGCAGCACAGACTTCTTCTGTCTTCCCCTTCGTGGCAGCCTGCAACTCTGTGCACCAGGAGAAAATGTGCTGAGAACACTCACAAGAACTGTCTCATCCCTGTTAGCACCAGGAATGCTGCTGGAGGACTTGGGAAAGGACCACAACAGCCCTTCTCAGCACTGCCCCCGCCTTAGGTCCAGCAGAGCATGGTGATGTTCTGGGTGAGACCTTCTGCTACAATTTTATTGAAAGACCCAGAAGGGTCAGTCCTGCTCTGCCCTCCCAGCATCTCCCAGGGCTGCACACAAGCAGGTGGAAGGTACCAGAGTCCTCCTTCCTCTGGGATCTGCAGCCCAGCATATCCCAAAGCAGGGTAGCCTGCTTTGCCACCTCTTCCTTTCCTGACACCCCCCCACCCCCTTCCTGATGACTGATCTGACTCTGAGGTTTCTTGATGAGTAGAATTTCCTTGTTTTCTCCTTCACTCCCAGCACTGCACAAGGCACATCAGAATGTACCTTCCTCCTCTGTGTCACCCCTGTGCCTCCTCCTCACCCCCTGGACATCTTGTGGTACCAGGGTGAGGACAGACAGAACACCTCTGCTATGAGGAAAGTCTGAGAGAATTGAGATTGTTCAGCCTGGAGAGGAGAAGGCTCCAGGGAGACCTTAGAGCCCCTCCCAGTACCTAAAAGGGCTCCAAGAGAGCTGGAGAGAGACTTTTCACAAGGGTATGGAGTGACAGGACAAGGGGGAATGGCTTCCCACTGCCAGAGGGCAGAGTTAGATGGAATATTGGGAAGGAATTCTTCCCTGTGAGGGTGGGGAGGCCCTGGCACAGGTTGCCCAGAGAAGCTGTGGCTGCCCCATCCCTGGAAGTGTCCAAGGCTGGTTGGATGGGGCTTGGAGCAACCTGAGCTAGTGGAATGTGTCCCTGCCCATGGCAGGGGGGTGGAACTGGATGGTCTCTTCCAACCCAAACCATTCTATGGTTCTATCTTCACCAAGCCAGAGGGAATGGGATGCGGGGCAGCAAGGAAAAGCAAGGCTGCTGCAGGAAGCAGCCCAGCTCAGCATGAGCTTGAGGAAAAGCTCATGCTTGACTAAGCAGCAGGATTCTTCTCCGAGCCTTCCTGTGTTGCAGCAGCCAAGTGGTTACACAAAACTGAAGTGGGAACCTTTCCAGTTCCGAACGCAGGGAAGAAAATTAAAAATAAATCATTTCCCACCAGCCATTCAGCTTCAACAAAAGCTGGGAGACTTCCAGAGCAAGTCCCTGAAAGAGCTGCTGTGTGGTTTCCAACCCCTCACACAATCAGGGCAAACTTTGCTGCATCTCTGCCCGGCCTCTTTGGGATTGGTGCTTCCCTGCAGTGGATGCCCGCCCGGCTTCACTGGCCCCGCTGCAAATCCAGCCACCGTGGGATGGGGTATTTCTGCTCTCCATCGCTCCCAACCAGCCCTGCCCTGTCTCCCTGTGGTCCAGGAGCTGTGCAAGACCTGGGGCTGGAGCAGGGAGCCGGTGGCTGTCCTGCAGTGCTGTCCTGTGGCACTGAGCACATCCCAGTGGTGAGCTGGCGTTGCTGGGATTCTGATAAACGAAGCCAGTTGTAGTTGGCTTGCTTGGATCTGGCCTGCAAGAGAGGGCAGCATCAAAGTCCACAGGGATGGGGTCCTCAATCCCTTCAGCTTCTGTCCCATCTCTCCCACCAAGCCCCAGCTCTGGGAAGGAGATGAAAAGGCCATGGTTAGCAATGAGTCACGGATGCCTTGGCTTCCCTTAGCATCTCCTACAGCAATAACAGCCTCTTTCTAGGATAAATCCGTGTTCTTCTGCTTATGTGGGCCAGAGCTGGTCTGGTCCAAATCTCTACAGCCCAGCAGGGCCACAGTAGCCATCACTGTGACTAGTCCTGCCTGGAATATATGCCAGGTCATTCCCTTTTCTTTCCAGAGCCCTTTTTTATATGCTAACCCATGTAACATTTGCAGGAGGCTGGGAGCAGTGGACATGAAAGGGGTGCCCACCCTACTCACAGGACCTGGGGAAGCAGCAGTGACTTGAGAGGGTACCTGAGCCTACAGAAAGGACAAGACTTGTGAAAATCCACTGCTGGGAACCCACATATCACCTTCCAGCCCTTACCTGCATTGGAGAACACTTTGCAAAGCAGAAACAAGAAGAAATGAGTGGGGACTTGGGGAATACCAGCCTGCAGTCCAACACAGCCACGCTCTACTGCTTTGGGGCAGTGAAAGGAGCCCCAAAAAGGGAATCTCTGAATGCCAGCCCCCCCATCCCTTCCCCCAGTGCTGCAGTGTGTCCTCTCCCAACAGCCTGGTTGAAGCTGTGGCAGCTTTGGGCCAGAGGCTGAGCTGCATTCCAGTGCTTTCCAGAGCAGGCAGAACGATGTGGAGAGACTGGTTTTGGGCTTTGTCCAGAACTGGTGACCTTTCAGCTGTTTGCTGGAGGCAGATATGGACAGTTGCTGTTCCACCATCGTTTGTCTTCCAAGTTGTCCAAGCTGTGGCATCACAGCTTGTCTCCTCTTCCCTTTGTCCATATTCCTTCCCCATGCAGATGGGGAAGGCAGCAGGTCACAGGATGGACTGGAGGGTGGGAGAGATCCTCTGCAGCTGATGTGGGATGTGGCTGGGCTGCCTGGCTGGGTGTGCCAGGAGCTGGTTACATGACTTCAGTACAAGGCATCGCCATGAGGAGCTGGGAATGGAGCCACAGACTGTTACAACCCAACCTCCCAGTTCCTCTGGCGTTTCTGGGAAGCCTTAGCCACTCGTGAGTTGTGTGTGCTTCCAGTGGCTGTCACTGCAAGCATAAATAGCTGGTGCCTTGTTTGGTAGTTTGTCATGTGTGGATACACACCCAGCTTGCCTGCAGACTTCAGGTGCACAGGGCAGCCTCCCTGCAGCAGTGGAATGTGGATCCAACAGGAGACATGCAAACCTCAAAGGGGTCAGGAGGCTGTGAGAGGCCTGGATCTCTCCTCCTGGCTCTGCTCAGCTCCCAGCTTGGATACGCCGGAATCTGATGGTTTTCCTGGCTCAGCAATAGTCTGTCCCTGCATCCTGCCAGGGCTTCCCTGGTTCCAGCAGGAACCAAGGCCAAGGAAGAGCATGACTAAGGGTTTAACTATTGACTCTTCAGCCTCCCTTCCAAACCACAAACATCCCAGGAAGACTTCACAGAGAGTGAAACAGTGGCATAATGCAATAATAACAAAAATGTTATTTTTTTAAAATATTAAAAATATAAGCTGGGTAAAGTTAGGAGGGATGGCTGGGACATCACTTACTAAGGTTTGCCAATATTTCTTACTCAGGCCTGTCTCCTAACGGCTTTTAGTTTCCTGTTTTCTGGTTGCATACAGCTGTGCCAAGCTCAAGCTATTGGACTGGAATTCAGCTTGGGTGGTGTCTGGTTCCTACTGAAGCTTTTGGATGGATGGCAGGGAATTTCAGCCCAAACCTTCTGGCTAGTTTTAAAAAAATGGACTAAAAAAAGCCACATGTTAGGGAAAAGACCAGCAAAAAGCTTTGCTGGAAAGATTCCTCCAAAGATTTGAGCAGTGGATAGATGTTGCATGTCTGTATTATACCTTCACTGTGGTAAAGTTAAAATTTGGCCCATGTTAGGGTTTCAGCATTTCTTGAGGTTACAGTGTGGTTATGCTCAGGAGAGTGTTGGTAGTTTTGCAAGTAAATTCCTGGAAGATGCTGCATTGGCTTGGCCCTGCTGTCAGTAAATGGAAACACCAAGTGCCTGGGACTGATTTTCTGTCCTGGATTTGGTGGGAAAGAGATTTACAGGTTTTCCATCATCATTTGGGATGGCAGAAGAACAAACTAGAAGAGACTTGGCCCATATGGGTGAACCTGAGGGCTTGTTTTTACTTCCCTTGGAAGGGCTCAGCTCCTGCAGGTGGGATTCAGGAGGCTGAAGTGCTGGTGTCCCAGGAAGTCTAGGTTGGCCTTTCTCTTGTCAGGGTGGCAGAGAATGAGGCTGAAGACCTCTGAGGGCAAGCCCAAGAGAAGGTGTAAGCAGATCCCTCTACAAGGAGTTGACACAGGTATTTGCTGCCAAGCTCCTCCATGGGCTCTTTCCAGCCACTGGAAAGCAGGTGGCACTTCTGGAGCCTGATCCACCCATCACCTCTAGGAGCACACAGGCAGCAGTGCCCTGTCTCTCTGTCTCCATCAACTCTATGCAAGTCTGGCCCACAACCTCAGGCAGCTGTCTGTAGGTGCCACACCATCTGTGGTGACCTGACATGCTCCTCCAGCCTGGAGTCACCTCATGGAGAGGCATCACTGCCCATTCCTGCATTGTACAAAACACCCTGCAAGGGAAATGCTGCTACATCAATGCTTTCATAGCTTACAAAAAGCTTAAAAACCTCTAACCTGGCTCTTGGTTTGTTGGTGTGGCTGAGGAGGGTGGTTGGGGGGGATCAGTCCATGATACAGGTGTCTTGCTCTCTGGGTGAAATTGGACATTCAGTGGGATCATCATCAAGTTTCTCCTGAAACCTGCAACCACAGAGTCCCTTTGCTCTGCTTTAGCTGGTCAAAGTGGGTTCATAAGGAAAGATATCAGAAGTCCTACGTGAGGAATACTCTTGTAGTGCCATGTCTGGAAACCAGGGAGGTTTGTGCCGAGGGAAGAGCACCTCGCAGAGCTCTGCAGAGAACAGGCTGTGGGGTGGGTCTGGGAAACAGCCCAATATGGAGCAGCAGCAGGGTGGCAGGAGATCAGCAGGAATCTCCTCTCTGGCCTGGGTCTCACTCTCTGTGCTCCCTTGTTGCAGGCAGGGGCCGTGCCGGGATCGGGAGCCCCGGGCTGTGGTAGGTGGGGCGATGCTGCACACGCTGTGACGGCGGGGGATGCTCACGGATGCACCTGGAGGAGAGGTAAAACTGCCAGCGTTGCCTCCGGGAGGGCCCTGCCCCATCTCATGACCCTAGCGTGTGCAACCCTTGAGGAGGGCTCCACCCCAAACCCGTCCCTGCAGAGCTCTGAACTCCCCACTCCTCCCAGCTGTGGGAAGAGAACACAGAGAGAGGGTTAGATCTGAGGTCCAGGATTGCCTGGGCTGTGGGACCGGAGCAAAGTCAGCCAGAAATTGGGGTTCCCCTCACGATCTGTCCTGCTCAGCCAGCAGCCCAGCACATACCTGTGTGGATCTGCCCATACCCAGGCTGTAGAGGAGTTTTTGGGTCCAAATCCCACTTTCCCTTGCTCAAGAGGAACTGGCAGCAGGGAGGAGGCTGCTGACATCTCCACAGGGTGAGGGGTTGTAAGGGCAGAGGCAGCAGCAGCCCTGCACTCCTTGTTACCATGAACTGGTAGAGCGCTGACCTGGCCAAGCAATTAGTGATTTTCCTGCTAATGAGAGCTGAAACTTAGCAAGTCAGAGCACCCAGAGCCCCTTGCTGACCCCTGGACACCCTCATGGCTGCTCAGAGAAGAGGTATAATCTCTGGTTTACTGAGCAACATGTTCCAGTGCCTCACCAACCTCACAAGAATTTCTTCCTAAACTCTAATCTAAACTTGCTCTCTGTCAGTGTGAAGCCATTTGCCCCTGTCCTGTCACTACATACCCTTGTGAAAAGTCCCTCTCCAGCTCTCTTGGAGCCCCTTTAGGCACTGGAAGGGGTTCTAAGGTCTCCCTGGAGCTTTGTTTCCTCTAGGCTGGACAACCCCACGAAGCCAGATAATGTTTTAAAAATATCTGCGAAGGTACATCTTGTTTTAAACTAAAATCAGCTGTTACAGTGGCCCAGCCTGGGGGCCATACAGAATACTCCTGCTTCCAGAAGAGGTCAATTCTGGTGACACTTGGTTGCAACTGTGGGGATTATGATGGAGAAAAGCTTACATGGCACTGTGGGGCTACAGCCCACAGCTAAGGATGGTGCTCATAAGACTTGCAAGCTTTGCATCAACAGACGTGTTTGCCAATAAAGTGCCTTTTTTTAATCAAAAAGCTACTTATCTTGTTTGGTGCAATGAGACAAGCGTCCTTCCCTTGTCCTACAGAGAGAGCATCCCAGGGTACATTCGATCAGGACACTTTTGCCAGAGTTTTAGCTGGCAGCTTGTGACACCCTTCAGCAGCACTTGTGTGCTGGGAAAAGAGAAGTGGTGCTCTGGCAGGCAGGATGCTCTGCAGAACTGCAAAGTCAGCAGGGAGAATCACACAGGTTGGCACATCACAGCTGCTTTGAAGCGTTAGAAAACGAATAAATCACACCTATTGCCTGTTTCACCTATTTATGGTGGGCAGGGAATACTAGGGAATAGCACCCTGATAGCCAGGCTGGGAAAGGCAGCTGTGCCATGTTCCTGTCCCCAGCTCTGGGCACTAACAGCCTGTGTGGGACAGGTCTCCTGTGCTGAGGCTGGGGCTGTCTTCCACACCACAGACAACCCAAACTCCGGAGAAGCAAGCCGTGTAAACTGCCAAAGCCTCAAGCTGAACCCCTGCAGCTATTCCTCCTCCTCCTCCTCCAGCTTCATGGGTGCAGCTCTCCATGTGAAGGCAGGAGATGCTGGCCAGGAAGGGTTCCTGCCATTGAACCCCTCCTCAGGAGCACAGACCCTGGCAGGAGCCCACAGGGGTTATGAGAGCAGCAGGAGAAGGTGGGTGCCCAGGCCCCAATGTTTCAGGGCCACAAGAGCAGACTTTCCTCTCCGGATCTGTGCCGAGCAAGGAGCACTAGTCCTTAAGGTCCTTCCTTACTTTTACACTGAGGATTTGAGGAGGGGTGGGAGCTTCAAATCTCTACCGCGGTGCTATCAAAAGCCTGTGCCTTTCTGACAGCCCTTGCCGGTGTCCATGACACGCTTTCTTTCCCCTTGTAGGTAGTAGCGAGCCTGAGCTGAGCGCCGGGAGCGATCCCGCAAGCGCCGGGACAACAAGCGGAACATGAGCGAGAGCGGCCCCGTTCCATGGTCCGCCGAGCGCGAGGAGTGCGAGCCGCATTGCCCGGGCTCGCAGCCGTCCTGCAGCGACGGGGACGAGCCGCTCGGCCAGCCCCCGGAGCCTGCCAGCGGGAGAGCCAGCCCCCGGCACGATGATGCTCAGCCCTCCCGAGCGGAGGGGGAGCGCGGGGCCCCGCGGGACGAACATCTGGAAGCGGTGACAGAGCCAGGCGAGAGGCACAGCGAGCAGGGACAAGGGACAGGCGCTGCCAGCGAGAGCGCCCCCGAGGACGGGGCAGTGCTGGCCAACGGGGTGGACACAGCGCTGGTCACGGGGCCGGAGCAGCCGCCGCGGCAGCAGCGGGACGGGGACATTCCCAGCCGGAGCAGCCCGGATTTGGGGGAGAGGGGCTCCCCTAGCCCGGAGATACCCAGAGGGGCCCTCAGCAAGGAGCGGTGGCACAGCGTCCTGGGATCCTCGGAGGCTCTAAGCGCTGACGAGGCAGAGGAGCAGTTCGGGTGAGTGTGGAGCTGTCGTGGCGTTGGCTCAGCTCTCGTTTGTGTGTGTGTTGTTTTCAAGGCTCCTTGGTTCGAGTTACTCTGCTCCGTGTGTAACTCATCAGTTTAAGAAGCTGCAGCTGTTCTCATGGCTGACTGTGGCTTTTCACTCTTGTTTCTCTCTGGGCTTCTCACAGAGTTTTCCCCTGTTTCTGACTTTTCTCTCTGGACTTCTCACGCAGTTTGTCCCTGTTACAAATGCAGAAAAGCTGTAATTAGAGCCAGTGCCTGCCCACAGAATCACTAAGGTGAAGGAGAAGCTTTTGGGATCTCAGGAGTGCTGGGTGTTGGTTGTGCTCACTCTGAGCATGTCTCACAAGTTGGGAATTCAGCTGCAGCACTTAAGGCAGAGTTACCTGAGATTGCTTAGGGCAAGTATGACAGCCTGGGGATGGTGCAGAGCCAGGCTGGTCTGGGGGACTGGTGTGCCCTGGAAGTCTCTGGCAGCATGGCTAGTTCTGGCAGTCCCTGGGCTAGCGGGTGACAGCTGTGCATCCAAGAGAGGGCAAGATACTGAGCTTTGCTCTCTGCTGCTCCTGTGGCAGGTGTTACCAGTGCCTGAGTGTCACAGGGGCAGCAGTGTGAGACAAAAGATGTGAATGTCATCCTATTCTCAAGTGCCTGAGACAAACCAGCACATGTGCAATGGCCCTCGGTCCCTGAGTCCTCTGTGCTGTCAGCCTGGCTCACAGGAGGACTCTCCAGGCTGGGGCAGATTTTATGCCTCCACAAGTTTCTAGAACTCCCTGGGGCTCTGAAGGTTGGGGGCTGAGGGGTCACTGGGATGAGATGGGGTACTTCCCGTGCCATTCCTGTGGGAGTGGTATGGATGCTTCCCTTTGCCACCAGAAATCAGCCAGGGCTCTGGAGCTGTAGCCACTCAGGGTTGATGCCTGTTGTGAGTTTTATAGCCCTGCCTGTGTACCTATCCTGGGCTGGGGGAGATGCTGCAAGCAGGAGGGGCTGGAGAAGAGGAGCAGAGGTTGTCCCAGAGGTGCATGGCCTTCTGAAGAGAAGGTGTGGAAAGGACAGGGTGGCCAAGGTGGCCTGTGGATCAGCTCCTGGCTTTAGCCCAGTGCAGGCTCCAGGCTGTGCTGATCGTTTGGAGCGCTGTCTGGAGTGTGGGCAGGAGTGTCAGCAGAGCTGGGGAGCCACACAGGGTGTGGGCTGATGGCAGGAGTCCCTCCTTCTTTGCTTCTCCGGTGTTGAACAGGCTCCCCTATAAAAAGCTGGTGGTTTGTTTTACTCAAGGCCTTCCACAAGAAGCAGCAGCACAGTTCCAATGAGCACAGCTGAAGGTATTGAAGGGGAAGAGTGTCCAGTGCAGGCTGCTGCTGCGTGGAGAGTTCAGGGAGCCAGTCCCCAGGCAGGTCCCACGAGCCCTATAAGCTACGCAGGCAGATCTTGGATATCTGCAAGTCTCTCAGGTTTCAAGGGAATCATATTTGCTTGGTAGGTGGCTCTCTGGCAGAGGCTATGAGTTCAAGAGGAAGCTAGGAGTGGTCAGAGAATGCTGCTGCAATCACTGCAAGTGCAATTATTTTAAGGTACTTGGGCATGAATTGGGAGAAGTGGCAGGCTGAGGATGTGGAGATGATGCAACCTGACTGGGCTCTGCATGCACAGCCCGTGATCTTGTACTCTAAACATATTCACTTGGATAGCAAATAAGTCTTTTGGGAAGCTGAATGCACAAGGGACAAGTCACACGCTATATTCAAAGGCAGAAGGGCAGCTGGAAAACTTCAGGGACACATCTGAAATCTGGGAAAGCACTTATTGCCTGCGGATGGGGTTTAGCTCACTGTGTTCAGGCTCATTAGGACTTTGACCACCATTCTTTGGGCTAAATGGCAGAAATGTGTGGCTGGGCCAAACCCAGCAGGGAGCTGGTCTGTCCTGCCCATATGGACTGTCTGGCTCTCCTGGATCAACGTGGGTCAGCAGAAGCAAAGCTGACAGATGGACCGAGGCACTGGGAAGTCACTGTCATCCCACATCACCTCTGAGTTTCCCCAGGTTTTTTTTCTCCCTTTGGGGAGTTGCTGTGTCTGCAATGACCCATTCTGGGTACAGGAGAACCTGGCCTGACGTTTTACTGATGAGCAGTCAAGTACTTGTTCCTGATGACAAATCACTTGTCATCATCCACATATTGCTGCTGGATGCATTTTGTCCCTGAATTTTGAAGGACTTCAGAAGGAGGGGATGAGTCCTGCTCTTCCTGCTGAACCAATGGAGAATTAAAGGGGGAAAAGTCATTCAAGGTCGTCACTCCATGGTGGAGCTGGAGAAAGGAACCATGATTGCCCTGCTGAAGGCAGGAAATGGTTGGTAAAAAACTCCAGGAAATACAGCCAAAGCTTTAATGCTTGTACTTCATTTTGTCATCAACCGAATCCCCTTTTCCCCTTTCTGGTTTATCCCATGGCATCCATTGGCAGACTGATACACCATTTGTCAAAGCCCCATTTTCCTGTCATTGTGGCTGTGTTGCCTAAAGATCTTTCACCTTCCCAGAAGCCCCCAACATTGGCCCTGCTGATCTCAGGGAGGTCACAGCTCTGCAGTCAAACTGAGAGCCCACCAGTGAATGATACTCTCTGCTTTCAGCCCCATGAACTCATGCAAAAAAGTCAAACTTTTAATAGAGAAATCCCCACCTTTGACTTGTAGACACACTTAGTCCCTGCAGTTTTGGGACTGCAGCCTTTGCCCACACATTTCCACCCATGACAACCTATAGCTGTCGAAAAATTCAAATTCCATCGTATAAAGATTCAGAAAAACTTTGCAAAAAGCCTGCAGTGCATAGGCAAGAAAATCCTGATTTCCATCATGTCCTTCTCTGGCAGGACTTCCCCACTCCACCAACGCAGCAAACTTGTGACAGCAAGTTGAACATTGTTGGGGTGTCCTGTGCAGGGCCAGGAGTTGGACTCAGTGATCCTCGTGGGTCCCTTCCAACTCGGGATGTGCTGTGATTCTATGATTCTGTGATAGGCTGTACTTTATAACAAGTAATTAACCGGTGAGAAATGAAACGTAAACAACTCAGTGCATACAACTCAGGAGTGGTTCAGCTCAGCCATCCCTGGTTGCCCTGCTCTGTGTGCCTCACTGTAAGCAATAAACAGGAGTTTCCAGAGACA
This sequence comes from Pipra filicauda, assembly GCF_003945595.2. NCBI lineage: Eukaryota > Metazoa > Chordata > Aves > Passeriformes > Pipridae > Pipra > Pipra filicauda. Next base: position 9,583,182 of record NW_024104532.1, read on the forward strand.
GGGAAGGCAGCACAGGCAATTTGACACCGTGTTCTTCCTGCAATACACTTACAAAAACTTGTGATTACAATGCACATAAATATACAACTCCTTATTTCAGCAGAGCAATTGCCTTCCCTGCTGTGTAATAAGTAGGCGACACCTCCCCGTGGGGAGGCAACGTTGGGTTCATTCACAGGAGCGAGGTCTTTCCCCGTCTCCTACCTTAGCCTGGCTTTCCTTGTATGGGATGCAGATGGTGCTCCTGGATTAGTGTAAACTGTGCAGTCTCTTTGTCCTCTGTCTTCTCTGGGACTGGGCAAGGAGAGATGTGACGTGCTCGATGCCCACTGAGAGGGACTTTTCACAAGGGCGTGTAATGACAGTACAAGGGGGAACGGTTTTAAGATGAAGGAGGACAAGGGATAGATTAGAGATAAAAAAGGAATTCTTCCCTGTGAGGGTGGGGAGGCCCTGGCACAGCTTGCCCAGAGAAGCTGTGGCTGCCCCTGGATCCCTGGAAGTGTCCAAGGCCAGGTTGGATGGGGCTTGGAGCAACCTGGGCTAGTGGAAGGTGTCCCTGCCCATGGCAGGGAACGAGATAAGCTTTACAGTGCCTTCTAATCCAAACCATTCTATGATTCTATGACCCATCCAAGACCAGTGCTCCTGTGCTGACCTCCACAGCCTTTGCTGGGACATTTGTGGTGACACAGACTTTCTCCCTTTGCTGCCTGCTGTGAGTTTGGGCTCAAGGGATAAGTAAAGGTCTGGCATATGCCAGGTCTGTGGTGTGAACAGTCAATGGAAATGATTCTGTTCAGTGTGGTGAGAGGATGGGACCTGTCTGGCTTGGGATTATGGCAGTGGGACCTGCTAAGTAATAACCAGGAGGTGCAGGGCTTGATGGCTGTTGGTGGGTGTGATAGCCAGGAGCACCCAGGAGAACACCCACAGGCCCAGCTGCTGTGCACAGCACCCTGGAAACGCCTGCTGTTCCCCCAACCTCACGGGGATGGGCCCTCCTGCACAGGTGCTCTCACACAAAGCCATTCCACTGGTGATTGCAGTGAAGCAATGCAGGCCAAGGGGTGGTGTTGTGGCTCTCTTGGAGCACCTGCAGAAGCCACAAATCCCCAGGGTTCTTCCTTGGTGTATGGAGGACACAGACCCTCTGGAGGGGAGGGACCATGGAGGTTCACTGGGGATGGAGGCTGTTGCAAGAAGTTTGGCAACTGGATAGTCTGCCAGGCAGGTCCAGAACTCCCATCCCTGGGTGTAATTTAGGCTGTAAAGTCCTTCCTGTCACAAGGAGATGAAGGTTTTAAGGTTCCTCCTGCTTTGTGGAAGGAGATCTTTCCAGTCCACATTGTCATGGCCAGGCACTGCAGTTCACCCTCCAGGGAAAGATGTGTTTGTGAAGACAAGCTGTCCTGGGGATTGAGGGCTCTTTGGGCTGGAGCTGCTGCTCTCTGTCTCATTTCTGCTGTTTTGAGGCATGGCCAGCTCTGATGAACTGGCTGACAGTTTTCTAAAGCCTTGAGCTCTTGGAATCAAGGGATTATGTGAGCCTCTGGATTCATGTAAGTTTTTACCCATGTGAATGCAGAGCTGGGCTTGAAAACAGCATCTCTGGTGGCTGAGACATCAGAGGGGACTTTAAAGGGTGCAAAACCTTGGGGTTTGGGGCCTGTCAGGTCTCATGACTGGTGTAAGCCACATGTGGTTGTCGCCCTCCTTGCACAGCCCTTCAGGTGGGTCTGTCCTGCTCCCTGCTGTGTTGGGATGCCCTTTTCCTGCTGCAGCTGACCAGCCTGCAGCATCTCAAAGAAGGGAAGGTGGCATGGCACAGCCATTTCATGGACCCTGACCTGCTTGGGTTCCTCAGCCTCTTGGCACACAGAGAAATAAGAAACCCGAGAGCAGAGTTGGCCTCTGCTTTTCAGTGGCTCTCACCCTGGCACGTCAGAAACAGGAAAATCTGCCTTTGCTCAAATTCTTTTCCATGAGCATTTTTCTTGCAGAGATGGGGAACAAGAAGCCTGGTAGCTTTGTGCCCTCTCCTCACTGCCACAACAAGGCTACGTGCACCTCTGGCTGTATGTGCTGCTGTGAGGAAAGTGAACTCCATGATAGGTGGAGGAAATGTTCCTGTAGCTTTTACCTGTGTCACCCACGAAATGTGGGACTGTGACAGAGCAAATGGAGCTCTGCCAGTGGCTGCTGGAAGTGGGGAGGCAGGTTTCACCTGAGACCCTGGGGTATCTCAGGCAGGTCCTGCTCTGTTCTGTGAGCTCTCCAGGTCTCTCAGTCAGAGACTATTGCTGGATTTGACTCAGATTAATTCTCCCAGTGTGGGTTTGTTTGAGATGTGTGCTGGAATGTGTGCCTCTGCACCCAAAGCTAAGCAGATTCAGGGTTGCTGACAGTCCTCCAGCAACCCTGGAAGCTGTGTTTTTAGGTTCTTGCATCTCACAGCCTGTAATGCTGTGCCTGAATCCCCCAGGCCATCTGTAAAACAGGATGGAGCCTCCCCTGCCTGGGTGTTTGTCACCTTTCACGTCCCTCTCAGTGGAGAGAACACTCTTTGGAGGCAGCCTTGCACTTCCAGGGTGCCTCATCTAAGGGAAGAGGCTGAAGTTACAGCATGTGGATTGCTCCCTAAAAGCTTCTGGTTTTCCTCCCCTGTAAAAGGGATCAAAGACATTTGCTGCTGACATCCAAACTTAGATGAAATATCCTCAGCCTTCAGGATTTTCATGCTTTTGAAGTAACCGTAATTGGAACGCTTAAAGGAAGATTAAATCCATTCTGGCATTGGATCCAGTAGCAGGTGTCATGTGCAAACGTCTCCAGTTCAGAGGTCTGGCTTTTTACTGGGACATGAGCAAATTAAGGGTTGATTGGGCCTCTGGGATTGCTCATCACAAAACTCTGCCTTTTTCAGCTATACAAACTTGTAATAAAATCAGGAGTCAAGCAGGTTAAACCACAGAAAGGTCCCAAGGGCCTGTAATCACAGTGTCCATTTCTGCCTCTTCTCCTTCCTCCCAGCTTCAAGTGGAACGGGGCAAGAATTGCCTTGACAGTATTTTTGTGTTTTCCCCTTTTGGTCCAGGTTTGCTTCTGGAGATGCCAAGCTGAGCTGCAGCGATGATGACAGGGAGCATTTTCAATTCAAAGACATCAGGGATGGCTTCAGCTCGACCTTTGAGAAGATTGTTGAGTCTGACCTTATGAAAGGGACATACTACAGCAGCCTGGACTCTCTGGATGTCCTCTCCCTCACAGACGAGACCGACAGCTGTGTCAGCTTTGAGGCCCCGCTCACCCCCCTGATCCAGCAAAGGGCCAAGGAGAGCCCCGAGCTCTTGGAGCAGAAACTGGCAGCCCAGCAGAGAGAAGCCCTTCACCACATGGCTGCTGACAAGCAAGAGCAGGGAGCAGCAAAGCCAGCAGAGGGGGATTTTGGGAGCCCTCTAAGGCACTCTATTACCAGCAGCAGGTCAGAGAATGTGCTGAGCCGGTTGTCCTTGAAGAGTATCCCAAACGGGTTCCACGTGGAGGGGTCGGAGGAAGATGCCACCAAGATCATTAACTCCATCAGGTAAGACAGGGAATTTCTTGGGCAGTGGCTCCTTGTCTTATGGGATCCCAGTCCAGGAGCAAGGCTCAGTGGACGTGTTAGAGATGGAGCTGCTCCTTTATCCCTTGTGCTTCCTCTCTGGTGTTGTGGCAGAGACCAAACACCACCAGGAAGAGCTTTGCTGCCTGTGGGTTAGGACTGCACTGGGGACCAAGGTCTCATCCAGTTAGTCCAGCAGGGCTGTGTCTGAGTCCTCCCTGTGCTCAAAGCCAGGACCCCAAAGCACAGGTGAGCTGCAGGATCCTGAGGAGTCCTGTGATCCCAGGAAAAACCAAAGCTCTGCATTTGGTGGTCATGTTGGCTCTGGAGGGCATCACCATCCCTCTGGCTGCTCACAAACCTCGTCTGTCCTTACAGCAGGTGAAGCTGAGGCTCCTCTGGGCAGACCCCTGACTCGTCTGCCTGACACCTTGGCAGGTTGGGGGCAGTCAGGTGCACTCCCAAAAGTGCTCTGAAGTGCAGGGAAACCTCAGGGTTTTATTTAGGACTAGATACCCCTGTAAAAGCCTCCCTAAAGGTTCTTCTGCAAGCAGTGAGAAGAACAGCAGAGACTTCATCCTCTGCCCCAGCTCAGACCCAATCCATCACCCCTGGGAGGCAACAGCTCATCTGTAGGGCACTCCCCTGCATGAGGGAGAGCAACCAGGTCATGGGAGAGCTGGAGCAAGGTTCTATGTCCAGCTCCCAGGCCTTCAGTGAGTCACACTGTTCAAAAATGAATCAATAGGTGCTATAACTGGCCTTGGACAGGAAAATAAAGGGCTGTATCCCCACCTACATGGTGCCAGCAGGGCTACCCAGAGTGTTGTCCATGGCAACAGTTGGCCACAAGGCCAGCAGGCAGCTGGAGAGGAGCAGCCCACCTGTAACAGCAGGTTTGGTACCAGTCCCATTGACACCATTTGTACAAGTGCAGTTTCTCATCCCCAGCAAATAAGCTGAACTGAAAAGCATATTATCTATCCCTAAAATTTCCTGAATGTCCACAGCTTGGAAAGAGCTTGGCATGCCTTTCCACATGAGTGGAGAGAGAGGAAGCTTCAAAAGGTGTTGGGCTGCTTACTTTGATACATCCTCATTACTCTCTCTGCAGCCTTTAATTTGAAATTGAATCGTGCCATTTCATTAGGCTTGTCCAATGTCCTGTGAAGAAAGGTAATGCATGTGTACCCCCAAAATGCCAGGCAGTGGAAGGATTGTAGGAAAATTTATTTCCAAAGTGGAGAACACTGGACTTAAAGAACATTAACCTCAACAGTGTTTCAAACACTGGGCCTGGGGAAAGACACACCCCCTGCTTTTCTCAGGGCTTTTATCATCCCTGGATCCCCCCCAGTGTGGGGGTCCTTAAACATGTCTGCAAGTACTTTTTCTCATGCCAGGGAGAGTTTCTCTAGAATGCAGGAGAAGCAAACATCTAAAACTGGCTCTGGGAAAAATGGCTCTTCCAGGCCATTAGGAAAGTCTTCCTAAGCAAAATAAGCCCTGATCTCCTCGTAATAAACCTCCCGGAAGGGTCTTCTACCCTTACAGCCCACCTCATAAACACGTGGGTTTTTTCATGCGTTTTGGTGAGGACGAGAAGAAATGGAAACGTGGCGTTTTTGGGTGGGTTCCACGGGGTCACACGGCTGCTCCTGGAGCGTCCCTTGTTCCCGTCCAGCGACGCCAGCCTGAAGGACACCCTGTCAGACTCCGACTCCGACATGGGCAGCACGGAGCAGCTGGACCAGGGCAGCACGGACACCTTGGCCAACGGCTGCAGGGCGGACAGCGAGGCTGCCAAGAGGTTGGCCAAGCGCCTCTACAACCTGGAGGGCTTCAAGCGCTGCGACGTGGCACGGCAGCTCGGCAAAAAGTGAGCGGGGCCGCCCTGGGAGAGGGTGGCAGAGGCGGCAGCCTGGAGCACAGTGGTGGGGAGGGTCTGGGGAGCACTGGAAGGGGCAAACCTGGTTGCTGGATGGGGCTGTTGGAGATCCTTCCAGTTGAAACTGGCCCAGTGCCCTTAAAATATGAATCCTACGAGCTGCCCGAGATGTTGGGCATTAGCTGCCACAAGCTGCTGCCCATCAGAACCGAGAGCTTCCTGTGTTTGGTAAGGGCCCAGCAAGACTACAGCAAATCCCCAGGATGAAGGTTTTAGGATCCAGACCTGGATTGTCACAGGGATCCCTGCCAGTCCCCAGGTTTTTCGTGTCTGCACCCCAAAACCTTCCTGCTGCAGAGCCTCCCAACCCAGTCTGTAAGATGGCAGGAGAGCAACACCAGAGGTCCAAGCACTTCAGCTGGTAGATTTGCCTGGGTAGAGCAGAAGGGTAATAAAAAGTGTTTATTCAAATACTCAAAAGTGGGAGAGTTGCAGAGATTTCTAAGAGACAGAGTAACAGTAATGAGTGTGGCAGTAACAGATTATTTTAGGATGCCAGTGGGTGTGAAGGCACCAATCCCCATCATCCTTTGCCTGGATCAGATATAACCCATGTTGCTGGGATTTTTTTTTTTTTTTTGTCCTTGAAATGTCTCCCTCCTGCCCAGATCAGCAGAACACACCTTGTACCTCAGTGAATACCCAACCTTTCAGTAGCAAGGATAGTCTGTGACTCCCAGCTTAGTCCTGGGACAGAAGGAGCCCAGGAATGGTCTCCCAGAGAGGCCCTTTGTATCACCTGGCAGCATCCCCATCCTTCTCTTTTGCTGTGGTTCTTGTAGCAGGTGCATTGCTGGCTGCTGCTGCCTCAGGTCTGACATCCTTCTCCTTTCTTTCAAATTTGCCATGACAGCTCATTGAGGGGGAGTAAGTTCCAAGCAATGGTCCTCTGAGTCTATTCCTCTGCTAGTTCCTGCTGTCCTCACTCACCCCTGCAACCCTCACACCTTGGGAGGGTGTTGAGTGACCCACATTTGGGAATTCACACAGCTTTTGAAATAAAAGTTTTGTTTTGGTCAGCTGGGTTTTGACATCTGAACCATTTCCTGGCATAAGACCTGAACAGAGCTGCAGGCTCCTGTTATGGAGCAGGAAAGGGAGAAGGATGAAGATAGGTGTGGGTTAAGTTGGTCTTTCTCACTTAAGACAATGTAAGACAAACCTGTGGTAGTGGGAGCAGGGTAAGTTTAAGTGATGCTTTGAGGTCAGCTCCGTGTAGGAGGGCTGAGCAAAAAGTGAAATCTCATTTTGAAGCTATTTAGCTTGTTTTACGCCCTTTTTTACTTTGTGGTCATTGGCAATTTTCTCAAAAACAACAAAACAAAAAAGAAAACAACAAAACAAAACGCCAGAAGTAAAATAAACCAAAGCCAAAACCGTTCATCATTGTCAAACAAGCAGAAAAGGCTTGATGAAGGCCTACAGAGCTCCTCTTACCTTTCACCTCAGTTGGATGGAGGTCTGTGTGGCAGGGCCACCAGCCAGAGGATGGCAGGAATGCCCGCATGGGAAATGCCTTGAAAGGCCACCATCCAAAGGATGGCAGGAATGTCCCCAGGGGAAATGCCTTCCTGTGGGAATGTCTCTGGTGTCTGAGCCGCATGATGTAAGTGTCACCCATTCCTGCAGGGAGGGCTGGGACTGGCACAGAGAGAGAGGAGGACAATTACTGAATGAGGAGGCCAGAGCAAACACCTGAGCCCACCTTAGTGTGGTCCATGGTCTTGCCCTGGCCAGTGTTGGCATCCCCTGGCCTGGGACATGTTAACTGGCTCTGGAGCTCAGGGAGAAGAGTCCCAACAATGTCACTGACCCCCTGGCTAGACATAGGAGTTTGTGGCTTCCTGGGGGCTGGCTGCCTTCAGGTGACCTGTGATACTGCAGCTTCTCCAGGCAGAGAGGGACCAAGGGGGGCACACAGGAAGGTGTGATGAGGACTGCTGGCACCACAGCAGCTGGCTCAGACCACTTGTCCTGGGATTCACAAATTCCCCATGGACTCCTGGCCTTCAGCAAGACCCACTGACTGAGCTGAGCCTGTGCTGCCTCGATGGGAGCGTGGGGTGAAGGGGAGCTCCCTCCCACCTTCATCCTGCCTGGTCTAGTTAGAAATGTAAATTAAGGTGTAGCTCCATGTGTAGGCCGTGGAAACATCTCAAAAGCAGTTCAACCCACCCAAAATCTGTGCTGGGTATAGACATGCCAAGTCTTGTTGCTTTAGGGAGCCTCGGGCAAGGCCATTCCTTCAAGCTCAGCTTGAGAGTAAGTGTGGGAGTCAGACACTGCTCTCCCCTGGTGGCTGCAGTGCTGCAGGACAAGGCAGCTGTTGGTCTGTGCCCAGGGCACAGGGTGCCCAAGCAGGTTCCCAGGACACCTGGTAAATGGATGTCCCAACAGAAGGACTCATAGAATCATGGGAAGAATCATAGAGAGGCTTGGGTTAGAAGGGACCTTAAGGCTCACCCAGTTCCAGCCTCCTGCCTGGGCAGGGACACCTTCCACCAGACCAGGTTGCTCCAAGCACCATGCAACCTGGCCTTGGACACTTCCAGGGATGGGGCAGCCACAGCTTCTCTGAGCAACCTGTGCCAGGGCCTCACCACCCTCATAGGAAAGAATTTCTTCCCAATATCTAATCTAAACCCACCCTCTGTCAGTGTGGAGCCATTCCCTCTTGTCCTGTCACTCCATCCCTTGTCCGAAGTCCCTCTCCAGCTCTCCTGGAGCCCCTCTAGACACTGGAAGGGGCTCTCAGATCTCCCTGGAGCCTTTTCTTCCCCAGACTGAACAACCCCAGCTCTCCCAGCCTGTCTCTGTGGCAGAGGGGCTCCAGCCCTCAGAGCATCTTTGTGGTCTCCTCTGGACTTGCTCCAACAGATCCACATCTTTCTTGTGCTGAGGCCCCCAGACCTGCACACCACAATACTCCAGATGTGGTCTCACGAGGGCAGAGTAGAAGGGGAAAGTGCTTTACTCCTGAGAGACTAAAACAGCCCGTGTGAGGGGGTGACTGAGGGCAGGGAGAGCACTGGCTGGTTCCCAGCACTGGCACAGCCAATGCTTGAGGTCTTCTGCAGGCTCAGAGCTGAGAGAATCCCAGGGGAGGTCTGGGGCTTGCTCAGTTCTGCTCATCCTTTGCCACAGAGGTGAAGGTGTGGTGACATCTCCTTTCACAAACACGTGGTCACCTTCTGCTGTGAAGTTCCAGGACAAGTGGAGAAGTGCCCCTGGGAAGCTGGCAGGAATCTGCACACCAGGGACTGTGACACTGCTTCAGACAAATGCTTTGGCCGTGGGTCCATGAGGTCTTTCCCACAGCTAGCAATCCCAAAATGATAGGATTGTTTTACGAGTGTGAGGCCTTGTGGCTTCATACAGCTTTGAAACAGTCTCCTGCACAACCCCCAGCACCAATATTTGTCTCCTGCCTCTCAAAACTCAGCCTGGGACTCTCCCCTGGAGCTGTCCTGCTGCTCTGCCCGACCCTGCTGTGTGTTGTGCATCCACACCAGAGGCTTTGCAGCATCCACCTCACAGCAGAGATGAGATAATGCCGTAGGAAAAGCAATGAATTCTGCTTTAACACATCTTGGCATGAATTTGGATGTGGAATCCTTAGCAAAACACTTTTCATTTCATGGGGAGAAGGAAAAGGAATTGTATATGGCAAAAGCTGAGCATATTGAGATCATGTCTGATTTCTTGCCCACTTTTATTTATTACTCTTGCACTTCCATGGAGCTGTGCAAATAGAGGAGCTCCACAGGCCCCATTCTGGCTCTAAAGACAACACATCTCCAAGCATCCTACAAAAACGTGGCAGGGCAGTGGTTTCTGGAGAAGCATTCAGGGATGAGCAGGGCCAGAAGCTTGGCTGAGCCCTCCTGCTCCAGTTTCCAGCAGCATCCATCTGCCATGGGAGCAAGGTGCTGTGATGAGAGGGTGGGATGGGGTGGAGAGCAGGAATATTGCAGTGGGAGGAGGAAACACATCCAGCAATGGGAGAGAAGAAGGTGTTGGATGAGCACAGGACATCCTTATGCCCTCCTCCTCCTCATGGATGCTTTGGGAGGAGGCTCTGCCTGACCAGCAGCACAAGAGGGGTGCAGCAGGGGAGGTGTCTCTCATTCTCAGGTGTCTGGGGCTGCCTGCAGGCATGTTACTGTCCTTTTTAAGCCCAGAGAAAGTCCCCCTGGGTCTGGAATCACGTCTGCAATGTCTTGCTGTGATTGGGCTGGCCAGGAGGCAGCAGTCTGCTGTTCCTCTTGTGGACAGTGTCTTCTTCCCTGATGAAAGGGCTGACTACTCCCTCTTTAATTACAGCAATGAATTTAGCAAGTTGGTAGCAGAGGAGTATCTCAGCTTCTTTGACTTCACTGGCCTGACCCTTGACAAAGCACTCAGGTGAGCTGGGCTCTGGGATGGATGGAGCAGGGCAGTGGGGATTCCTCCAGGCTTCCCAGCACCGTGGGGGCCTCCCATGTGATAGGAGCAGGGACAGGGGGGAGCTCCAGGCTGTCATTTAATCTTTGCTTTGGCACGTTTGGCACAAGGTGCTGCCGCCAAAAGTGCACTTCAAGGGGAGGGTCCCCAACCTGCTCCCCCATGGTGGAGAGCAGCTTTCCCAGGAATCCCGTCCTGTACAAAATCGGGGCAAGTGGGAGCGACTTCTTCCCTTGGGATGGGCAACCCGTCCTGGTGCCATGGAGCCAGGGGTGGGTCAGAGCTCAGCTGGCAGCGCTTCCCTGCACAGCTCAGCACTGGCTCCAGAGACCCCCTCGCATCCCACCTGCAGGGCCTGGGGTGCACAGGCTGGGGGGAGGATAAAGGACCCCTTCCCATCTCACTCCTTAGCGTGGACACTGCCCAGCAGACTGATCCACGAGGTCTCTAAGTATCCCTTTGTTCCTGCAGGACGTTCTTGAAGGCATTCCCGCTGATGGGAGAGACGCAGGAGCGGGAGCGGGTGCTGATCCACTTCTCCCGGCGGTACTGCCAGTGCAACCCAGAGGAGAGCACGTCTGAAGGTACAGACCCCTGTCCCTGGGATCCTGCCCTGACTGTTATCCCTGCCCTGGGAGGGACTGGGGATGCTGGGTGCAGACATTGAGTGGAAGGAGACCTTTCCATGCAGATTGAGGAAAGCTGCTGGCCTGCCCCACACAGGATTTGTGTTCCCCACATCTCCAGCTGTAACACAAAACAGCACAGCTGGGTAGAATTCTGGGCTCGCTGTAGCTGCAGATTTTCAGAGCTACTTTCAGCCTCTCCACGTTATTTTTTAAGTGGATACAGTTTCTTCTGACATTTTTAGGTTAACTGTTGGACTCGATGACCTTAAAGGTCTTTTCCAACCTTAATAATTCTACACTGTCACCATCCCTGGAAGTGTTCAGAAAGTGTGGCACTTGGAGATAAGGTTCAGTGATGAACACAGTGATGCTGAGTCAGCAGTTGGACTGGATGATCTTAGAGGTCTTTTGGTTCTATGATTCCGTGGGAAAGGTCATCCCTGGTACACGTGTGCACACACAGACACACACCCAGACACGAGCATGCCCATGTTTGCACTTAGATAAGTGCCTCTACACACCTGCTAACAGGCATCTGGAAATGCCCCCATGGGTGGAATCAGGCTGCTGCCCTGCTCTCAGCTGCCAGTTATTCCCCTTCCACCCCCTCTCCATGTTTCATTTCCCTGTGTTTGTGTGATGTTCTCCCCCACTGATCCAAAGATGAACTTCCCTGGGAAGGGTCCTGCACCTGGAGACATTAAACTGCAGGCTGAATTTCCAGCAGCAGTCCCCAGCTGAAATATCCCACATGCCAAGTTCTGACTCCTCTCCAACGCTTCTCTCTGGAAGTGATCCCTGGTTCTGTTGCATCCACCTCCCAACCCTACAGACCAGGGCCATGGGACCTAAACGCCACATCCAGTCATTGCCTGAACACCTCCAGGGATGGGGACTCCACCACTTCCCTGGGCAGTCCCTTCCAATGTTTAACCAACCTTTCAGTGAAGAAATTCTTCCTGATGTCCAACCTGGACCTCTCCTGGCACAGCTTGAGGTCATTTCCTCTTGTCTTGTTGCTCATTGCCTGGGAGAAGGGACCGACCCTGGTTTTTCTCCCAGAGAATTCTGTCTTGTTATTCCTTTCCTGTACTGATGAAGCCCAGACGTGGAAGAACTGCCTGGTTGTGTTTTGACTCTCAGCTGTGTGAGCTGAGAGAAAAAGTGAGTGCAACTGAGCCGAGGAACAGCGAGAGAATGGCAGGTTTTGGGACACCAGCTCCACCTTGGGGCCGTGTGGGACATGATTTACCTGACCAAAGTTATAGAGCAAAGCCTAATGTCAGTCCAGAACCTCCCACAGAGACTTAAAAAGCGCTTAAAAAGAGCTTGGCCTTGAGCATGGAGTGCTCAGGACGTGTCACTGTTCCATACAGCCCCAAGAGCTTAGAGACTGGCAGGGACTGATGGCCAAAGACCTCAGGACAAACCCCTGAGGTCACTATGATCAACTGGGGCAAACCAGCTCTGTTTGCTGGGGTCTCTGCCCCATCTGCAGTGACATCAGGACAAAATGGAAACCATGGAATCATAGAAAGGGTTTGAAGGGACCTTAAAGATCATCTGGTTCATGGAAATGGAGTAAGACTTAGTAGAAAGTCTGGTCTTTAGAAAGCTATTGGCAAAACTGCTTTAAAAACAGTTCCCTGGTGATTGTTTCAGGAAAAGGCAGAGTTTGAGGGAGAAGAGGATGACTTTGTAATTTTTTAAACTGTCTTACACAGTTGAATGAAACAGGTATTCTTTAAGGTCCCCAGCCATAGCAACTGGCCTTGGTTCTGCAATAGGTGGGCTGTCAAGACAGCAAACACCAAAACTGCCTGGGAAGGGGAGTAATCAGCCATAGCTGTGTGACTGTTGTGTGTTTCAGATGGGATTCACACCCTTACCTGTGCCCTGATGCTGCTAAACACAGACCTGCACGGCCATGTAAGTAGTCCTTGGAGATGTATCCATCCTTTGTCCCTTCCCAGTATAGGGGTCTCTTCCCTCAAGCTCAGTGTGTTGCTGGAAAATTGAGATAGGTTGGCAGAGAGTACTTGACCTGTTCCAGGGGGAATTTTGGGTGCCAGACCTGGACCTGGGGACGGTTCACACACAAATGTCACTCCCCACTCAAGCCAAAGGCCTGTCTCCTGCTGACAGCAATTATCCTTTAGAGGGACAGGCAGTGCAGCTTTCCCCCCAGGACCTGTTGCACACATCAGCCCTGTCCCAGGAGCTCTCACTGGGGTCTTCCCCACCATTCTCTGTTGATCTGGGAACAGCAGCACCAGTTGTGCTGCAACTTCTTGTGCTGCAGGCACCTGAAGCTCCCCTTGTCCCAGAAACTGCTGCAAGGGGGTCAGTTGTTTCACACAGGTCTAGATTTCATATTTCCTTCCCAAAACACGAAATAAATCTCAGCTGTTCCTTTTCCCCAAGATGTAACAGGAGAATTTCATACCAGAGGGGCCTCTGGAGACAAAGAGCAGTGTGAGCAGAGCTCAGTGCCCAAAAGAGTGGCTGGAGAAGAGCAGAAGCTGTGAGAAGATCTCTCACCACCTTTTAGAGGTTCTTTCTGATGGAGGAGGTTGAATTTGTTCTTAAAAGGTCAACCAGAATGTGTAGAGCAGAGGAGAGAAAAATAACTCCAGGAAGGAGATTAGACCTGTCCAAGGGGACAGCACTGGGACATTGTGCACCTCTGGAGACCCATTTCCCAGCCACACCTCTGGGAGTGGACCCTGTGCCCTGCTCAGTGTTGAGGTTGAAGGCACTGCTGACCCAGATCCCCTCCCTGCTCTCCAGCTTCATAGTGCAGGTGTAGAGCAGCTGTGAGGCTCCAAGGGCTGTGCTCCCTTTCCAGGGGTAGAGGGGCTCCTCAGCTCTCAGGCTGATTAGGTACCTTCTTTCGTTGCCCCTCTGAGAGCTGAGACCTGGAGCTGCAGACCCCCCAGAAGGTGGAGGGGACATGGAAGGGGACAGGGCTGGAGTTTGTTACAGCAGCCTGAGCGTGACCCAGGATTTTCAAGGTCGTCATCAGGCTCCTCTTCTGCCTCCAGCTGGTAACCCTTTGCTGTCCATCTGCACAGGCTTGCCCTGATTTTCTCTTCATTAGCCTGTAATGAGAGCACAGAAGGCCGTAACTCACCTCTCTTTGTTTCATGCTGGTTTATAATCACGTTTGAGGGGGGCCTTTTTCTGTGGGGCTGGGAAGAGGACACTACATGAGCGCTCTTCACCGATGAGGGCAAAGATGCAAAGGCCACCAACTTCACCAGGGCCATCCTGAGGGCCCACCTGGGAGACCCTTCCCATAATTGCAACACAGATATTGCCCTCATGGCAGTGACAGTGTCAGCACAGCAGCCAGTGAAGGGAGTGACTGGTTTTTCAGGGGGATCCTGTCCAGATGTGCACTGTGACATCCTTTCCAGATGTGGCCTGCACCAAGCTGCCTACAGCTGCCATGGCCTCATCCTCTGGGAACAGGGAGCTATGAGCAGTGTCACTCTGGCCTCTGGGTCCATTCCCACCCACATGGCTCCCAGTAACCCATCTCTGCACTCATCCTTCAGCCAAAACCGTTGGAGCCAAGGAAATATTTCCACCAAAGCATTTCCATTGTGGCAGAAGGCAAACTATATGACTTCAGTCCAAAATAATCTTATTTAGTCTAGGGTTTTTTTTAAGGAAAAAACAGATCCAAGATATGCCTCTGGGAAGACAAACATTATTGAAAAGGCCAAAAAACCTACCTAAAGCTCCAAAACCTTACCATTTCTATTTTTCATTGACAAGCTGGCTAAGAGGCCTGGTAAGAAGAAATGTTCTCGTGATACCTAGGCAAAATAAAAATAACTTCCTTTTGACCAGGTGTGGAAATGCCTGAGCTTTTCTTTGAAAAAATCTTCTCTTTATTTTTCTGCATGTATAACATTAATTTCTTCTTCTCCTTTTCCTCTTTTTTTTTTTTTTTTTTTTTTAAATTCCCTTCTGCTCCTGGAACTTCTCTTTCTGCTCTTTAACCCTTTACCAGGTGGTAAGTGCAGTCATTCTAGTGTTTTGCTTTGAAGCACTGGCATTTGACTTGTGGTTTTTTTTTTTCTTCTGTGTTAAAAACAGTAAGGGTTTTTGTTTGTGTGGATTCCTAAGTGACTGTGCAATGTTCTTCCCTTGGCAAGCCATTAGCAGCTGATATGCATCCCATGAAATGCTCCTGGTATAAAGGAACCTCCATAAACTGCTGTGTACCTGGGAATGTGTGACTTGATCTGCCAGCCCTTCTCTGCCATGATATTCCATATCACTTTTAATTTTATTTCCTTTTTTCAGTCTTGTCTGTGTGTGTTGCAGTGTTTTACTGTGCATTGCCAGAGTGGGAAGTTCCTCAGGGGAGGAAAGGGGGGTTGATGTGTCTCTGTAAAGGGGCAGTTCCCCACAGCAGTGCCCCTGGAATGGTCTAGTTCAGCATTCCAGCAGGGACCGTGACACACACACTGAGTCCAGGCCTGAAGGTAACAACACTGGCTTTAAAACAAGAGATTTGCACCTGCCCTTAGTACTGTTGATTTTCTACCACAGGTGCACTCAGACCCTGTTTCCAGATTGCCCAGAAAACTGTCTTTAAAATGAGACATTCCCCATTCATGGAAGCACCAGGAGTTGGTGTGAAAAGCCAGCAGTCACTGAACATTCCAAGCCCTGTAGTACAAGCCACGTCTTTGCAACTCTCTGCCTTGCTCTGCTGGTGGTGTTTTTGCTCCAGGAGATCTTATGGCAAAGTAGGAACTGCCCTGCCCCATCTCTGCCCCGTGGAGGCACAGCTTTGAGATGTCTCTTTCTCCACTGTCGGTGTTTTCTTTCCTGGCCGTAAAAGGACAATGACAAATGAACACTTGAGCATCATCAGCACTCGTGGGGGCATTTTGGTACTTTAGCAAAGCCCAGCTTCTGGAATCATATTGTGATTTGTTCAAAAAGCAGGCCAGCAGTTCTCATGGCCACCAAAGAAAGCTTGACATGGGATCCTGGGCAGCTCCTGACTCCATATGTCCATCATTAATCTTACAAACCCTGTGATCTCCTCCTTAAGCCAAGCTCACGGGTTGGTGTTGGGAGTTCTACTGTGTCAGTGGCACTAGGAGAGCTGAAGAACTCTGAGGCAGGAGCAGCCACTGGCATCACCTGCAGAGTGCCCCCAGTCTGCCCACAGCAGGTTTGTGGGGCCCAGGGCTGCTTGGTATGGGTTGGTTCCCTGCAGGGAGGTGATTTTGCTCCTGCAGCCTGGAACACCTCCACTACCTTGGTCCCGTCAGAACAGTGACCCCTCACTTCATGCTGGAGCAGAAATGGAGCTGTCTGGGTGTCTTCCCCTGAAGAAGAGTATTTGGGAGAGGTCAAAGGGCCTGAGTGGAAGCAGGACGTGCTAAGGGCATGATGTTCATGCTGGGGAGCTCTGGAGATGTGTTGCAGTCACCACTTTGAGCTGAGAGGTTTGATTCCTGGGGCCTCCAGCCCAGAAGCTCAAGTGGTTTAACACCTCACAGAGGGAATGCTGGGAGAGCACTCCAGCAGCCACCCTTCACACCCTCTAGGTCCTGGAAAACTGCTTCTCTTCCTGGGGCTTTCACATGGCACCTGCTCTTCTCACTGAGCACCCAGCTCCATACTCACCTGCACAGACTCCTGATGCTGGGACTTGGCAACAGCCAAGGAATGCCAGGCTACAGGCCAGAGTCTTCTGGAGGTGGATGGAGCCATCCTGGACACTTAGGAGATGGTCTGTGATCATCTTGGGGGAGCCAGCTCAGCAGCAGATGGCTGGGGCCAGGAGGAGGCAAGAACCCAAGTGTAAACACTGGGCTGAAATGATGGGATGGCAGAATTAGCCCTGTCTATCTACCACCAGATCAATCTCATCCTTGGGGCTGTCCCATGCAGGGCCAGGGATCAGAATTCAATGATCCTTGTGGGTCCCTTCCAACTCAGGATATTCTATGGCTGTCATGCACCTTGTCTCTGCATCCCTGTGTTCCCATGCAGTGTCTGCACCCATCCACCTCTGCCCATCCATTCCCAGACTGTCTCTACCCCTTCATCTAAGTGTCCAGCTCTTCTCAGCTATTTAATCCACTGTTTAATCCACTGCTGGCTCCCTGGCTCCCCATGCAGCACACCATGGTGCTCTCTCATACTCTGACTGGTTTCTCATGCTTTGCTGCATGGCCTGGAGCAAGCAAAGGTGGGACAAAGTTCTTTTCTGCCAGGGGGACATATCAGGAATAGTAGCTACGTGTGGCTGTGAAACAGCCTCTCTGGCTTGTTCTGTTGCTGGTAAGTGACTGATGTACCATTAAATAAAAGCAAAATGCCCCCATTTATGTCAGGCTGGACAGGAATGAAGCTCTGCCTACTCAGAGGTCCCAGTTCAGCAAGAGATGTAGAACATCTGAGGCCTGAGTTTTGAGGTGTGCAGACACATTCCCCTGAGGACTATGTCCCCTTGTGATGACCTTGCTGAATCTGAAGGTGCTGTGTAAGAACACAGCCCACTGCACCCTGGGAGTCGCCCTTTCCGGGGTTTTCCTGGGATCTCCCATACTTGCTAAATACTGTTGCAGTGTTTGAAAGCTCAGGCAGTCCCCGGTGCTGATGCTGTTGATAATGAGGCACTTGTGATCACAGAATCGTTTCTTTGCAAGTGTTGATCAACAGAAGCTGCAAAGTCTTTGTCCTGGGGTGATTTTTTTTGTTCTCTCTGCTCAGGTGGTGTTGATGGGGAGGCACTTGCAGGGCTTTGTGTTTGAGTGGCTGGCTCCAGCCCACTTCCCAAAGCAGCAAGTGTTGAGAAGCATTTAAATATTACTGACATGAGGTTTTATTGCATCAGGGCCACCCCAGCATCCCGTGCTGACAGCCACCCTCAGTCCTGCCCCTGGCCCTGCAGTGCTTCAGCCACCTTGCCCAACAAGGTGATTCCCAGTATTCCCATCTTTGATGGACCTTTCTCATCACCTGTTCTGGTTGTCAGGGAAAGGGCATATTTTCAATTAGCTGCATTTCCACAGTGTGGCTGCTGTCTCAGGTGAGCTCAGAGACGGTCTTGCACCACAGAAAGAGACAAATCACAGAATAAAAAGGAAGCCATCCCTTGGGATGAAAGTATGTCCCAGACACGTACATGAGAAACCCAAAAAAGGGCCTGTGAGGCTGGTAACTTGTGTTATCTCACTGTATCCACTCATTTCCAAAAATGTGTTGGCCTCTGCATTCAGTACTGTATCACTACAGCAAGATCTCTTTGGGCAGAAAGACCAGTGCTGTGCACTCTGCTTTCCTGCCTCAGGGCAGGGGTGGGAGTAGTCACCTCTCTGTGTAAATTTGGTGCCTCAAGGTCTCAGGCAACACATCTGCCTCACCCCCAAACTTCCCTCCTCATGGAGGTTCCTCGCTGCGTTTTTTAAGGTTCTCTTTCACCCTCCTTCCTCTCTCCATCCACAACGCTGGATTTCTCCTTTCTTTTTTGTGTCTGAGATTCACTGGCCAATGAGCACACAAATCTTTCTTCCCTCTGCTGAAATCCCAGCATGTCTGCAAGGTTTCCTGAGCTCTCCTGCAGCCCATGTGCCCTCTGAGCCCTAGCTGGCAGCAGCCTCTGGCTGATGGGGGCCGTGGGGCTCCCCGTGATGGCTGAGCTGTGTTGTGCCAACCACGTCCCCAGGCACTGCAGATTTGTAACAGTGCTTTATTCTTCTTTTTCTTGATCTCTCAAGGGTGCCAGCTCATCTGGAGCTGGCACCAGCAGGAGGCATAATTAAGAGAATCAGACAGAGCTGCTCAAAGGCAGCACTTGGCTCCCCGTGTAGCCCAAGAGTGTTTGCACACACAGATGACAGGTGGAGGGGGGCCATGGGGAGCTAATCCCAAGGCCTCACTCTTTCCTGATGTTTTCATTTGGGGAGAAGCCTCCAGGTCATCTGCAGTGCATGTTTGTGGGCAGGTTTCTGGTGTCAGTCTCTTTCAAGACAAACAGAGAAAAGCAAAATGCCCCTACCAGTGCAGCTGGACAGGAATGAAGCTCTTCCTACCCAAAGGTCCCAATTCAGCAAGAGGTGTAGAACATCTGAGCCCTGAGTTTTGAGGTGTGCAGACACATTCCCCTGAGCATTCTGTCCCTATGTGATGACCTTGCTGCATCCAGCAGGTGACCTGCTGTGTAAGAAGACACCCCACAGAGGACACATCTTGCCCTGTATCATCTGCTGCAGCTTCATCCCCTGCCAGTGACCCAGTGAGGCCCTTCCTCTCCCTCACTGAGCCCCTAAGCAGGACTCTGATTGCTGTTCTTGGCCATCTTCCCAGGTCCTCCTGGATGGCCATGCTGTCCATACCTGGATGTGAAGCACACCCGGTGTGAGGATGCTGTTGGGATCCTTAGGACCACTGGTGTGAACTCACGCTCTCCTCACTAACTCCGTTGTCCACTCCAGGCAGTGTCACCCGGGGTCTGTCCTTCACACACTGCAGGCTGTGACATGACATGGCACTGCAGACACCCACCTTTCCTTTGTGTCATCAGACTCCTGTTTCCAAAGCCTGCAATTCCCACTGACTCCTCCACACCTCAGCCCTTTGAGAGGTGGGGTTGCAGAGGGAGGCTTGGGAAAAGGGCTGCCTGCCTCAACCCCAGCAGGCTGAGGAAGGGGCTCACCTGGCTATGGTGAAGGGTAAAGGGTTTTTGGGAAGGCAGATGCCACAGGTGATGAAGCCATGATATCAGGGATGCCAGATGGCCTGGAAGCTTCAGCACCAAATATCCTTGGCATTAGCTGGTGGTGAGTGTGTTCCAGGTTGTGAGATTCTCCCAGCGTATGCGCGTTGCCCTCTCACACCACTGCACTCAAGTTCATTCAGTACCATCTGGACCATCTCTTTTTGTAACAGCAATTGAAAATAACATTTTCCATGAAGGACCAGCCTTCCCTTGCCCAGTGCTGGCTGTCTCAGGTGCTGGCACTGCATGCTCACACAATTTCACACACAGCAGCCTTGGAGCCCCATCCAAGCGTTGCCATTTCAACAGAGTGCTTGCTTTGAGTTTTGAGACACAGCCCTTGTGCCAGGACCAACCTGGATCACTTAGGAAGCTTGGATCAAGAGCTGGAGAGGCTATTTTCAGGTGTCTTATCCCCACCATTAAAAAAGAGGTCATCTGAAACATTTGGCTGCTGGCATGAGCAAATAAAGCAAAGAGCTCCAATGGCAAATCAGATTAGAAGCCCTTTCAGCTTCGAGCTCTTGGGACAAACCCAGGCTTTCAGCACCACATGTAAAATTGTTCTTTGAAAGGCACTGATTAAAGTCAAAACTCCCCACAAGATTAACGAGCTGCTTCTTTGCCTTACAGAACATTGGCAAAAAGATGTCGTGCCAGCAGTTCATCGCGAACCTGGACGGGCTGAATGATGGGAAGGACTTCGCGAAGGATTTGCTGAAGGTAACGTGATATAAATAGGCAGTGGGATACTGTCATTATTATTGCAGTGCCACCTAGTCCTGCTGGGGCACCCTGAGCCCTTCAATCAGCGTTTTTCAGTGCGCAGTTGTTTCAGAGAAGAATTATAACCCCCATGGATGTCTCTGCTAAGAGGTCTGTTCCCTGGTGGTGTTTTGTCCAGATTTGGGGCATATCTGCCCTCAGAGCATACCAGGGGCCCTTTTCCCCCCAGCAGCTCTGTGATGCACACAGAACAAGGTACCCCCCGCCCCCAAATATGACCATCCAGCACTGATACTTCACTTCCATGTAATTAGATGCAGTGTTCCAACACAGCTAGTGCAGTACCATGGGATATTGCTTAAACAACCCAAAGTGAGTATTTTCACCCTATCCCACCCCTCCATGTGGTCAGGGCCACCTCCACATTCTGCTTTCCTAGCCCATTCCTGCTTCTTTTCCAGTGCCCCAGGGAAACCACTGGAATTCTGCACAGGAGGAACTGGAAAAGCTGATCCCAAGGTCACTCATATCTCCCCTGCTACTCAGTTCAAGCCTCCCCTTTCCTTTCCCCTAGTGAAGACATCAAAGGTGTGGTGGCACATCCCTGAGTCTTCTAGCATCTTGTGTAGGCCAGGATTCATTCAGGACTAGGTGCAACACCCAGAATGAGTCAAAAATGTCATATACAGGCTCCTGAGCAAGGTTGGCTGCCAGACCCCCCTGCTGCTGACGTGCCCAGTCCAATACCCAGCGTGGCACACAGATAAAAAGGGCTCTGGCAGGACAGCAGTTGTCCTGGTCATTGGTGAATGCCTCTCCGGGACAGTTCAGCAGGGAATGGATCTCTCCAGGAACACAGGCAGAATGTGGAGGAGGAGATGATCTGACAGCCAGACATGACTTCCATGAGAGACACAGCTAATTCCATGTTCTTGTTTCAGACACTGTATAACTCCATCAAGAATGAGAAACTGGAGTGGGCCATGTAAGTATGTGCTAAGCATTTGAGAGCTAGTGTGTCCTTCCAAATGTCTGGCAGGTCTTAAGTCATGTTTTCAGTCCCAGAATATTTCCTGCCAAGCCCTTAAGCACTGAAGTGCCCTCTGTAGGCAAATGGAGTTTATTTATGGCTTAGACACAAAAGAAGTTTGGGATGTTGGTGACAGTCTGTGGATCCATGATCTAAAGGAAGGGAATGCCCTCTTTGTTTACTGTTACACGTGTAAAATGCTGGTCCCTCTCCAGGTGCTTCAGGAGTCTCTGCACAAGGAAAGATCCGTGGTTACCTTGGTCACTGAGACTTTCCACCTCTTCCACATAGGTTTGGTTTTTTTTCTGGAAATAGAATCAGAGAATCAGTCAGGAGGGAAGGGACCTTGTGATATCTCCAGCTCCCTCCTTAAAGTATGGTCAGCACTGAATTCAGACCAGGACACTCGGGCTTTGTTCAGTTTGATCCTGAAAACCTCCAAGGACAGAGAACCCCCGACCCCTCTGGATCAACAAACCAATACTTAATTATTCTGAGAGCGGCACTGTTTTCTTGTCTCTTTTGTTTTGCCTTATGCCCACTGACTCTTGTCCTTCTGCCATGCACCACGGTGGCCTTTTCCCTCACACAGGGAAGGCTGCCTGGAGGTCCCCCAAATCCACCTCTTCTCCAGGCTGAGCAAGACCAGTTCCCTCAGTCACCTCTTACACAGCCCTCGGGTTCCTTGGTGGCCTCAGCTGGACTCTCCACCCCGTTGATGCTCTTTGCTGTGCTGGGGGCCCAGCACTGTTTGCTGTATCACGATATGATGCAATGAGTGCAGAGCAGGGGATCACTTCTCTTCGCCTCCTCACTGTGCCGCTGTTACACAGCCCAGGGTACTCTTGGCCTCTGTTTCTGCCAGGACACACCGGCTGCCTCCTGCTCACCCTGCTGTTCACCCGGAGCCCCAGTGAAGCCCTGGGGTGCTCCTGGCCCTCTCAGCAGTGGCCCTGTACCTCTCTTGTTTATGTCATCCACAAGCTCAGTAAGATGCACTTTGTCTTCTCCTCCAGATCAAACAAGCCTGGAAACAGCTGGCATGGTGCCCCCCATCACAGGTTCACACAGCACCTTCCTCAGCCCTTGTTCCCCTGCTCTGCCACCCACTCCTGCCCAGAGCACAAGTCAGGACCCTCAGTGAGGCCCCCCAGCCCCAGTGTCTCCTCATTGCTGCTGATGGGAAGCCCTTAACAGACCTGGGATCCTAAGCTAACACTGTGGACATTCCCTTTCCCCTTTTCTCTTTCCCTTTTTCTCTTTCCCTCTCCCTCTTTTCTTTTTCCTCTCCCTTTCCCTTTCCCTTTCCCTTTCCCTTTCCCTTTCCCTCTTTCCCTTTCCCTTTCCCTTTCCCTTTCCTCCCATCCCCTCCATCTCCCTTTCTTTTCCTCTCCTTTCTTTTCCTGTCCTCATTAATCTCAGACCTCTCTTGTCACGGGACTGAACAGGACCTTCTGGGCCTTTAGCCCCATCACCTGCTCTCTTCCTCATATTATCCTCAGCAGAAAAGCATCTGGAGCTGGTTTGATCCTCCCTCCCTCCCCACCTACCTGGGTCAAGCTTTGCAGAGCAGGAGCCCCCATCGCCTGCCGTGCCCGATGGCAGCGGCTGGTGCCTCCTTCCACAGCCAGCCCTGGGAAGGCAGGAGCTTCTTAGCGGTCAGGTACCATCGGTTTCCCTTTAAAGCCCATCCTTCCCGTCACCTGCGCGTGGGCTCCGTCGCGAGAGGGAGCTCCGAGCTCCGCAGCCGCAGCCGGCGGGATGGTTTATGTAAGGGGAGTTCAGCAGGAGTGCATCCATCTGCCGCTGGATGCGGGCTCTGGTTACACAACGCCCGCCAGCACAGCTCCCTGCTCGGGCACATCCCAGGGATGTCACCCCCCGCCCGGGTCCCGCTGCAGCATCCAGCCCCCTCCTTCCATTCTCTGCCCACTCCATGGTATCCCTGCAGCCCCTCACTCACCCCACACCGGCCTGGGATCAAGAGACCCCCTCAGCTCCTCAAGTGCTGAGAGATGCTGCCCGATATGGGATATCTGGGGCAGAAACTCCCTGGCATGAGGTGCCTGGGTCAGAGAGTCCCTGGCACGAGAGTTCTCTCAGACACCCAGCACTGAGGCACAGCCTTGCACAGGCAGGACCCTCTCCTCCCTGCTTCCCTCTGCCTTCTGTCCTTGATCATCCCGGGAAGGAAATGCCCTTGACCACAAATCCCAGCAGACAGGCAGGTGTGTGACCATCAGCCCAGCAGCACGGAGGACTCTGAGGGGTCCCTCTGGTGCAGCCCAAAGAACTGAGCCCCACTAACCCCCACCCAGCTGTAGGGTCTGGGCTCTGCCAAAGCCCCAGGACTCCTGTGGGCACTGAGGGCTGAGAAATCATCCTTCTCTTCCACGAAGTGTCTGATGCTTTTGCCATCTGCTTGTGCAGGGGGGCAGTGTGGTGTTTTACTGCTCACATCCCAGCCAGTGGATTCACCTCTGGGTCACTCCTCAGCTGAGGTTTGGTCCCAGTCTGATCTGCAGCCTAATGTGACCACTCAGGGCATTTAGACATTGACATTTATCACACAGGGCAGAAACTCCCTGTTTGCTCTTCCTCCTTCATGTCCCAGGGACACTGGGAACTATCACTTCCCATACAAGTTCTAGTTTCTATGTGCCAGAGTAGGTTTTACTCCAGACAGGAAGAGACAGGCTTGGTGGAGTCAGTAACACTTTGCTAAGATGCTCAGCTCTTGCTGTTCAAGGTCCAGGACCAGAAGATCTGTTTAACAGAAGCAGTTTTTATGGAAATGACCAGCGTTTCTTGCTCTTTGCCAGCTCACCCTGAGGACACAAGCTGATGTATAACCTCTTCCAGGGTTTGTCTTTTTTTGGTCAAGTGGCCCACCTCCCTAATGTCTGCAGAGCTTTTGTTCCTCAGAGATGCAGAGGACATTCCTAAAGGTCCTTCAGTATTTAGGAGGCTGCAGGCGCTGCCTCTCAGCAGTTGAGAAATGATGGTAACACCTGGATTTCAGCAAAAGCTCTCCTTAAGCTCTGGTTTTAGGGCACAGAATCAGAGGATCTCCCTGTGAAATGCCTGTAGTCCTCAGCATGGGGTGCCTGCAGTTTCCTGGTGTTCAGACAAGCCCCCATCCTCTCACCCATGTTGAGTAACCTCACAGTGGGACCTCTGGGACAGTTACCTGCCACCCAGCTCAGACCACCACCACTGGCACTCTCTGTGTGCCTTGTCCCTGTATCTCCTTTCTTTTTCTTTCCCTGACCTGTAATATAAACCCTAAACCCAAGGCAGACAGGGCACTCTGTGACCCACCCCACGTGTTCTCCACTCAGTCTCTTCTCCGATTTTGTTTCCAAGCGATGAGGACGAGTTGAGGAAATCCCTCTCGGAGCTGGTAGATGACAAATTCGGAGCCAGTGCGAAAAAAGTGACGAGGATTGTTGACAGCAGCAACCCCTTCCTGGACATCCCCCAGGCACTGAACGCCGTCACCTACAAGCACGGGGTCCTCACCCGCAAAACCCACGCAGACATGGATGGGAAGAGAAGTATGTGTTAATGGGACAGGGAGAGGTGCCCCAGGCAGTCCCAGAGCTTTTCCCTACCCTTCTCCCTGGCATGTCCTCGCTGCATCCCAGGGAACACAAGAGACATCCCCTGAAGTGCCAGGATGCAGGGAAAGGAGGGTGTTTTGAGGTATTTGTAGACATTAATGTTTTCAGGAGGCCTCAATCTTCCTTTCTCACTGCCAAGGAATCTAACAGTGCCTGCCCCACACAGACAGACCTGGGCTTCCATCCTGTTCATGGACCCATTCCCAATCCCACTCTCTGAGCAATGGGGGCAGGATGTCCTCCCCAGCCCTGGCCTTGGGAACAGTCTGGTCTGCCAGGCTTTGCCCCTGTCCATATCCTGCCATGTGCTGGCTGGGGGACAGAACACCCCACAGCTCTGCTATCAGCATGTGGGATTATAGGAAAGGTAAAGGAAAAGATATTTGGGAACTGTTAATGAGCAGAGATTAATTAAACCTTGGATAATCCCTTTTGCTAATTGACATGATTGGCCCAGTCACTGCAGCCAATTTAAAGTCTTTAGAAGAGATTACCACCAAAGGCCTCCCTTGCTTCCAGCACTTTCTTAATATCCTGTACTTGGAGGATCAACTGTCTTGTGGTGATGTGGGTGGCTCCCCACACCTTCCATCCCTCTCCAGCTTCCAGAAAGCTCTCTGTCCCCAAGTCCATCAAGCTGGCTGGTGGCAGTGCTCCCTCCTCAGAGAGAAGCTCCTTACCCAGGGCGCAGCTGCCCAACTCACCAGAAGCAGGGGAGTCTCAGGGAATGTCTCTGCTCCACGAGCATTTAGTCCAAGGAACATGAACCTGGGCTTAGAGGAGCAGAGACTTCCTGCAGGTGTCCAGTGGTGCCCCTGGACCAGCTCATCCCTGGTGCTGACCTGCTTTGTTCCTGCTGGGAGGCTGCAGAGCCCAGCTACTGTCTCTCAAACACATGTCCCTGCAGACAAGCCACTCATGAGCAAAAGCTTGGAGGTGTATGAGGTCTGGGCACCACTGTGTGCCTGTGGTGGGTCGGGAGAAGAGTTGGGTTTGCCAGGAAGGTCAAGCAGCACCAGCAGGAGCAGACATGTACAATTAAACATTCTTCCTTTTTTTAGCTCCCAGAGGAAGAAGAGGTTGGAAGAAATTTTATGCTGTGCTTAAAGGGACCGTCCTTTATTTACAAAAGGTAACCATGGGGGATTATCCCCTTTGCTGTCTCGTGCTGTCTCCAAAGCAGTCCTGATGTCCTAAGCAGGAGACTCATAGGTGCAAGCAGAGGTGAATCCATGTCCTAACACATACATGGACATCAACAGGCCTCCTCCAGAGACTATAGCTGGAGGATGCTCTCATCTTTTGTAGTGGTGTTCATGCTAAGGAGACTATTCACAGCCTCAAAAGAGGACCCTGAAGGAAGAAATATGAAAGAGGAAACACTGAGGCAAGATTTCTGCAGAAGAATCCCAGCAAGTAGGAGCTGTTGGAGAGGATGAATGAAGAGATGATATGGAGCAGATGAAATAGGATAAGGGTGAGAAATGCAATAGGAAACTGAAGAGGTGGATCATCTGACCAGTCTTATACTGCCTGTTGTTTTATTTGCAGGCAGAGATCTGATTATGCACAGCTTTATTGTGTCTGATATAGGAAGCCAGTTGTTGTGATCTTTTTGGACTTCAGCAAAGCTTTGGATACTGGCTCTCACAGGATCTTTCTGGACAAACTGTCCAGCCCACAGCTGGATAAACACATCATGTGGTGGGTGAGCAACTGGCTCGTGGGTTGGGCACAAAGGGTGACAGTGACATCAGGCTGGTGACCTGTCACTGGTGGGGTTCCACAGGGCTCCATCGTAGGCCCCGTGCTCTTCAACATCTTCATAAATGACTTGGAGGGGGGACTGGAGGGGATACTGAGTAAGTTTGCCCACACTAAACTGGGAGGAGCTGCCGACTCCCTCAAGGGCAGAGAGGCCCTGCAGAGAGACCCTGATAAATTAGAGAGGTGGGCAATCACCAACCATATGAAGTTCAACAAGGGGAAGTGCTGGATTATGCCCCTGGGATGGGACAACCCCGGATGTATGGACAGACTGGGAATGAGAGGCAGGACAGCTGTGCCAGGAAAGGGCCCTGAGGGTCCTGGTCAATGGCCAGTTGGACATGAGTCAGCAGTGCCCTGGAAGCCAGGAGAGCCAACCCTGTCCTGGGGGCATCAGGGAGGGGATTGTCCTGCTCTGCTCTCTGTGGCCTCACCTCAGGTTCTGGGGGCAGTTTTGGGCAGCATAACATCAAAAAGATCTAAAGCTGTTAGAGAGCATCCAAAGGAGGGACATGAGGATGGGGAAGGGTCTGGAGGGAGCAGCTGAGGTCACTTGGCTTGTTCAGCTGGAGGAGACTGAGGTCAGACCTCACCGGGGTCTGTAGCTTCCTCACAAGGGGCAGCAGAGGGGCAGCTCTGATCTCTGCTCTCTGTGATGAGTGACAGGATCCAAGGGAACAGCCAGAGCTGTGTCAGGGCAGGTTTAGGTTGAATCTTGGAAAAAGGTTCTTCCCCCAGGGGGTAGTTGGGCACTGAACAGGCTCCCCAGGGCCCTGGTCATGGCCCCAAGGCTGACAGAGCTCAAGGAGTGTTTGGATGACACCCTGAGGCACATGGTGGGATTGTTGGGACTGGTCTATGCAGGACCAAGAGCTGGACTTGGATAATCCTTGTGGGTCCCTTCCAACTCAGGATATGCTGTGATTCCATGATTTTATGTTTAAAGTTTATATTCTTCTTCATGGCCTTCCTGATCTGGGCCTATCATGGGCTGCCAAGTGACACTTTCTGCCTCTCTTCACCTCTGCTCGTTGTGTAGCCACCTCTAGTCAACACAAGCACAAATCCCAGGTCCTCGTGGAAATCAGAGTCACCATGGACTATCTTCCCTGCACGCTGTAGGATGACACTTGGATGCTAGGAGGATTTGCTGGAAAGTTTTCCATGGGAAAATCCGAGGAGACTGGATAGGGGCTCACTTGAATGTGAATCCCAAGCCAGCCCAGGATGCCAAATGTCTGTTCATAATGCAACAGCGTAACCCACTGAACTAGGTCTGAACTACCTGAGCAGCACACGCCGAGCAGTAACCCACTGAACTCACCTTCCTGGAGCAGCACTCCCCGGGGGCAGATGCTCCTACGAATTGCAGCATTATCTCCACAGCAATGAGAGTAAACAAACAGTGGATTGTATAAGAAAGGCAGAAAGGTCCTCGGGGCAGCACGGAATTATGACTCAGAGCTCTCAGCACACCCCAATGATTCCCGTGTTTTGCCAGGTCCTATGGCAGATGTCAAAAAGCCAACAGAAATCTGGCAGCAGCGCATGGTAACTTGCAGTGTGGGTTGCTCTTAGCCCAGTGGGGTTTTCACAGCCCTGCCACTCTGTCCTGCAGCTGAGGGAGAGCCCAGCTCTAATCCAGCCCCTCAAGTCAGCAGCACTCTTCTCACATCTCAGTCCTTGTCTCGTTATGAGTCTCCACATGGAGTCCACCAAAGAGTCCTCGTGCTGACCACAGGTGAGGATTTGGCTTGTACAGAGCTGCCATCGACATTTAATTTGATGACAGTTTTTCCATGGAAAAAAAAAAAGACATTTCAATGATTGCAGGAAGCTTTTGGATGCGAATGGATTTTTCACCCAGGACTTCTCTC
This sequence comes from Pipra filicauda, assembly GCF_003945595.2. Taxonomy (NCBI): domain Eukaryota; kingdom Metazoa; phylum Chordata; class Aves; order Passeriformes; family Pipridae; genus Pipra; species Pipra filicauda. The sequence continues at coordinate 9,611,587 of NW_024104532.1, forward strand.
GGCATGAGTCAGTTGAGAGGGTAAATATTTCCTCTTGAGTGGAAGAAGAGGGGCAGGCACTGATCTCTTCTTTGTGGTGACCAGGGACAGGACTTGAGGGAACAGTCTGAAGTTGTGATAGGGGAGGTTTAGGTTGGAGCTCAGGAAAAGGTTCTTCCCCCAGAGGGTGGTTGGGCACTGACCAGGCTCCCCAGGGCAGTGGGCACAGCCCCAAGGCTCACAGAGCTCAAGGAGTGTTTGGACAATATTCTCAGGTACCTGCTGTGACTCTTTGGGATGGTCCTGTGCAGGGCCAGGAGTTGGACTTGATGATCCTTGCGTGTCCCTTCCCAGCATATTCTGTCATTATGTGACTGGGAATGAAATACACTTTCAGAATGGAATTTTATTTCCGCGCTGGACCAAAATCCAGTTTACTGAAGATTTTCTTGACGCTTGTACAGCAGCAGAAGGAGCCATGAGGCTGACATTGAGTGTCATCACTGCTCCTGGGGCAGAGGGGTTGGAGTTTCTTTGCTGTTTCAAGGCTTGCAGCAATATCCACCCATTAATATAGTTCATTATGTTAGTCTAAGGTGTTCAGGATTTAAAAGAGAGCAAGGATGAGACTGACATGGCAGTTAGAAGACTGTTCTTATCTCAGTGACCTTCAGGAGCAAGTGGTTAAGACTGAGGGCTTTCTTTATGGACAAGGACTGAAGAAGCAAAACACCCAAGATTTGTTTAGGTAATGAAAATGTCTGATAAATAACAGCCATGACTGATGTGTAATTAGCAGGAGGGACCAGAATTGCCAAGGGTGCCCCAAGGAAGCTGCATTTGGAACAACAACAAAAGTAAAGCTAAGGAATGTTTGGGCAAAGGATTTGGGCAAAGGGGTTTCTTGGTTGTGAGCTGCTGCCAGACTGTGTTATAGTCCTCTTCAGGGGATTCCTTGGGCTGGGCTTGGCTACAGACTGTGTCTACCAGGCTTGCAGAGACAGAAGGATGAGACCATGAAGACAAAGTCTTTTCCCTATCATTTCCAAACGTTCCCAGAGCTAGGAGAGTGGATAAACATCCACCTGCCCTGTGGAGTCCTGGTGCCATTTCCTGCCTGTGGGGTGGTTTGCAGAACAAAGGAGTTGCACAATACAGAAGGAAACAGTGTTCCAGCCTCCAGGATCTCAGCAGAAGATGCCTGCAGATAAACATAAGGTAGAACCTGGCTTGAGCACAAATCACTGGGAAAAGATTTTCTGATGTGAAGATAGAGGAGAAAGCACCTGCCTTCAGACCCACCTGATGTCACGGAGCACAGGTTCAGCCTGTTCCACTTTTTTGCTCAGACCAAATCAGGGATCTGGGCTTTAATAGTAAATTCCCAGAAGTTTCATAGGAAACTCTCCTCCATTTGGTTTTGAGGAGCAAGTTGAGTATAAATAAGAGTGAAAGATAGAGGGAAAGCAGGGGGGAAGGAGGGCCTGGGGAGGTAGATAAAAGGAGGAACAGCCAGACAGAGAGGTGGACATAAAACAGGCAGAAGGGCGGGTGGGTGAACAGGTAGAAGTGGGTCTGACAGAAACAATTCAGGCAGCAGCCATGAACCTGCTGGTGAGGAGATGTCACATGTCACTGACTTGCTGGTGTTAATTGCTGGATCAGCATGTTGGAGCACAGTCTGCTGAAGCAATTGCTTGATCCCCTAAAGGGCTGCAGAACAGTCTTGAGGAAGAAATGCAGGCTTGGGAGCAGGGCACACCTCTCCTGTGCACTAATCTGCTCTGGGCACTGACTCACTCCATGGCCTTTGGCAACTTACTTCACCTCTGTGAAATGGGGATAATAACCCTTAATCACCACACATGGAGGGGTATTGAGAAGAATGATGGAGAGCTGTAAAGCATGAGCTGCTTTTATGCAGGGGTACTGGAAAGGGTGCAGGTCTTCCCACAGGTTCTGCCCTTGCAGCCCCCAACCACAAAGGGGTTCCCAGCAAAGCCCTGAGCCACAGATGCTGTTGCAGGCAGGCCCTTGCCAAGAGAGTGCTCCTTGGAGAGCCAAGTCCTTGTCAAACTGGAAAGTGCACAAGGGTTAGTATTCCTTATTAAATGGTTTGTTTAGGCTGGTAGATGTGAGGTGAAGAAAAGGAAAAAGAGGAAAAGCCACTCAAAAGCCAGACCATGAGGAATCTCTGTCGTTCCATGTCCATATTCCCAGCACTGCCCAGGGGTGGTTCTGAGGGCAGAGGAGAGGGCAGCAGATACACCGGGCTCTCTCACCACGTCCAGGTGCCCTACAGGGACAAGATGTAGGGGCCTTTTCTTGACCAAACAAGCTTTGAGATTACTGCTGGATCTCCCACTGCCTGCTCACAGAGGTGGGCAGCAGGGGACAGTGCCCCAAAGCCTCCAGGAGCACCACCATGGCCAAAGCTAAGCCCAGGCAAGGGGGTGGTTGTGCGTGTTCAAGCAGAGCCTTGGGGCAGCAGGAAAGGCACATGAATGAGGAATCTGGCTACACCATCAGCATCAGGAGCTGAAAGTAAATTTAGAGGGATTCTGAAACAAAGTGTCCACAGCTGGGGGTCAATTCCTGCAGAGGATATCCCCAAAACAGACCCTGGAAAGTGCTGATCCCCACTATCCTACACCTGGAGAAGCAAGGGAAAAATCAACATGCCACCATTCAAGGGCTGGGGGCTAAGGGTAACTGGAATGATGTAGCACAGCATTCCTTTGCCCACCTCCCAGTGACAAGTACCCGTGGGAATGGTACAGGACACATATGACAAAAATTCTAGAGGCCCTTGATACCAAATCAACCTCTTTGCCAGGAAATGCATGGCAGGATAACAGCATGGAATCAGGTTAGTGATACGATATAGTGGACAGAACACTACCTGAAGTTCCTCCAAATATGATACCACTTCTAGTTCTAGTATAGATCAGTTCCTCCAAATATGATACCACTTATGTTCTAGTATAGATCAGTTCCTCCAAATATGATACCACTTATGTTTTAGTATAGATCAGTTTCTTTGAGAGTTAAACCAGAATCACTTCACTGGAAGTGTCTGTGTCCCTGTTATGTTGTGGTTTTGGACACATCTCTTCCTCAGCAGCAGTTTATGCACACACTTAAACTTACGTCAAAGCTCAGAAGGGCTGTGAGGCAAAATGCAGAGAAGCTGCTGGAGACTTTGGAGCAGAGCTGATGTGATTTGTTAAAGGGCAATGGGATTATTCTCCAGGGAGAGGCTACATGGAGTAGGTTACCCTGTGGTGTAAGTGCTGGGCACTGTGGTGTCTTCGGACGTGTGTGGCATCGGGCAAGCCTTGGGGATGTCCGTGGATGGAGCAGTTTAAGAGCACACAGACATCCCTCAGCATCATCAGTCATCCACACCATCGTGAGCACGGGCACTGGGATGAGCCTTCTGGAAGAGTCAGCCCGTGCAGTGACCTCCAGCACTCTGCACTCCTGCAAACAGGGAGGGAGAAGGTGGAGAGAACCCACTTCGTTCAACCTCACGCTGATTTACTGGGCCCAGCATTAGAAAAAGAAGATTTGGCTTTTCCTTACATAGACACTGAAGCCTGAGAGCCTGAAATCCATAGAGGCAATACCTGATGATTCCATTCAAGCTGAGGATCTGCCTTAGTCAGAGCAGTTTGCAGCTGTGGCAGGTTCTTCTTGTCGTGTGTCTTTAAGCCGAGTTATTTGTGCTGTATTTTCAGAAAGCTTGCCTTGAAATTAGAGATCGGCACAGTCAGATTTTTTCAGATCCAGAGAACTTCAGCCTTGGAAAAACATCCTGAATTGAGGGATCTCTACAATATAGGAGGCCTGAGCAGCAATGTCTTCCTCAAGCAAGTGGGGTAACACATTAGGTCCTCACAAGGCAAAGCATTTGTTTTTCTTTGCTGCAAGGCTAATAGCCCATTCCTCTGACTGCTGAAATCCCTACCCTGGAAAGGTCATCTACACTGCCCAGCTGAAGGCCCACCCAAACACAGGGTGCCTGCAGCACCCAGCCTTCCTCTGCTGGAAAGCCAGAGCTATTCTTTGGAGTTCACCAATCCCAGGAGTCCCTGCCTGACATTTCTGGTTGGCCTTATGGCATTTTTTTTGCACAATGCCAAGCTTCAAATGATGATGAACACAGTGTGGCAACCACTCTCCTGGATGGGGTGACTGCTTCAAAAGAGGAGCTTCAGTAGCTTATTTCCCATCAGTGAGCCACATCCATGGGCTGGGGAGTGCTGGTGCTCTGGAGAGCAACAAAGGGGAGACCTTTCTGACCCTACACCAGAGAACAGCCTCACTAATCAGAGTTACCATCCAGGAGCCTGCAGTATGGCTCTTCCTGAACAGCTGGATTTGTATCACCAGGACACAGGAAAAAAAAACATCTTTTTGCAAATCTGCAGAACAAACCGAGGTCTGGCTTGAAAGCTGAGGAAGGGCTGGGACAGATAGACCACCACCACCAGGCAGAGCTGCCCTGGTGCTGACAACCAAGGGCAGTCAAGGAAAGGAAATTATAGAGCACATTAGTCCTGTGACACTGTAACCTTCCAGGGCGAGGCAGGCCCTTCCAGGGGCACCCTGTCCTGCCATGGTCAGGGTGGTGGCACAGTGCTTTGCTTTAGCCAGGCCATGTTCTCTTACATCACCTGTCCATGTGTGTATCCACCCATCTGTCCATCCTTCCATCTCACCATACAGCTGGACCAGCTGTTGAGCTGGCAGGACTGCAGAGTGAGAGAAAGAATATTGCTTTAAGTGGCCATGAACTCAGTCAGTGGGAAAGCAAAAGGTAAACACAGGATTGACTGGACTCCACTTTTTCCTAAAAAGCGCTGTGCCAAGGTCATCTTTTCGGAATCCCATGTTTGGTATTTTCTACCTCGTTATAAAATACACACATGTATAGTTCTTGCCTAATTCCCTACTTGTGTGAAATTGTCCTTCAGTGGAGAAAGCAAAGCAGGAATCCAGGGAATGGGGCTGCAGTTTGCAAGTGCCAGTCTAATGAATTACAGGGGAGACTATGCCCAGGGGGCACTAAAGAGAGTTCAAGAGTGATTCAGGTGGGCCACGCTCAGTCTGGCAACTGCCCAGCAAACCCCACACCTCTGTGGAAGAGCACTGGTTGCAGGGATGCTGCTGTTCCAGAGCCCAGACCCTCCCCCCCACAAAACTGGAGTGATAGGACAAGGAGTGATGGGTTCAAACTGAAAGGGAGGAAATTTAGGTTAGATATATGAAAAAAATTCTTTATTGTGAGGGTGGTGAGGCCATGGCACAGGTTGCCTGGAGAAGCTGTCGCTGCCCCATCCCTGGAAGTGTCCAAGGCCAGGTCAGAGGGGGCTTGGAGCAACCTGGGATAGTGGAAGGTATCAGTGCCTGTGGCAGGGAGTTGGAATGAGATGGTCTTTAAGGACCCTTCCAACCCAAACCATTCTGTGATTCTATGATTCTATGATTCTATGAAGCTGCAGCACCAGGCCAGGTGCTCGGTGATACCCACTGTGGACTGGGAATTGCATCCCAGCTTGAGCTCTGAGCTGTGGGGGCAGCTCTGCAGAACCCTGGCCCTGCCTTGTGCCTTCCCATGAAGCCTCAGGCGTGTGCCGTGTTAGAGATAACTATTGCTAATTATGTTTGAAACTTTCATCTCCTTCTTCACATCTTCCCAGTGAACTTAATGATGGAAGCAGTTGCCAGATGTTAATTATTATCATTATCAGCTCCCAGCACTTACTGTACAAAGCAGTGCCTTTTCCTGGTCCCGGCACTCTGTGATTATAGCGCGGGGGGGAGAGGCAGGTTCATTAAAGCAGCCCGCGAGTGTTAGTGTTGTCATTATCCAATTAACGTTCCTCTTCACAGGATGAATATAAACCTGACAAAGACCTCTCTGAAGTGGATCTGAAGAACGCCATCCGTGTGCACCACGCCTTAGCCACAAAAGCCTCTGACTACAGCAAGAAGTCCAACGTGCTCAAGCTGAAGACAGCTGACTGGAGAGTCTTCCTCTTCCAGGCCCCGTGAGTACCAGCTCTGCCCTGGATGGGCAGCCCGACCTCCAGCCACTGCCAGAGTCCCCCTGACCTGCCCAGGTCAGCACACACATCAGGAGACAGGGCTGGGGGGAGCAAGGAGCTGAGGGACTGTTCAAAGGACTTGGTCATAGGCCACAGTTTCTTGGTAGATTTGTGTCAATCCTGAAAGTCTTTCTCATCTGTCACCAATCTGGGCTGAGAAGGATGGGCTGGGATGAAAAGGGCTCAGTAAAGGGCTCCTCTTGCTAACTTCAATTGCCAGTGGAAGGGAGAAAATCCATGTGGTGCATTGAACTGAGGAGGTGATGGTTCCCCTCATCATCCTTTGATGGGGAAACTGTCTAAAGCTCCTCAGAGAAGACGTCTCAGCCAGGCTGGATTTTCCTCCTTCCTTAGTCCATTGCAGAGGAAAGTTGTGCTGTTCATAAGTGTCAAGTGTGATTGAGTCATCTCTTCTGTCATGTGTTTTTCACATGTTCTGCTGAGAGAGGTGACACTGGAAGTTGGATTGGAGTGCTATCAAGCTAAAGATTGACACCTGAATTTCTGCGGCAAAAACCCCTGGAAGGGTTGGGGGAACAGTGCCTGAACAAATTTGACAAGAGGCCCTGGGTAATGTCCCACCAATGATACAACTGAGGGGTCCATCCTGCCCTGTGGGACAACTGTTGTGCAGCTCTTGTTCTCCAAAGAGCAGGACATCCTTGGCCCGGCCTCTCCCCAGCTCCTCAGGAATGCTGACAGAGCTGATGAGGAAGGCAGGACTGGTAGGACTTTGAGAGACAGACAGCAGCCCTGAAATCATCAGGCCACTGTAGAGGAGCCAGTTATCCAGGATTTCCCTCTGGTCACAACCCAGGGTGGCACAAAAAGTGGCTTCAAAGCAAAGCCACTGGTGCCCCTCCTGAGCACAGGTGGCTCCAGGACTGTTGTGAGCTGGCTGGTCCTGGGTCAGGAGCTTTTACAGACACCCTCTCTCTTCTTCCTTTCTCCCTAACAGGAGTAAGGAAGAAATGCTCTCCTGGATCCTGCGAATCAACCTCGTTGCTGCCATTTTCTCTGCTCCAGCCTTCCCAGCTGCAATCTGCTCCATGAAGAAGTTCTGCCGCCCGCTCCTGCCTTCGTCCATGACCAAGCTGTGCCAGGTAACATGAGAGAAGGAGTGATGGAGGAGTACCCAGGGCTCAGCAAGCCCTTCAGCAGGCAGCTCGTGCTGAGCTCATCAGCAGGTCCCCCTGTTCCTGCCTGATGGGCACACTCGGGTGCTCAGGACAGGAGCAGGGGAGTGGAGCAGGCGACTTGGACAGACGTGGAAAATCCTGGTGTCAGGCCAATGCTTCCTGTGCAATGGCTGTAAACAACCCCACCTACACCTGCCTGTTTGGCTGTTGGTTCTTTGCCCATCACATCCCAGTACCTTCCTGTTGCTGGAGTTGAAAGAGCTGAATAGCTCCGCAGTTGAGGCAGCAGAGCCCAACAGCTCTGCAGGTTTATTTTATTTTTATTTCACTTACCTGCAGCCCAGGTTTATTTCATATCATGGCACTCAGAGGTGACAGCCTCTTGTTTTGTGAGCTGCAAAGCCACAGGTGAAGGAGGAGTCTGAGTCTCACTCAGTAGGGAAGTTTCTGGAAGCAAGGGGTCCCAGTGCACAAGGCCACAGCTGCCTAAGGCTCAACTAACCAAAAGCAGCTGCCATCCAAAGAGGAGCTTTTGTTTCCCTGTCCAGGGAAATCTCAGCATGCCTTAGCACCTCCAAAAAGTAGGGACACACTGCCACTGCTCCCCAGCAAAGGGGAGGACAGCCTGAAATATCAGGGCAGAGATACAGCTCCTGTCTGCTGAGCCAGATGAGGCCAGATGTCACCTTTCTCAGAGCCCAGATGGGGAGGGTGCTTTTATCTTGGAAAGAGCAGGATGAGCAGCTCTTGGGGCAGTGCTGGTTCTGCCTGGCTGTTAAAGGATGTGGAGCATTTCATGTTTATGATGCTAAAGACGCCCCGATGCCAAAAAAAATCCGCTCTTGGCAGTTGAGATCCCTGAGGTTTGGACTCACTCAAATACCTGTGTTTCCACTGCTCCTTATCAGATGAATTTGCAAATTCACAGGACACCTTTGGCTCCAGCACAGGAGCTGAGCTTTTGTCCTTGCAGAGAGAGCTCCCACACCCACAGGCAGGCGGTGCACTTGGGTGCTGCACTCCCACGTTTTAATACCTGACAACTCTTCTCTCGGCAGGAGGAACAGCTGAGGTCTCATGAAAATAAAATGAAGCAGATTGCAGACGAATTAGCAGAGCATAAATTACATCCTGTAGAGAAGAGCCTCAAGTCAAAAGAGGCTGAGGAATACAGACTCAAAGAACATTACCTAATATTTGAGGTAAAGGAACTTTCATCTTTTCTGTGATAAATGATACCTTGGCTGATTGAGGAGAACTGAGAACTCCAGGGTGGATGCTGAGAGCCTGGGAGAGCATGAAAGGAGAGAGAAGGACAAGGGCTCCCAAGCTGGATGGGTGTCTTGGGACAGGACTGTTTTGCACTGAAGCTAAAAAAAGACATAACAGACATTCCCTCCCCTCTGTGGTTTCTAACCAGAGGAGGGGAAAACTGATGAGAGAAAGAAAATCCTCCTTTACTGTGCCAAATCTTGACATTTCCTCAGGTCCCAAGTAAGAAAGTGGTTCAGTTCTTAGTGTGCATCAGTCTTTTGCAGCAACATTAATAAAAAGTGAAGGGAATCCCTGGGAGAATTAATCTGGTTTTGCTGCAACAATTTCTGTAAATAAAGCCAAACCCAGCGTTACAGCTGATTACAGACTCTTTGAGGATGCATGTAACTAAGTTTTAGCTCTCTTTAAAGTCTAATAGGCATTTAATTGTGGAAGAAACGGGATATTTTGTTCCAGTGAGAGCTGAGCAGAAAATTCCTGCCACATAGGTGTCAGTGGGAAGGGACTGCTGGAGGCCTCTAGTCTTGCTTCCAGCAGGAGCTTGGAGTATTCCTAGTCTTAGCCCAAACTGAGTGTGTCATTTAGTGGCCGAGCCTCAGAAATCTCCGAGGACGGAAATATCCCACCTCCCTCATGCCAGGGCTGCACCACCCTTTTGTGTAACACCCAGGCTCTCCAAAGCCACAGCTTCTGGCTGCTGGTTCCCTTGCCTTTGTACCAACCTTTCAAGCGGTTGCTGCTGCCTCCCGTTTTCCAGACATCTTGTTTTGGATGCCTGCAGAGAAGTCTCCATGCGAGCATTTCCCTGGGCTGCCTTTTCAGTCTGCGAGGAGAAGTTGGCACTTCCAGAGCATAATTCATCTCCTCTGTCTTACTAGATGTGCTCTAGAAATGCTTGTTTCTCTGGACTGACAAAGAAGCCAGTACAGGCTGCCTCTGAGTTGTTAAGAGAAAGGATGGGTATTACACAAGTCCTTAAAAAGATCCCATCTAGCACTAGAAGAAGGGATCCAGGCAGAGGGGAGATGCCTCCCTTGATACCGTGCTCTGTGAGGAGCAGTGGGGACATAACTCAGCAGCAACAAGTCAATCACTGGATGGAAACAATGACAAGCAGAAGGATTTGAACCAATCAAAGGGAACTCCTAAATCAGGAAGGAGCAGATCAGTTGGTCTGATTTTGCCCCCAGTATTGTCCTTATACAATCAGAGTGGCAGCCAAGACTTGTAAAAGCAGCTGGAGAGTGTTACACACACACACACATGGACACACGGACACACAGACACACCCCTTTCAACACTGAGTTCATCAGTCTTTGCACAGACCAGGCACTGTGCTGTGGTTAAGCCTGGGGAGTGAGATTAGTGGGATCCTGATGGTACAGGATGGGTTTTCCTGCAGTAGCAGATGGCATTGCCACACACACCGTGGCTTGTCCCTGTTGCCAGGCTCTCTGTTCCCTCTTTCCCTGCAGAAGAGCCGCTATGAGACGTACATCAACCTGCTGTGCATGAAGATAAAAGTGGGGACAGATGACCTGGAGAGAATTGAGACCAGTTTCTTCAAGGTGGAAGCTGAGGACCTTGCTTTGCGGAAGACACATTCGAGCCCTTCCTTGAGCCAAGGGCACCTGTCCATCAGCTGTAAGGCAGAAAAGGACATTTTAGAGCAGAACACTTAACAAGGAATGTGTGCACGGGGGGATGAACCGGCGATGCTCTGCGCTCCTGGACTAGATCGATGAGCACAATTTTACTTAGGAAATTATCCGAGCAAAACCGTAGACATGTATGACATGGGGATTGCTCTAGTGAAAGAATCAAAGAAGCTTTAGTTGACACTCTCTGACAATGCTCTGGCATTTCAGCATCATCTCTTCTTCATTCCCAACAGCACCAGTGGCTTTTCTTTCCCTCCTGCTGCAGCCTGCACAACAAAGGGATGTGCTGGTTCGTCAAGGGCCAGGTTGCTCTTTTCTCCACCAGCCCTCTCTCTCCGCCTTCCCTCCCTGGAGTCCCCACCGGTTCATGGTCACAGTCCCCGGCAGTGCAGGAAACTCAGCCGAGATGACACGGTCTGTGGCACCACCAGCGCTCCCAGAGAAGGGCACAGAGGGGCAGGAGCACGTCCCTCCCACGAGGGGAGCACCCTCCAGCACGTCGTGACGTGAGACGGGTGTCGTGAGCTGATCACGGACCAAGTGAGAGGTGTCTCCAGCGTGGCACATGGGAACATCATCTGCCCCTGGCAGGAGAGGCCTGGAGTGCCCTCTGTCACCTTATCCTTTTTATATATATATATATACATATGAATATATATAAATAAATATATATATATAAGGAAACTCTAACGTGGGTTTTAACCTCAGTGTGCAAGTGAAGGCAAAGCTGCCTGGGGAAGTCACTAGGGATGTGGAGGGTCTGACCAGCCCACCAGGACGTTTCAAAAATTGCAGTAGCCTATGTATCTTTTTTTTTTCTTTTTCTCCTTTTTTTACTCGGACGGAAATCCCACCTGGCTTTGCTGTGATACATCGCTCTCCTGTTCCTGCTTATTCAGACAAACTGGCCAAGTGGCTGCTTGTTTGGCAACCACGGCATCCACCACTTTGGGTTCAAGGCACAATTGGAGCTGTGCACCAGCTCCAGGGAACCTTTGTGTGCAGGAGCAATCCCACCTGCCCATCCCTGCTGGATCCCTCCATCCTGCAATGCACATGCTGTACTCTTTTAAGTGGGGAATTGTATTCCTGTTCCTTTCTGCTGTCTGTGGTCCAATGATTTGCTGTTGTGCTGAAGTGATTCCTCTGCATTTCAATGCCACGACTGTCCTCCCACACTTTATTTATTTCACAGTTTGGTTTGGTCCTTTATCTCAGATTGCTTTTCTTTCCCCTCGGTGCATTCACAGTAATCAAGTTCCAGTTTTGAAGGATCTTGTAGCTGCTAATTACAGTCATTTATTGTTTATCTTTTGCAGCATTTTTTTAAACAAAATAAGATTTATTTGGACCTTCAATGTTTGAGAGCCTAAGGACTACTGTTTTCCATGATGGTTCATGACACTAAAAACCTCTTCCCAACTTTGTCACCTCTTCTTTTATCTCTGTTTCTTTGTACAGTTTGATAGTTTATTTGAAATGATGCACTAAGAATCATGTAAAAAAAAAGGAATAACAATAAAGCTGAATCTGTTGGTAAAGAGAATTGGTCTGAAGTAGAGTTCCACCATGTGCTGGCTTGATCCCAGATTTCCCAGCACCAGAAGGCCAGGCTGATACAAGTCTCCACCAGCACCTGCTGCACAAAAGCCAGGATTCTGTGGACAGGCAGCACCAGAAAATGGCAATTCCTTTCCACAAGTGGGGTACAACCCCCCCCATCCCCCTGGGGACTGAAAGCACTGGCCTGCTGTGCTTTGGATGGATGACTCACCCCTGGAGCAGGTGTGGAAAGATAGGCTGCTTTGGGAACACATTCAGGAACCCTTCTCTCTGACTGGTGCATCCCAGGTGTGTCTGTCCACGTGCAGCCTAGAGATTTATGGGAGTAGAAAGGTACCAACACCTACCTTGGGGGTTGGACAGGTTCTGGGGGGAGAGGAGGAGTCCAGGGCTACACTGAGTGGCTGTTTCTCCAAGACATCATTGCTTTCATGCCAGGTACTGTACAGACATCCCTTGCTCTGCAACCTCCAAGATGCTCCTACTCACATGAAGTGTCTGGTGTCCAGACTCCACAGTGGAAGTTTGGAGGAAACCTGGACCTAACTCCTTCTCTCCAAAATCCCAGCTATATTTTGTACTTCAGCCTGCCCTTTCTGAGCATCCCTTCCATCAGGCAGTGATGTCTCCAGTGTGTTTGAGCTGCCACCAGGAGCAGCTCAGCCCCCTGGTTGAAGGTGCCAGTCTGCCATCCTCAGCTTGCAGAGAAAAGCAGGATCTTGCAAAGTCTCCTCTGGGCACCAGGAAAAGGCCTCAAAACCTTGTGACTCACCACCCCATGGATGTGGGAAGGGGTGGCAGCTGATGTCAGACAGAGGCAAGACAACTCTGAGGGTAAAACTTGCACTGAGGGTAAAAACTTGCACTTCACTCTGAGGGTAAAACTACCAGCAGTTTGCCAAGTGCACAAGTCCTGATCCAGGTTCACACACACATGCAGGTGTGGTGAGAACATCTCATCTGCACAAGGGCACTGAGAACAGCCAGAATTCCTGGTTTGACCAATCCACATCCTCAACTTGTGACCTGGAAGAAAATAGTTCTTTCCCCCCTCCTTCCCCCTCTGGAGGTCAAGGACTCAGCCACCCACCTCTAGGAGAGAAGAGCAGCATCTCAGAGGAGTTAGGCAGCCACATCCTCTTCTCTTCCTGCAGGTACCCAGATGTGCTTTCTGGCACATCCCCAGCCTGTGCCAGTCCCTCTAGCAGGCACCACGACTGCTCTGGGTCTTACACAACCTCACCTGACAGTGGTGGTTCGACCTGACCACTTCTCCTGGACACACCACCAAATTCATTTCAGAGGGACTTCTTTGTGGGGGAGGCTTTTTGATCCCAAAGCCAGGATCTGGTGCTCCTCTCCTGCTTTTGTCACCCGATCTGTGTCAGCAGAGCAGTTCCTTCCCCTCTGGGAAGGGCAGCAAAGGCATCATACACGCAGAGCAGAGCTGGCAGGAGGCTTCGGTGGCTCCCCCCACCTGTGAAAATTGCTGTAAAATATTTATGGCCAAACCCTGGGAATACACGTGGCTGGAAATGAGGAGTCTAAAAATAAACCAGCCAGGGGAAAAAGGAGAGAGATACGCAGGCTTCCTTCGGAGGCAATCGGAGAGAAAATTGAAGTAGCGTAGCTGCCTCTAAATATAGCACACAATTATGGGAATCGAGGGGCACGTTTAACAAGAAATCACCACGAAAAAAAATCCTGAGGCTGCCATGGCTCTGAGCTAGTGATGCCTTAGCAGATGCAGAGCATCACAGATCCCCGCAGATCCCCCTGTGCAGGGCAAACCCACAGCTCCTTTCTGAGGGACCGAGAGAGCAGAGAGCAGCAGGGATGCTTGGTGGGGATGAGTTGCATTGAGCACACCCTGGGGTTTGGCCACATGGTTGCTCCGCACCCCAGGGTTGCTCTGCACCCCAGCAGGAGACTCAAGAGCTGCACTTTCTTGTAATGCAGATGCTGCTGTGCCAGCCTTGGGGGGAACTTCTCCATGAATGGAACTCACAAGCTCACAGATTCTGAGGAGAGCCAGGGCTGCTTTGGGAACCCGATGGCTCCCTACCTCTCTTTTCTATTTCTCTGTTTTCCCCAGGGATAAGCCTTGGTGATCTCCCACATGAGTGTCTTCCAAGGGGTCAGGTGCTCTCTGTCTGTTCCTGTCTACCTCACTATGCTCCAGGAGCCACTGGAGGAGAGAAGATGGGAGATCAAAGGCAATGGGAAGTTGGAGCATGTCCCAAGAGTAACGGGAGAGTGGAGAGCTGCACCGTACCACTGCCTTCATCCAGCAAGGCTTCGGGCTGCACAGAAGTGGGGCATGGTGTGTCCAGGGGTTACATAGCAAATATCTCCCAAATCAGGACTTGACCTTCATCCTTTATCCTTTATGCTTTATCCTCACCTTTTATCCTCAGTCCTTTATCCCCAGTCCTAGACATCTAAGACCTCCTTGGGTGACATGAGCCCCGTAGCAGGAGGGCAGGATCCTTCAGCCTTTAACCTTCTGGGAAATCAGTGTTGAGATGCCTTATTGAGGGTGAAGTGCTGAGCCCTCTGGTCTATCTGGAGTCAACACATGTGATGGGTGTTAGGGGTGGCCTGTGACCCAGCAGGGTTAGCTCCAAGCTAATGGGCATCCTGGGGGGGGTTGGAGCAGAAGAAGCCCAGGCTGTGGGTGTGATTATCTGGGCCTTCAGCGTGGGCAGCATCGTGAGGGCTGGGGGCTTCTCTCATGGCTCTGTGCATTCATAGAGTCATAGAATGGTTTGGGTTGGAAGGGACCTTAAAGATCATGTTGTTCCAACCAGATCATCTACTTCTAACCAAGATCATTAAGTTCCAACCTATACATTTCCATAGGGTTGTCTCAGACCAGTGTGTAGCAGATCCCTCTCCTCCTAGGGGGAATTCATCTGGGACTTTTGGGCACCTCATCTCACTGAGCAGGAACAAGGGAGTGAGATCTGAGCTGGGCTGAGCCATGAGTTCCCCCTCAGGGCCTGTGATGCCTGTGGATACACTGTGTTGTCAGTGAGTCCCCTACAGGGAGGCTATCCAGAGACATGGATTTGCCATGGGAGAGCTGAAGAAGGGACCTGTTTTGTGGGTGGGCAGGTGCTGCACGACAGCACAGCACTGGCAGGGTTGGACCCAACACATCTCCACTCTGCTGAAAAAAGTCACTGAAATGGGTGCTAGCATGCAGCACATGCCACAGATCTTGTCCTCTCTTGGAACAGCTAAAAGCTGCCACATTTGGAGTGAAGGAGGATCTCCTGGTCTGCAGTTGGAGAAGGAATGAGATCCACCCAAGGGATGTGAGGGTGGCATTCACTCACCTCCTAATCCCTGCAGTGACAGTCAAATATCCATGCCAGGTAGAAAAACACCTACCTATGGGTCTCTATGGGCATAAAGATCTTTACTAAACCAGAGCATCACTCATATGAGGAAAGGATGAGGGAGCTGGGGCTGTTGAGCCTGGAGAAGGCTCAGGGGGACATTGTCCATATGTATAAATACCTGATGGGAGGCAGAGAAGAAGAGGAAGCTGGACTCTTCTCAGCAGCGTCCAGTGACAGGACAGGAGGCAATGGGCAGAAAATAAAAAATAGTAAATACAGTCTAAATGCAAGAAGACACTTTTTTGCTTTGAGTGGAGCCAAGCACTGACAGAGGCTACCCAGAGAAGCTGTGGTGTTGCCATCCCTGGAGACATTCAAACCCTGACTGGACACAGGCCTGGGCAACTGGCTCTGGGTGAGCTGTTGTAGCAGGGAATTTGGAAGAAATCTTTTCCAACCTTGACCAGTCTGTGATTCTGTGGATGGTACCTGTTACAGCTCCCCACTTGCCCCCCAAAGGGCCTGATATTAATGCAGCCCACAGCTTGTTATTTCTTATTTTATTTATAATATAAAAAATGTTCAAGTGTTAAACAGTCGAGAGTTCTGACATTCAGACAATCCAGAGCAAACTTTGACAATCATCTTATGACAAATTAGCAGAGTTTTCTATCTGACCCCATCATGGGTGAGGAATAGAGGGTTTAGTTACTTTATTGCTAAAAGTTAAATGAAATAATACACTGTCAATTGTTGTATTATCTTCTCAGTCACAGCTTCACCATGCATCCAATCTACAGTATCTGAAATGCAAAGGACATGCAGAAGTAAAAATATAAAAAGAAAAAAGTCAGGCTACAATGTAAACAGGTTTGCTGCAGAGAACTGAGGAGAGAGGGGCACTTCCACGGGGGGTGCTCTGCCGCCTGGACACGCAGGACTGTCTCTTTGCGCCACAGAGCCGATGGCCAGAGCTGCTCCGAGTTTGGAAACGCGACGTCCGTCGCCGATGGCGGGACGTGACGGTAACAACTTTCTTTACGATACATGGCACGGTGGTAGGGGAGGATCCCTCGCTGGGCTGCCCCACACAGGGCCCTTCCCAGCCAAGGCAGGGGCGACAAGCGGGGCCAAAAGTGCTCGGGGTCCTGCTGAACCCTGAGGCAGCACAGCCGGCGACCGCCCAGCACCGCGGCCGGGGGGAGACGCGGCCGTGCCGCACCTTGGGACCACCCTCTGGGTGTCCTCCTGGCAAGGATGTCATGCACAATGTCACACAGGACACCACAGCCCCCACAGCCCTACGGCACCGCGGCACACGGTGCCCTGGCCAACGCCACGCCGCGGCTGCACCGCTCAGCCAAGGGGGTGCCGTGGCCAGCACGGCACCGGCACGGCAACGCAGCCACGGGCACTGGGGCTGGACAGAGCCCACCCCGCTGGGAACACCACACACTGCCTGCCCAGGATGGATTCAGCGACCCGGATTCAGCGGTACCTGACAGGGTGTGATCCCCCCACGGGTGTGATCACACGGGTGTCTGCCTTGCCTGACCACAAACCTGTGCCAACCCAACTCCAGACCCACAGGTGAGATGGCCAAAGGTTGGGAGATACATTGTGAGGGCAGCTGCTGCTGCGCGATTTCATTTTGTCTTCCTACCTGTGTGGCAAAAGAAACGTTATTTCTTGCATTTCAGCACGGTGCTTTTTGGGTTTCTTTTTCTCCTGATTTAAGCGAAAATACAAGTATTTTACAGGGCAAGACAGATCCCCGTTAGACATGATAATGGAAATGCTCCCACTCATGTCCTTAATGTGTGTTTAAACAATACTTTAAAGAATAAGATCATTAATAGCAGGGTACAGGGGGGCAAAGTGGCGAGGCTGTTTTCTTCTGACAGAAGAGTGCCCTTGTGACGGGTTGTCTCCCAAACAAAAATCTATGATCTTAAAAATGCTACTGAAACAGAATCCTCAGCATGAATCCCAGCACTAGCATACAGCAAAAGGCACCACGATAGTTTTGTTTTCTATTTTTAAGTAGTCAAAAATTGGCCCACTTTTCTTTTTTACTTTATTGTTTGTTTTCTTTTCTTCTTCTTTTTTTTTTTTAAATCTTTTTTTTTTTTTTTCTCGGAAGCTGTAAATCAAGACATTACATATAAATAGAGATTCCCTATAAAAAAGTCATTGTCGTTAGCTATTATAAGACAACTTTGCTAAAATGAAAATAAAACATTTTATTTGTTATATTTTTTCCCCCTCTTTTATATAAAATAAAAATATTTATTTTTTTGTTTTGTTTTTGTGTTTGTTTTGTTTTTTTCCTGTTTGTTTGTTTGTTTTTTGTTCCATGGTTTGTTTTTTTTTTTGTTTGTTTGTTTTTGTTTTATCTCGCCTCCCTCCTCCGGCCTCCTCCACGCGGTTGTGTCTGCGGGTGCGACGAAGTCTGGGAGGTGCCTAGAGAGGGTCGGGGTCCGGTTTGGGCGCCACGTGTGCCAGGCTGCTGCGCCCGCTCTCCCCGTGGGCGCTGTGTCTGCTGCAGGAATAGTGAGTCCGGCTGTCGCCCGGCCGGTGCAGCGGCGGCGACTCTGTGTGCGCCGCCTCATTGTTCTGAGTGCTTAGGAACGGGGTGCTCTCGGCCACCAGCTCCTCGTCAGACTCGCTGTAAGAGGCGCTGCTCAAGGAGAAGGAGTCCCGGACGGCTCTGGCTCTGTGAGGGATGTGCCCGTTCAGTTTGGATTTTTTCCACCGCCTGTTGCTGCTGGCTGTTTTCTTTGGCTGCTCTAGCGCTGTGACGTACTCCTGCGTCGTCTCGTACTCGTCGTCCTCCGTGATGCGGAAGGGGCTGGAAGGAAGGCTCCCCATGCTGTCGTTTAGGTAGGTCTTCCTTTGGTAGTAGCTGTCGTACCTCTGCGTGTCCTGGAAGGGGAGCTGGTAGCGCCGCAGGAGGGGCTGCTGTTCCTCCACGCGGAAGCTGATGGGAGCCGCCGGCGGCAGGGACACGGCGTGCGCCGAGTTGGGGGAGGTGATCTCGAAGGTGGGCACCTGCGTGGTCATCGAGTAGTGGAAGTCAACGGGCGACAGGCGTGCTGGGGTGGTCAGGGCCGACACGTACCTGAAAAAAGAACACCTCTGTTTGGACACACCGAAAAAAAACCCAAAACCATCAGCTGCGCCCGCGCTTTGCCGAACACCCGGCCCGGGGACCTGTGAGGCCTCCAGTGCACCCGCTCCTGGAGCTCCACAACTCCTGGGGAACCAGGTGGAGGGAGCTTGCACTGCTGGGCCAAGGGAGGGTGACCTGTTGCTTTTAGTGGGGCACTAGGACACTGTGCACTGTGCATCCCCAGGCTGCCCCTCCAGAGGGACTCGGCATGCAACTCCCGCCCGGCATCGTTGAGGCAAGGCTTCACTGCCTCTCATCTGCCTGCCTTCTGTTCCCTCTGGAGCTGCCAGGCTTCTCTCCAAGCAAGATCCCCAAATTCCCTCCTCCTGCTCAGGCCACAGATGGGGAAAGCCTGGGCATTGCTTACTCTGACTTAGCAAAAATCTTATGTCTCAAAAATGCATCTACCACTGTCCTCTAGTGACAGCATCAGTGTGGCCATCCGTGTCTAGTCCAGCTCCTCTCCAAACAGCCCTTCCTTTGGCATCACCTCTTTCTAAGGAGCAGATCTCATTTCCTCTCAATAGTCCCAGTGTTATCTCTGCCCAATTCCATCTGCCCAGGCTCTCTGGCTAGTTCAGCATCTTTTTACCCACGTGTTTTGTGAAGTATGAGATCTCTGTACGAGCTGGGTCAACCTGAATGGACCAGGGACAGGAATGAGAGAGCAGGAGGCACTGCCTTTCTCCTCTGCCCACAGACAAGTCCCACTGCCTTGAAGAGTAACTGCCCATGTGGCCACCCAGCATCACCAATGGCTACCTGCAAAGGGTTGGATCAAGGGTGGAGATGTGCTTCTGCACCATGAGGAACCAGACCAGGGGAAGGACAACTGTTACTGCTGTTGAAGGTATCTCAGCTCTGCAGTTGTGCTCCTTGGAAGGCTGGATCATACCAAGCCCTATCCAACTGCTGTGCCCACATACAACAGCCTGCTCACCAGGGCATCCAGGACTGTGCTGAGGAAACACACCTTTTCCCCATGTACCTAAGGGCCAGACCCTGCTTGAGCTGCCAGCCCACCAAGCTGCCTGGGGTGCACTCTCGAGCCAGTTTTTCTTCACCAGTTGCTGACTGCAGCCGGGTATTTTACACCCCTGTCATCCCTATGCTCCAAATCTACGTTGCCACCAGGTGAGCAGGATGCAGTACTGGCTGCTGCCCCTACCAGAGTGTCCTCCTCTGGCAGGACAGAGCTGGAGTTTCTCCAGTGCCACCACGGGACTGCTGCTCTAGGGCTGGGAAGGGCAAACATGTTTGTGTTGTGCACAGAGGGCACAGCTCTACCCCGCTGTGCCACTGTGGCACCGAGCAGTGGGGTCTGACCTCTCGCTGTGGGGTGAGTCCCGCAGGGAATCCACCGAGTCCCGGTACTGCGTCGTGGGCCTCCGCGAGTCCTCGATGCAGAAGGTGGCCCCGCGGCGAGCCCGCGCCTCCACGCACGCGGGGCTGTTGCATTTGCTGGTTCCCACCGAGGACAGCATTATCCCAGACTGGGAATCTGAAGTCAGGCTCTCCGTTCGCTCCAAGCTCCAGGTGTGGCTTTCGTGTCTGTGGACCAAACCCCGAGTGGACAGTGAGCAAGGAATCCCCTTCGAGCTCTTCTCCAAAGAGCACTGCTCACACTCAGCTCTGCACCTCTGCACTGGCATCCCCTTTCTCTCTCTCACTAGGATATGTCTGGCCAGGGATGTGCCCAGCTTCCCAACCCTACCTTTGATTTGCCTTTCTTTGCTACTTCTTGGAGATATCACTAGAGGACAAAGAAAGCAAAACAGTGCATAGAAGATATTTATCCCACCACTGAATAAATGGCCGTGACGGGACAGCCTCTGGAGGGAGGCCAGTGCAATCCTGATTTGTGCTTGCAAACCATTCTGGGTGTGGAGCAACACATTGGCCATGCCAAGGCAAGTCAGCCAAGTTTCTTCAAATGTGCCACCAGCATTGCCAAGTGACAGCCCCTTTGGAATTGCTACCAGAGAGGAGCCAGGAGAAGCCACTCAAAATTAGCAGAGAGAAGTGTACCAAAGAGAGATCTGGATGTTCAGTTTCCACTGGTTTATAAAAGATTTTGGCAGCAAAACACTTTCAAGGTGCTAGACAAAAGCTATGATATGCTGGCTAGACCTTGCTGAGCACTCAGAGCCTCACCTGTCCTAGTCTGGGGGGAAACAGGACATCCCACAGGGACTCACCGGGGTCACACAGGGCCACCTGCACACTGGGGTCCCACCCACACCACGGCCACCACACTGGCACCCTCCGTGGCAGAAATACAACACCTCTGAACTTCCAAACTGCACCAGATGGAGCTGTGCCGGTGGAGGATTTTGGGTGGGGGTTTGCAGAGGAGAGCAGGCCTCATTAAGACTTCCCAAGAACTTGTTAATTATTGATGGCTCCAGGCACATGCTCATTTATAACTTCAAACAGTGTCCTCATTAGAGGCACTGATGGAGTAAAATGGAGCCTGATTATGCCAGTAGTTTGCCTCTGGCATGACTTCAAGAAGCACCTGCTTGCTGCACTTGACTCAGGAAAATTAGGTGGCAGGTAGCCAGGGCCAGAGGCTACGCAAGGTAGGTTCCTCCCCACAGCTGCCATGTGCTAATGCTGCCCTCCAGGCACACCTTTGCTCTTCAGGAGCTGCCCAGGGATGGCCCAAGACTTTGGAGCGAGCATGGAAGGCCAGCAAAGTGCAGCTCTGCCAGCACAGGAGCCTCTGCGCACCTGGCTCAAGCTTGCACACACCTATCCAGGGCTGGGCTGCAGAGTACAAATTCAAAAAACCTGGAAAACACGCCGTCTAGCTCACGAGGGGTGGGATTTCCCTGGAAAAATCCGTCATTTCCAGCCCATCAAGTCATTCTTGGCTTCCTCTCTGCTTGCTGGAGGTCTAGCCAAAGCAATCTGGAAGGGATTCACCTGAAAACCCAAGTTCAGTATCGGAAGTTGATCTTGTGTACTTGTTCAACCCTGACGAATGTCTGAACCCTGAGGAAACCTACTGTGAGCCACCTATGAGCTTTAGCTGAAAGAATTCTAGGATTCCTGGATGAATGGAGACAAACCCATCAGGCTAATGAAGTACATGAGCCAGTCACGTATCAAGGGCAAGGGATCTCCATGGAAAACACCATCACTTACTGGAAGAAGCACAAGAGCTGAGTAAGAGGAAGAAGTGGAGCATCCAAACTCAAAACAGCATAGAATTCTCCTTAGGGCATTTGAAAGACTTTTCTTAACATCATAAAAATAGGGGAATCTATTTGCAATTTAAATGCTCTTGAAAACCATGAGAAGTTCAGCTTCCAAGCCATGAAGCTCTCCTTCCGACAGTTATTTTGAAATTAAAACAAAAAATACATCTCATCCTGTGTCACAAGAAATATTGGCACTCTCCTGCTAGACCCAGTTTTCCTGAAAGCCTCAGAAAGACTTCCAGTGAGAGAGGTGTCACCACCTCAGAGGCTGAGATTCTAACACAACTCTCTGGACTGTGATAAATCGTGCAGGAGTAGGGGTTTTTTTTGGTGAAAACCTGTGAGTTCCAAGGCAGACCCTGACTCTGAGGAACTGACCAAAATATTTTGTGATATTTTGTATGCTTTGTCTTCCACGCAGCAAATACATTCTAAGTATGAAACAGCCTGTGTGTGCTTCATGAATTATCTCAGGTGGCCAGTGTGCTGCAAATACAACTTGCAAAGCCTTTCCTACATGAATCCTCCCATTTGGGTCTGTGCAAAAAGCATGGAAGCACAGCCTGGTTTCCTCCTGTTTCCCAGCAATGTCAGGGCTGCAGGTTCCTGCTGGCACCTCCCTGCAGGTCAAGGATCCCACTTTTCCACACCTCTCACTATCTAGCTGTGCCTGCAAAGACCTGCAGTGTAGACCTGGCCCACATGCCAGCGCAGAGCCAAACATCAGATGAAAACAGAAAGCGAGGTGAAAGGAAAACCTTTTGAATCTCACAGCATCCTAAGGCAAACAGCAGGAGAAAGTTCAGGGGAAAATGGTACACATCACCTCTGGCTGGACGTTGGAGTGGCCGTGGAGCAGTGATGAGATGGGGAGCAGGAGTGACTGCCCGAAAAGGTTGTCTCTGTTTCCCTTCGGATCACGTGCTCGGTGGCAGAAACATTCTTAGAAATATACTGTAAAACATGAAGAACCACACAGATCAGCCATCAGTTTGTGAATGCTGCCACAGAGAAATTCAGCTGGTATTTCTGGTGAAATCAGGTGAGGACTGGGTGAACCCAGAAGCTCCACAACCTACAGGAAAAGACAAGGAGGGTGAAGGCTCTTCTCTGCCCCTTCACTTTGAACACTGGAAAGGGGCCATGGCATGGGGACTGCAGAAGGGTATGGAGAGACAAGGGTCTCCCCAGGGGACAATGGTACCATGTGTAGCTACTGAGCAGAGACACGTGTCTGCCCACAGGAGGTTACACCAGCAAAAAGAGAAGGATGTGAAATCTGTCAGAGATTTGAGTCCTACAGAAACACCCAGTGTGATCCAAATATTTGTGCTGAGATATTCCTCCGTCTATCAACCAGCACTGCTTCTCACAGTGACACTAAGCTCCCTGCAGGAGGCAGTAATTTGGGGCTAGGGAACTATGGTTCTTAGAATTCCCTTTCCCTCTTCCTTCGTGGCTAGGATTCACCCTAGCCAGATTTTACCATCCAAAGGGTGACCCAGCAGAGCTCACAGCTGATTCAATGGACTCATTTTCCTCAGTACTTCTTGTTTGGTTCTGCCTCTCCCTTCCCTTTTTCTGACCCCTTCCAAGGCCTTGGTCCAGCAAGGCGCTTAAACCCATTGAGTTTATGGGGTTTGACTGAAGTCACAAGAGTGGCTGAACTGCCCTTCTGGATCCAGTCCTAAAGACTTAAATCATTCTCTTTGGCCTGACACTGGCACCCCATCAGGTCATCCCACCTTGCCCAGGACACAACTCCTGGCAAGGGCACGTGGGCTGATGGAGTGACCATGATGACCACGACCTGCTTCAGCACAACGTGGTCACCACGTCAGCTCTGGTCACTGCCCCGCTGATCCCATTTGTCATCCCACAAAGTGGGACTTGACAGGATAGCTTAATAAACAGGAAACTTTGGGAACGTCTCTCTTAGTGGAAATCAGGGTCACACTTGATTCATCAAAACAAGCCTGTCCCGAGTGCCCGAATCTCATCCTGTACTTCAAAGTAAAATCACATTTCCCTTCAGATGTTGGTTTCGGAAATGTTTTTATGCGGAATCTCATCTCTTTGCTCAAGTTTGTTAGTGTTTGGCTCCTCATGGGCTTGCACACAGATGTGTAAGCACACACACACCCACGCCAAACCCCTGGTGGAAAACAGCCTGCAGGGAGATGGAGACAGAGGGTCTTACATCGGCCATCTGGATTTCCTCGGGATCCAAACGTGGATGGCTCGGCCCGTTCGCAAGGCTCCGGTTCTGATGGGCAGGGCACATGTTCTGCCGCAAGTGATTATGCATTTGTTTCCTTTGCTTCCTTTAAAACAGAAGAGGAAAAAAAAAAATCTATTAGGAAGACTTCTCTCGTGGGGCTCTCTGCCCCCACAGACAGTAGAGGAGGCAAGTCTTGGGCACATGGATGTTCCCATGGTGTTTGTGGGAAGTTGCAAACAAGAAGGAACAAGGCATTCAACACTTGACACGTTCTGCTGCTTTTCCAAACAAAAGGTGAACTTCTGTTATCATGGGCAATTCGAGAAGCTGGACCCAGGGTCCCTTTTTCAAGACAAGGTCCATCCCAATGCAGCAGAGGCAGGGACACTGTGGTGCTGGGGAGAAGGAGAAAGGTGAGGAGAAGAAAAGGGGGAACAAGTCCTGGCTTGGCCTTGGTGGAAAGGCACTTGACCTATCCTGCATGAGGGACAAAGTGGCAAAGCCTACCCATGCCCCTGGTAGGACACCATGTCCCAGGGGCACCCTGAACTGAGATGAGGTGCAGGCTAAGTAGGGAGAAAGGTGTTGTCCAGGCAGGAAAGGCTGACCATAAAAGAAGTTACCAAGCCTCTTGTTAAATCAAGATCGCTCCAAAAGTCCCTGGAATGTACACGGCTGAGCCCACAACTCCTGCACAGCAGACCAGTGTGCTTCTGCTGTCAAAAGGTGAGCTGCTGGCTTGGGGCCAGCTTTTCCCAGTGGCACAGCATCACCTGGCTGGGCAAAATGGTGCTGTTTCAGAGGATAAGCAGATGGTCCCAGGAAAGCATTCTGCTCAGGCACAGCCTGGAAATGGCTTCACTGATTACCTGCATGAGACCTTCCTGAGAACACCACAGCAGAACATCTCCTTAAAATAGCATTTGGGTGAAAAGCAGGAGAGTGTGAAGCATGAACACTGCCACTCACTAACCTCTGGCCAGTTCTTGTCTGCCAGCCACCCATACTCACTTGGTTTTACAGTAAGCTACCACACAGACGATGCCCACCACAAGCAAGGCAACACAGATTCCCGTGATGGTTAAAACTCTCTTCTGGTAGAGCTCTTCTGCTTCTGCAAATGGAGAGAAAGGATCCAGTTACAAATGGGGTCCAACACCAGGGGTGCCTCTGGCTGCACAGGAACCAGCACTGCGTGTGGGTGAGACAGAGGACAGGGCTCGGGCACACCTCCTACCAATCCACTGCCCGTCTAAGAGCTGCCCCAAACCTGAGCCCAGCTGGCCCAACCTTACTCACCCCTCACAAGACCTTCACTCCTTTTCTCTCCCTGCACCTTGGCCCTCTCTCACTCGGTAGCTCACCCCTTCTGCACTCACACTTCTCACTTGCCCTTCTTCTCCCACAGTGACTAATCTCAAGAAGCCCCACGACTCTCCTCTCCCTTCCAGCAGTTCCCCCCTTTGTGGTGCCTTAGTCACCTACCAAGCACCCCCGAGCACCCCCCACTCACCACGAGCACACGTGCCCTGTGATGCCCTGATCACAGGCTCTGCTCTGACGGGCTCAGAATGCCTTTGCCTTGCAGCTGCTGCATGCCCTGGAGCTCGGTGGTGTCCTAGAACCACTGAGCAACAGGCCCCAAAGCATGTAGGTGCTGAAAGGGACATCCTAGAACGGTCAAAAAGCAGCATGAGGATGGAAAAGTGACAGTGCATTCGACAAAGAAAAGGGAGTGGACTAATTAAAATACAGTAACCAGTGATGGAATTTTAATGGAACCCTAGGAAGCGATTCATTCCATTGCACCAGGTAGCTCAGAGGCACACACAGAATACAAGCAGCTTGCTGCTGCTTCTCTCAAATGTCACCCTGTGTCATGGGCCACCTTTCAAACCAGAAAAGTCACTTGCATCAAAAGCCAGACCATGCTGGAAGTGAGGTAATTCATCCCCGTCAATCAAAGCTCCCGGGAAATGCCTGGGTATCACTTGGAGCGTAACTGAGCTACACCTAGGCAGTAATCCCATGGAAAGGACCCCTCTTCCTCTGTGGCTACACCAGAGCAGATGCTCTTCTCGGTGGCATCCAGCAATTTGGCTCTCCAGCTGGATGACTGGAGAAGGATTCAGTGCACAGCTGCCACGGGTGTTTCGGTTCAGCATCTATGAACGATGTCCTCATACCCCCACATTATGGGTCAATGTTCGAGTTATCGGGGTTTGTGCCTTCTTTAATATTCATTGAAATATTTATTTCATACAGATTAGTCAGTAAGAGTCATGCCATGGTTGCTGTGCTTCACCACACCACTCAAAATACCTTGCATGGATTTTATGAAACCCCCAGTGCTACCAAACACTCAAATACAAAACCAGAAGAGAAACAGGTCTAGGTCTGGGACCAGATTTTTAGCAAAAAAATTGAGGGGGAAGCAATGAAACCTCCCAGGTGACTGAATATTTAGAACAATTTCAACCTACCATGTTAGGAAGGAAAAAGCATTTTTGGAAGAAAAAAAAAAAAGCATTAGGAAAAATGTTCACTTCTTTATAAGTCTCAAAATGGGAGTGGAGAAAGGTTTGGTGAACAAGGGCTGAGAATGACAGCCCTGGCACGAAGATGCAAAACAGAGCTTGCTTGTGGTTATTTTCCCTGTAATGAACCAGATGGAACTGGAATGGGGAAAGGACCCACTCTGGGGTGAAACATCTCCTTCAGCGATGTGCTTCCCTTGTATAGGTGCCCTATTCCAGGCATCAGCAACCATGGCAGACAAGTTTTCTTGCTCTTGCACACTTCTGGGACTGGGATTCTACCAGTACAGCTCTTTCCTTCTGACAGGAATTTCAGAGATTTTGTATGAATTAGGAAAACCAGGTAGGGTCACATCCTGGTTACAGATGGCACTGGGCAAGAATTTTGCTACTACCCAGCAAAAACTGCTTTAACAAAAAAAAGAGGCTGGACAGGAGGTCTGTTTTGACCACAGACTCATCCATCAAGCCAATTCTTCCAAAGATTCTTCACCAGCAATATATTTTGCTACAATGACTTTTTTTCCTAAGCACAAATCATTACCTTTGAATCATGGAGGAGAAATAAAGAGCAAAGTCATCAAAGCTATGGTTTCTTGTGGTTTTGTTGGGGTTTTTTGGGGTTTTTTTTTGCCTATTACATGACAAAATTCTTCACCCAAGGCTCAAATCCCAGTCTCTGTTCTGGTGATCATGTCAATATGGGACCCTGACTCTGACATGTCTGACTGTGCTGAACCTTCACCTGAACTCACAGGGAATGTTTCAGTTCATCAGAAATGCAGATTTAGCCTCTCTGTCTCGAGCTGACAGCTCTGCTGCGTGAAGCAGTGAAGTGTGAGGCTGTGCATCACCGCTGCAAACTAAAAATTGAATGGCCTGCTGATAGTAATTCAGCTTGGCTCCCAACATCTCATTAAAGCTGACGCTCTATAACAGCACCTCCATGTTGCCCAAAACCGCCTCGACAGCGACAGACAGAAAATAAGAGAGTGCACGCTACAGTTCTGTATTTGAGCAGGTAAGATCCTGGAGCAGGACTTGTCCATTTGTGTCTCTATGCTCTACAAACACCACGTCTTCATCAGCAGCATCGTCACTCTACAGCAGCAAACACTATGAACAAACCATGTGGTGCCACACAATGCCGACAGAATCACAGTCCAGCCATGGGGTCACAGCAAGGCATGACAGTGACAGACGAATGACAGAGAAGAGACGACTGCAGACTGGGAACAGGATGTGTGCGGTTCTGTGATGACATCGAGAATGGGTGAGGAAAAGGACAAGAGGTCAACAAAAAAGGGATGTCAAAAATCCTCGATTTCAAAGTTGGTTTAAGTGTATTAGCG
Organism: Pipra filicauda; assembly: GCF_003945595.2. Lineage (NCBI taxonomy): Eukaryota > Metazoa > Chordata > Aves > Passeriformes > Pipridae > Pipra > Pipra filicauda. The sequence goes on from NW_024104532.1 coordinate 9,639,152, forward strand.
TTAGCAGCACCGCTTTCTCTGAGACACCTGACCGTAAAGTTCACGCGTTTTCTGCAGTGGGGGGGGGGACTGTCACCAGTCCTGGGGGATCAGGCATGCAAAAACTAGAGGAGATAAGCATCTCCAGCTTCAGCTAGTGCATGTCCCTCCACCTCAGGGGCCTGAGAGGGCAATTTAGGATCCAGAAGTGAAAGACTGGTGTCCCCATATCTCCAGCAAATGGAATCTTCGTATGAAGATCTGCTCTGGCTGACACTGTTGGATCAATGATTTTAAGTGATAAATCACAGAATCATCACAGAATCATAGAATGGTTTGGGTTGGAAGGGACCTTAAAGCTCATCTCATTCCAACCCCCTGGGGCACCTTCCACCAGACCAGGTTACCCAATCTCTCTACTCTCATCTGACCAGCCCTCCCTGCTCTTGGCTTGTACACTCCAGGGAAACCTCACCTCAAGGATTTGATTTCCCAACTGCTTACTCAAAAGGTAACTTGATTTATTTCTAAAAAAAGACTTGAGGAGAATGGAAGGAAAATAATGTGGTTATGAACAGCTGAGCAGGACTGGGTAAATGCCCAAAGGGGATATTTTTACATCATTTAAGTTTCTGCAGTGTTTTTCCAAGCTTGCCACCTTGGTGCTCAGCATTACACCCTCCACTTTCATGGGGAACTAATGACTTCCCTGGGATCTAATTTTCTAGACTAACTCATCTCATGCCATCTTTTTTGGAACAGTTTCCTCACCAGTTAAGAACCAAAAATGAGCCACTAAAATTTGGGAGGAGGAATGGCAAAGCTCATCCTGACCCTTCATAGGATCCAGTGGAGGTTATTGCTTGTGGAATGGCAATTTCTATAGGAGCCTTGATCTTCCTAAAATTTGCCTTCCTGTTCCAGGAATGCCTGCTCCTGCTGGCAACTTTTTGGATGGGCACAAACTCCTGCTTTTCAGTTAAATACACAAAAAGGTGTTGAATGGAGATGTATGGCAATTGTAACATCCCAGTCACGCCACACACACCAGGCTGCTGCTTGGAACAAAGAAAAAAGTGCTGCTAAAATAAATACACATGCTTTTTTAGAGGTTTACATTTAGAATTTGTGATTTGCTTTGTTTTTGGTTTTGTTTTGCTTTTTTTTGTTGGTTTTTTTTTCCCAATCCAAACATCTATGTTGGTGCCAGGGAAGTGAACAGAACAGCTGATTTTTTAATCATCCCATTAAAGCCATAAATATAATGTGGGAAGCTCTTAATGGCTTCTGATTAATAAATGAATGGTTGTTCCATACCCTTTAATTCAAATCCAAGATGCTCTGCCAATGCAGAAAGAAGACAAGGAAGAGAAAGAGAAAAAGAAAAACAGGTCTGTCAGAGAACTCTAAAATACAAACACACACACCGTGCAGTTACAGCAGGTTAGCTTTTGGTAGGCTCAGCAGCAGTCACACAGACACTGTATGCTTCAGAGCATTTCAAATCCCCACCATGTTATGCAAAGAAAGACCCAAACAAATTGCAGTGGAAGTTCATTATGAATTCTTTCAGTTAATTATGAATTCTTTTGAGATGAGCCATGTTTGTTAGTACCTGATATGGAATTCACAGTTTAGGCAGGGGGAAGGAAAAAAAAAAAAAAAGGAAAGGTACACTTGTTCTGAAACAACTCCTGACAGGTCAAAACACATAGAGACTGCAGGAACCTGGGAAAAACCCATTCCTTCCCTCTCTACAGGCCAGATCTGCCCTGCCCGGGTTCCCACGCCCCTCTGTGCCCGGGGGCTGAGCACCAAAGGGACACAGATGTGTGGGGGTGTGCCCCGGGCCCCGAGGCTTTGCCAGCCCCATTCTGCTGCCCAGTCTGGTCTGGGGTGCACAGTGTCACCGGGCACAGGGCCTGCCCGTCTCCTGGTGGTGTGTCAGTGGTGCCAGCACCGCTCTGGGCAGCTCGGGGCTGCCTCGAATCGCCGGCGCTGCCAGGGACGAGCTGCCCGGGCAAGGCAAGGAGTCCCTCGCAGGTCTGAAAGTGCAAATTGCACTGCAGGTTTCCCTGAAGCCTCTGGTCTTCCCAATTTCACTTCTGCTGTGGTTCTGCGTTGTTTTAGAAACACAAGCATGCTGCAAAAAAGCCCAGACTGCAGCGTCTGCTTTCAGATTAACATTCGTAACAAGTGCGAGATTGCAGTTCTTCTTGCAGGGGCAGTGCCAAGCACAGGAGTTTACCCAAAAAAAATCAACCACACAGTTATCCAAAAACAGCTATCCTGGATTTCAGTCATTTTCCTGCTACAGACCTCTCCTACAGACAGTTTTTCTTACACAAACATTAAAGTTCTCCATACTTACCGCTGTACACAAAAGTGAGCTCTGCTGCTCCCAAGCACCATACACACAAGATTATTTGCAGCTTGGAGATGTCCAGATTTAGTTACTATGTTTTCCATAGGAACTGCTTTGTGCTGCACAGAAATATTGGCTTTCTTTTGCAATGCTGTTCAAAATTTAGGCGGGGAGGGGGGAATTAGCACTAATCATTACGGACATGTAAACGCGTGTTCTAAAGCAGGTTCTTCTCTTCAAATCAATGCTGATGTTTGGGGTTTTTTTTGGCGGGGGGGGCTGGGAGTTGGGTGGTTTTTTAAAATTTTGTATAATTTAAAGGCCACAAAACCTGGCTGCTCTCTGTTTCACATCTCACATGTGAAAAAAACTCTTAAAAACTCTAAAAACAACCCTCCAGAGTGCATTTCACAGGCATTTTGTACAAGTTGCAGTGACATGGACATAATGTGGTGGGCAGCAGAGAACTGGACAGAATATTCATTCTAAACCTCTTGGTTATCACATCCAGCCCTGACCTATTCCTGAGTAATTCTATCATTGCACACACTGTTTCCCCTGACACTGACAAATGCACGTAGAGATACATCAAATTTCAGCCATAAATCTAAGCTGATGGTCCATCTGATAGCTGCATACTGCCTATCTTGCCACATTTCCTCCCTGTCCCAGGATTTGCTGCAACATCTGCAGATACAAATGGATGCAATTCAAAACATTTTCATGAATTTTTTGCCTGAGGAGCTTGAGCCTTCCCATTGTCCCTCTCCTACGACAACTGTCTTTCTTTTGGCTCCTCAAGCTCAGACACAGCTGAGATCCCTGGGTCTCAGCTACAGGCTCCCTGAGCAGGAGAGAAACCCTGCAACCACACAGCAGCTGGAGTGTACCTGCCTCCCTGTGCCTGCAAACCCACCAGCAGCTCTGCAGGTGGAGGAAGCCTTTCCCCAGCCTGTGCTCCTGTATCTGATTCCATGGCTACTCAACCCTTCTCCAGCATCACTTGAGGATACAGACATTGCTTCTCTATCACCCATAACTGAACACATCAAACAGGGAGTCACTCTCCCCTTCCCATCCCTCAGTGTTCTTCCCAGCATGGGCAGGTATTGCCTTCCCTGCTGGGATGGTGAAGGAGGAGACACCTCAAGAGCAGGCTGGGATTTGGAGGGTTTGTGTTCTCTAAAGAAGAGACTGTTCAAAATAATTCAGCACTTTGCAATCCAGGCAGAGGCTAATGAGGTGGCCCCAGCTCTGCATTCAGCAGAGGGGCATCATCTTCAAAAATGTGGTTTACCACACAGTGTGTGCTGATTTCATATCAACAGCATTCCAACTGGTACCAAACATGTTTGAGAAATCAAAGTTTCTCCTGGAAACAACAACTTGTTTTGGATTGGAGCAAAAAATTTTCTTGACTGTGCACCATGGTTGAAAGAAGTCTCTTTTACTGTTCTAAGATGTTTATCAGGAAGAGCAATATATCTTTAAAATCTTAGGGTAGTATTTTCTGCTAGGTGGAGAAGATACTCAATATGATCATATAGTCATGAAATCACCTGGGTTGGAAGGGGCCTTAAAAATCATCTCATTCCAACCCCCTGCCCCGGGCAGGGACACCTTCCACTATCCCAGGTTGCTCCAAGCCCTGCCCGACCTGGCCTTGGACACTTCCAGGGATGGGGCAGCCACAGCTTCTCTGGGCAACCTGTCTCACTCACAACCAGGGTCTCACCACCCTCACAGGGAAGAATTTCTTCCCAATATCCCATCTAATCCTGCCCTTTGTCAGTTTGAAGCCCCCTTGCCCTGTCACTCCAGGCCCTTGTAAATTGTCTCTCTCCATCTTTCTTGCAGGCTCCTTTCAGGTCCTGGAAGGCCACCCCAAAGCTTCTCTTCTCCAGACTGAACAATCCCAATTCTCTCAGCCTTTCCTCATAGCAGAGCTGGTCCGTCCCTCTGATCAACTTGGTGGTCTCTGACAGACCTATTCAGGGGTGCCCAGAAACCTTTGGGCAACAGTCCCCTCTGCAGCCCTTAACCCCACAGCAGGAAGCAGGAGGTCCAGGCAGGTCCTCCAGCCCCTCCAGACAGGGATTCCCCCCACGCAGTGGGGAGGTGTTATTGCACCCCAGGCTCGTGGCAGAGGGAGCCTTTGGGATGGCTAAAATGAAATGGATGAATCCCAGCAGCAGAGACAAACTGACAATGCTGTTCCTCACCATCAGACAAAAGACAAAGTCCTACATTCACCTCACCTGCAGTGCCTTTGTGACTAAGATTTTGTCTATGACGTATTTTACTTACTTTAAAAGATGGACAGACGAAAAACATTTAATCTAAAATATTCTTGTAGGAGTAACGCTGCAAGCGAGATGATTCTCATTGATCTGTAGATTTGTAGGATGATTAGGAAGGATAAAATCCTCAGCAAACAGCTCTGAAAAGTGGGCCCGTGCTCACTTGGACTTCAGGTTGTCCAAGAATGTTGCTAAGATGTTTAGTTACTATGCATTATCCCCCCCAAACACGCTCTCTGGAACACAGAGCATGCTCCAAGGCATGAAACAAAGTGGAGAATTGACTTCTGAGGGCCAGCAGGAAAATAAATTGATAATAATTTTATTGATAATCAGTTGTACTGACAAGAGTAGCATTTGCAGGTCCCTGATCCAGGTTTCTCCCAGTGAGTACAGGGAGCAATGCAGGACAGTGGGACAAGATGGAGAAGAGGACCCTGTGCCTGTGTTAAGGACTGGGCAATACATGGAATCTTCAAGCAAAGAAAGTCTGTAAACTTTCCCTAAACTCCGCAGACATTTAGCTTGTCCAGTACTGTAACAATAAAAATCATTTGGTTGGCCTCAAAAATCCAGATACACAACAACAGGGTATTCAAAATCTTCTGTGGATGAGCACGCAATTAACTTTAGGACATCCCAAAGGGCAACCTGTACTACTTCCAGGGGAGAGGAATCACCCTGCTATGAAAAACCACAAACACTCTGTAATTACCCAGCCACACCAAGCATAGCCATCACCCTGTAATTCAGTGGTCAGCAGTTATAATGCCAATGAAAGGAAGCTGCAGAATGTCTGTGGAATTTAAAATGCTGCTAAATATTGGTTTGGGGGTCAGATGAGTAAGAGGTAGAGAAGGAAGTAGAAAGGTAGATAAAATATTTTTTTGCTTATTGCAATCGCATCAGGTAGAAAACTACTACTGAAAAAAAAGGAAGTGAACAGAGAAGCTAAAATTAAGATCAAGACCTTCCCAGAAGAGCTTGAAGTGGTTCATTTATTCCTCTGCTCATGAGGACACTTTACCTCAGTGTCAGGAGCAAGGTTTCCAAACCCCACCCACCAGAAGGGTCACTTCTCCATGTCAGGGTGATGACCTGACCAACACTCCTCTGGCTGCAGCCAGTGACTTCTGAGTGCAAGGGACCATCCTTCAGAGAGACAAGAAGCCTCTCACCCAATAAACCTACACTGCTCCACTTCCATGCTAGTTTAGCCAGAAGCAATGGAGCCAGTTGTGGGAACAGGTTGGAAAGAAAGCTGCTCTGCCAATGGATATCTGGAAATCCTGCTCTTTGCTTCCAAGCAGACCAGTAGGAAAACTCCAACTATGAATTGAAAATCAATTTATAAAGAAACCACGATTAAATATGGGGTAAAAATGAAGAATATGCTAGATGACATTGTATATGACTGTCAGCTCTATTCTAGGTTGGCTACATACTGCAACTTTAATTGGGTCACAAAGTAGAAAATGAAAATGTTTCACTAACCAAGATGATGAATGCTATGACATTTGTTCTCCAGATTGGTGCTGATTATTTGGGGACATGAATAAACAGCAAAGTTAAGATGAAGTTTGGGTTTCCACGGACAAGAGGCAAGCATAAATAGAAAACTTTACCCCAAATTTCTAACTTGTTCCATAAATCACAAATGGAAAGAATCCAAATGTGCAGACTTAGGAAATGTATAAATGTTCCTGCTGAGCACGTTTAACTTTCAGTATCTCAGCCCCACCAGGAGTGAAATAGCTGCCAATGTGTTTCATGAAATCTTTAAAACCAGCCAGCCCAAAGCCTGGCAATTTATTAGTAAAATTCCAGGAGGATTTTACAGAGACCTGAAAAACTGCTTGTAGAAGAGAGAATATAGAGCTAGATCTCGATCTGATGTAAAACAGGCAGCTATGAAATACAAGGTGCCAGCACAAGCTTTATAAAATAGTTTCTTAGAAAGAAGGATGAATTTGGACAGGCTTGTGTCTTCTGGGAAGAGCTGCCAGCCATGGCTGTGCCTATGAAGGAGACAACTGTCCACTGGGTGAGTCTCCAGCACCCACTAGAAGCTCACAGAAGAAATTTCTGATTCTTTTGGATATTGCTAAACTTTTCACCCAGGTGTGCCAGCAGAGAGGAAAATCTGGCTGCAGAGGCTTAATGGTCCGTGGGTACCTGTGCTATGGATTCATTCTGGCTGTGGATCAAGAATTTGATGTGTTCTGTTCTCACTAATGCATGGACAGCCAGACAGAGACACCTGTGACCCTGCAGGTACCTGTACCACAGTACCAGGAGCCACCTAACAGCTACACCCATGAGTTTGTCTGTGGAGACATAGAAATTTGAAGACCTTGATGTGAAAAACATATTAGCAAGAGGATTTAATGACTCATCACCATGGAAATAATTCTCTCTCTTCTCATCTACCAGGTCATTCCTCTCTTTTGTGTAGAAATTGCAGACAATCCTCTCAGTTCAATGCCATTAATTCTCCTTCAGTCTACATTACAATTGCTACTACAATTAAATGTTGATTTAATGTCCCTCAGTTATATTGTGTAGCCTCTGTAAGGCTCTCTTCTCACAGGTTAGTTAAAAGCTAAACAACATGATCTCCTAACCCTGATCCATCAGCCAATTCCTTATGTGTGGGTGGAGGAGCGTGCACAGAGACCCGCTGAGATCAGTGACATTTCATACTGACAAAAGGCATCTAGACAGGCTAAAGTCAGCACATCCTAAGTCAGGACATCTTTTTCTTCTCAGATATGTACCTTCCAACTATTTTAATCGGAGTGAGTGAGCAGTTGTTTGCTCTGACATCTCCCCTTCCTTCTGCTGGTAGGTTTTCTGTTTCGATGACTCTGGGAAAGCCATTTGTCCCCACTGCCCTACAGCTGACCTATGATAAACAGGAAGCAGCTTCAGGTTTCCCTGGATGTGGGGTTGCTATGCCTCAGTGTCTCAGGGCCCTCATCTGCTTTGGGTTATTGTCCATCACTGGTGGCAGCTCAACCCTCGCCACTGCAGCACAGAGAAGCCACAGTGCCTCAGACCTCCTTGCAGTGTGAGCCTTGCTCAGAAACAGACCATCAGGGTGGCTCAGACTAACTCAGGCTCAGCCTAAAGGCAGGCTCAGAGAGCTGACACAGCCAGGTACCACAGCTCTGCTCAGAAGTGGCACCTGGCTGGGTCAGAGCTGTGGTGTCTGTTTGCACTTTGCATCCATTTTCCCAGGTAAGTGGCTGTTTTAGAATGCTTCACTTTTTTTCTGCCATATCTCAGCACATTCCCAAGCTAAAATGTGAAGTCGTAAGCTGAACAGGAACCACCTGCTGACTTGAATCACTTGCTTGAATCCTGCTGTTGCAAATTCCTACCAAAAGCAAACTCTATTCATCCAAACCAGGGCTGAGTCGGGACTGGCTGGGGGGTCTCCGAGCCCAATAATACAACTCCTAATGAGTTCCTCTGTACCAATCTGTCAGAAAACAGCAACAGTGTGAGCGTGACATGGAAAAAAATCTCCAAGTTTAACATTTCCTCTTCATTTTCAAGCAGTGGGGTACATACCCAGAAGGGCTGGCAGTGGGTACCTGCTCATAGGGTTGTAACAGTGACATAGAGAAACATCACATGCAAGAAAACCTATCTAAATACACCCAATTTTCATCTGAATGACTGCAGTGGTCTAGCAGGTGTTTTGGGCAATCAAATCAAAACAAACCTCCAGAGCTACCTGTCAAACAGACAAAGACAGCCTGAAGTCATGAAGAACATGGGGAGTTTTACATGAGCAAAATCTGAATAAGGGTTTAAATTGGAGAGATAGGAAGCTGCTCCCAAAAGGAAAGTACACAACATCTGGCATGATGCTGGGATGCTGCACCATCTCCATCTGTGGCCCAAATTCAGCAAAGTATCTGCCACACCTTTTCAGAACAGTATCTGCAATTTAGCTCACTGCAAACTCTCCCTCAGCCCTGGGATATACCTACTAAAAGTAATTTAAATATTTATTATTTATATTAACGAATCAGAAGGTTTCAATCTAGGCCTGGAAACCTAAAATACCCCAAATACATTTAAAACACCAGCAATGTAGGTGTCCTTATTTACTATTTAAGTATCTGTCAAACGCTGGCAGCGTTATCAAATCATGAATCAGGACAGAGCTATTTTATTTCCAGTGGAAATGCCTGAACCCCATTTAATCTGTTTTGGCTTTTGACCTGTCAGAACCCATGTGGGACGAAGCACTGAGCAAATTACAGAACAACAGCAACTTCTACTGTGCCCAGATTATTGATTAAAGTAGAAGGTAAGCATTTGCAGGGTCCACACTCGAGTGAAATGCCTTTCCTATTCAGAAAATCAGCAAGATTTTCTGCAGTGCTGCCTCCACTTATATTACCCAACTGTGACCTGAAAGTGAAAACAGCTATAAACACATATGAATCATCTTCTTAGGTGAATTTTGTCCAAGTTCAGACAGGTAGCCTGGATTGTTGAGCTGTTTTTACCTTACTATGCTGTGGTTAAAGCAGGGTTGAGGTAGGAAATGTACACGTGTCAGTTTTAAAGCTGGCATTGTTCCTTTAACACGTGAATAAAATTAAAACAAATCTCAGCCCCATAAAAAGCTGGATTCTGCAGGCTGAGAAAAAAAACCAAACCACACAGTTTACTCCTGCAATGAATGCTCTGAAAAGGGCATTTTCCTGACATAAAACTCATTTCCCCCCCCGTTTTGGTTTTGCAGCGTGGTAGCAGTAATGTTTAAGCCTGTTGGACACCACCTTATGAAACATGACACAAATCAGTTCACCAGGTGAGCATCCCACTGGTGTTTGCAGCCAGGGGCCCTGACACCAAAGACTTCCAAGTGGGAAGAAACCCTTCTGCACCACGTGAAAGATCAAACCAGAACATTTTGTTTTGTCGTTTTAGAGAGAGCTTGCTTGGATGTTGGAGCCTGGGAGGATAAATCAATGGAGGTTTCAGCTTCGGAGGCCAATTTGGAACAAAAGGAAACGTAAAAACATCGAGCTGTCCCAAGGGCCTCATGAAGTCCATTTGCATTTGTCTGTATGCTCCACGGAAGGGAGTTTAATTTGAGCACTTGCCAGCTATTAGCACGTGCTAATGAGACTCCTGCTACTGCCAGTTCAGGATGGGAACTGCAGGATTCCTCACAGAGCGGTGGGAGAGGGGTACTGGCAATCAAGGAGTTATCCTGAAGAGGCATTTCTCCTCTGGTTCCCACTAATTAAAGCCTCTTTCGTGGCTCTTTTTGAAAAGCCTCTTTTTAAACCCACCACTTGTGGTGGTCCAAGTGGCCAGCATGGAGACAGGATGGGTTACAGGGAGGGTCACAGGATGGGGGCACAGCCAGGATCACCGTGGCTGATTTCCTGCACCATAACTGTGCCTCCTTTCAGGTCAGTCCTTACCCAGACCAGGATCCCACTGATGCTGGGACACTGTCTGAATAAGGACCCGGAAAAATTATCCACCTTGACCAAAATGAGCTGATGATGTCTATGAGATCTGTAGGAACGGGAAACTAGAAACTGGGGAGCATTAAGTGCAAAGGCTCTTTACAGCTGTTGAATATGTTAAGGTATTGGTCACTGCAGTGAGACACAACCCAGCTTGCAAGGCTGACCAACCCCCTGGGAGAGACAGGAACATCTCCATGTCCAGGAGGGATGGAGAACTCCTTGACATGCCCAGCTGGCAGGTTTAGCCTGTATCCTGCGTGACACTGAGGCGTGGGAAGCCCTGAGGCAGTGGCAGCCACCAGTGTAACCTCTGGGTCACAGACTGTGAAGTGATTTCATTACAGTCACACCCTCGCTGTGATTTCCTCCGTTGGTACAAGGAGACTCACTTGCCATCCCCAAAGAGTGACAGGAAAATACACATCTCCTGCCCTGCCCAGCACAGTGTCTCGGGACAGCAGTGCTGGCAGGCACAGCTCCACACACAGCTTGTCTCACACAGCACGCCCACCACATAACCCTGGGCCTCGTTTGCCTTTTGCCTGAGAAGAGCAAGCAGCGTTCAGTTCAATCAGAAATGAAAGCAGAGCCCATTCCAACAAACAGGGAGACAACAAGAGCCCCCAGTCCTCCTCTTGGCCACGGTCACAGCTCCTCTTGGGGCCAAGCAGAGCTGGGAGCGCACAAGGCAGGGAGAGGGCTCTTGGAGAACAGAAGAACCTGCTTTAAGGACATGACACAGAGCTACAACAACGAGGGAGAGAGAGAAGTAGAAAGAGACATACTGGAGAAGCTGACCATTGCGAAATGCTGACACCGGTCTCCTGTGAATTCGATCGGACACCTACCGGAAGAGAGAAAACCAGAAAGAGAGAAACAAGATAGCAAAATGACACCCAAACAGGCTGAACTGAGGCCCCTTCAGGTCCCTTGCATGGCTTCTATCCGTCTGCTCTCAGCCTTCACCCTTACCTGCAGCCCTAAGCCCTAGCCCAAAGCTGACACCAACAGCCATCCCTGACTAGACCATTCTACATCCACCGCTGTGCCCGGGAGGTTTTAAGGAGTGTGGTGCATTTTTTTGTCTTCAAACATACTTTGCTTAGGATCTGGCATGTACAATCGCAAAGGCAGTTTCTCCAAACATCTCTGTCCGAAGAATCCATTTGGACATCTGGAGGGGAAAAGGGGAGAAATCACAGAACATGTCTGGCACAGTTCTTGAGGTCAGAAATAAAAAAAAGTGCATTGTGATGAATGGAAAAAAAATAAAGGCTTTACAGGTGTATTTAGTCTCTGCTTTGCTTTAACCAGGCACCTGCAAACATCAGTATTCCAGCTCTGGCTTTGACCTGGGCCTTCAAGCAGGCACCAAACCCTTCTGCCCTGTCCTGCTCTGCCTGCCTCCTTCCTTCTCACCTGCTAGAAGCACCAGCTGGCAGGAAGATTGAGATGGGCTGGATGCTGCTTTCAGAGACTCCAAGGAGCTGCTCTCTAGACAAGACTGACAAGAGGCACCACAGAGCAGTGAGTGGCTGCTCAGGCGACAGCGAGCGTTGGGTACGGAAAGTGTGTCCCTGTTATCACCCCAGAAATATCCAGGGGTGTTCCAGGGAAAAAGGGTTACGTGGCAGGTAGAGAGAAAGCATGTGCAGAGTCTCTGTGTTAACAGAGAGAAAGGGACAGAGAAGAAAGCTGAGCCAAAGAGGTGTCACAAGCTGTCCAGCTGCGAGGCTCCCTCAGGGTGTCCCAGCCAGTGTCACTTGATGGGTCAGGATGTGCCAACTCATGGCCACCAGTTCCACATTGGAATGATGCTGCAGTGGCAGGGAAGGTGCCCTGCAGATGAAGGACACCAGGCACAGGCAGCAGCCCATGAGTATCCCCCCAGCTGAGCCATGTTTTGGGAGCCCAGGGACATGGGCAGGGTCCAGGAAGGTGCAGCAGCACCAGCACCCTCTGTGTCGTGTCCCACCACAGCTGCAGGTGAAGCTGGGATGCAGTGGGAGCCCAGCCTTGAGTGGTCAAATAATTCTCCCCCAGGCACTTGTCTCTCTCCCTCACTTCACATCTTTTCTTCTGGATTCCTTGGAGAGTCCCGCAAAGTATCCCCAGCTTTCTTCAAGTCCCAGCTCTCACCTGCTTGTCCCACAACTCACTCCCTTCTCAACCAGCCTCTCCCTCCTCTGAGCTTAGGAGGGTTTTCTCTTCATAGCATCCTAACATCTGTTTTCCAGCTTCCCAGGGTAAGTGGAGCTGCACACTCTGCACCTTGTACATGTCAGACCTTCCTGGGTCTCAGCTGTCACCCACAAGGTCTCGCTGTCCCTCAGTGCTGTCCCTCAGTGCTCTGCAACTGCTCAACAAGGAAGGGACTGAAAGACACCTCAGCAAAGAGCACATGGAGCAGAGGCCAAGTCTGATGTCAGTGGCTCAGCCCCTGGGCTGTGAAGCACAGTAAGAGGCCAGAGCAGCCTTGACACAGTGTCAGGCAACCTGTCCATGTGGTGGGATGGAGCAGGGCAGATCCAGGCCCAAGCCCAGGTTCAGGGCTGTGTGCAGAACACCTTGATTTTTAACAGTTGTACCTCACAATGGACATACACTGATCTGGGTCAGGAGATGAGAGGGAGCACTGGGGGGTCTCGGCCGTACAGACCAGGGGTACACCAGCCCACCAGTCAGGCCTGCAGGGATACACACTCCCAAATGGGAGAGGTGAGACCCAGCTGTGGTCTGGAATGGGCCTGAGGAGGCACCAGATGGCTGAGCATGAGGCAGGGCAAGGTGTAAAGACGCACCTCTGAATCCTGCATGATCCAAGGAGAAGATATAGCCAGTTAAAGGCTGCATAATCTCTCCATCTATTGTCCTTCTGGACTTCAACACCTCCACAACTTCAAACCTGTCCTTTCCTAAAGAACCATTTCCCAGTTCTTCAAGGCAGGGTTTTCCAGGTCCACGGAACATTCCACCTGCTATCCCTCTCACAGAAGCAACCTTTGGAAAGCCCCGAATGGTCGACCCGGTTTTGACACTTGATTTCTTGCTGGATTTCACTGCAGTTTTGGAGGGTCTGCACTGTGCAAAAAAACCCCGGTGCACCTTCACTGCCCATGGCTAAATCTGGTTTTTGTGTTAGACAGCATTTGTTTTTTGGGACATGTCCATGTGGGAGTGTGCTGGGTGACCTCGAGGGCATGGCTCTGCATTGGGCAGCACTGAGCTCCCCAGCCAGACACTTCAGTACACAAGTCACTTCCAAAACTGGAAATTTGACTACCTAGTCAGGCAAATATCTTCAAAAAATTCCCTCTCTTTTCTCATTCTTGGACATTCATCTTGGAGCACAGGAAAGAGAGACACAACCAGCAATGTCATTTCAGCTGCCAAGGAAAGCCCAGCCCAAGGGGTGACCATCAGACATGAGGCCTCTTGACTTTCCCAGTGATGAAGCAGAGGAAGCTGGTGCTGGGAAGTGAAGAAGATGCCCCACTGGCAATCAAAGAGCACAAACCTGAGGCAGCTTGGGTGGCACATACTCACAAGGACATCCCTAGGGAAGCAGGACTTTGGAGAAACCTTCAAGAGACTGCACTGGGGTTTGATGAAGGCATCCAAAATAGAAGGTGTCTTCCCAATCCTTTTTGAAGTTTACTCATCACCACTGGCAGAGTCAGGAACTTATTCACAGTCTTTGAAGGAACCCAGTTTAGCTTGCAACGTGCTTCCCGTTTTCCTGGGATCTGAGATTTCATGTGTGTTGTGAGCACACTGAAGGTCCTCAGGGCTGCTGCTGAATGAAGCAAACCTCCCACCCACCCCAAAAAGGGGTGCTTTGTCTGAAACAAGCTAAAACTGTCTCAGGTGCTAAAAACTTGCTCGTCTGCAAGAGGTGAGCCAAGGCTGGGAATCCAGCGCGACCAAGGCTGTGTGTCCTTAAGGAAAGACTGAAAATAACAGTGAAAACGGGCGGAAGGAAATAAAAACCCAGAGAAAGAAATTGGTGACACATGAAAAAGCAAAACAGAAAGGTGTCAAAGAAGCTTTGATGCCATGACAGCTACCATATAGCCCATCTTCAGATCTCTGCAGGCAGCAGAGCGTGGGTGGGGAGAAGAGCTTTCTAGACAGAAGGCAGTAGATAACTGTCTTCTCTGTGTCTAGGACAGCTCAGGCTTTTCATCTTTAGTTACTAGTGAATCAGCACTGGGAACAGTGACAGGAAAAAAAGCCCTCATGGACAGGAGCACCTTCTGTCACCTTCCAAACTAGTGTGCAAAGTGTTGAGGCGCAAGTGCCGCTCTGGTGGACCTGGGTTCTGGCTCCTCATAAGGAAGGCTGCAGGCAGAAACAGTGACCAGGAGACCTCTGAGACCATGCAGTGTTTTTGGTTACTTTCTTTTTAGCTGCCTCGTACTTCTAGGCTGGTGAAGATGATTTGTTATTTATCACTGTAGCTCCAGATGTGACTTCTAGGAAAGAAATTTCCAGCATGCACGGTACACGAGTCTCCCAGTCCAGACAGGAAGAGCAATGAATTCTGCATGCAGAATCTGTTGCCAGTGGTAAGGGCTTCTGGGCAGCTCTCCTTCAGTGAGGGATACACTAAAGTCCAGGCTCACCAAAGTTGAGAGCCATGAGATGGTCTTTGATCATGGCATCCTTCTTCCTGCACATTTGATCCCAGGCCAAGAGATTTTGTCTGGATCTCCCAGAAAAACAGAGTCCCTCCTTCTTTGGAAAGCTCTTGCAGGGACTACACACCTGGTGGACCATTCCTGCAAATATAACCTTTGGAGTTTCTTGTCCCCTCACTGCTGTCAGAGAGGCCAAATGGGTCTCTCCTCAAAGGCCAAGGGAAAAGGACAAGGATGTGTCTGCAGGAACAGTCCTGGGGAAAGAAAAGGCTGCACCAACTTCTTGCAGACAGCACCTTGTCCCTTCTCCAGCCAGAGTCAAGAACCCTAAAACTGCCCTGGCTTAACTCCATCCCTCTGCTCCTGATTGCCACATCTCAGACTTACTTGCAAATGCCATTTGTAAAACTGGTCAGGGATTTTTCTGTCCAGATTCTGTTTTCTGTTGTTGCTGGAAAATGTCTGATTCTTTCAACTTTGACCTTGAGACCTCCAAAACATCCACAAAGTTTTGCTCTTGGGTTCAGGGTGAATTGCAGTGAAATATTTCCATGGTAACAAAAATGCAGTAAGATGATTAGCCAGATAAAGCATCTCAAAAAGTACAAACCAAAATGGTTTGAAGGACCCATTTCTATGTTGTTTGCAGAGCACTTATTTCAGAAAATTGAGAAACTTTGACATTTTGCCCTTTATCAGGGCAGAGCAATAATGATTGTTAATTATTATTTGCTACTATTAGTTGATAACATCATTATCATAAGGTTCCTGATGGAAGTAAAACTTTTACTGCCCAGCTGTTGATCTAAATATTGCAAGGGTCGGCACATTTCCTTTGCTTCCCTAGATCCTAATAATAATATGCCAAATTTGGCAGGTCTCATAAAGCAATCCATGTTACAGAAGAATGTGAATGAGCAGGTGCTTCAAAATAATGGGATAAGGAGAAGCTGTAGCAGAAGGACACAATGCACTGATGTAAGCAAATGGAAAAAAAAAATGTTTCAAGCATGTTGCTTTTTTGTGCAAAGGGCTGAAAAAGAAGACAGTTCTGTCATTGTCCCCTGACCAGTCCCAGATGATCAGGCTCTGGAGAGCCCCAAAAGGCTGGACTCCACAAAACCACTGATGGGAAGAAAAGAAAGCAACCAGAATAAATGCAGAGGCCTTATCCAGAGCAGCTAATCAAGGCATGTTTGCTGTGCAGTGGAGTCCAAACCTCAGGGACATCCACTGCCGGGCTCGGTGAGGGCAACAGCGCCGTGGGCTCTGCGCCGTTGTCTTCACCGAGCCCTGGAGTTGCAGGATCAGCTTCCACACTCTGATGGGGCTCGAGGGTCTGATACAGCTACATGTGCATTAAACAGGACACAGTGAACAGGATGCACAGACGGGCCACTTGAACCTGAGAAGGCACCTGATGTCGTCACCCAAGATAAACAGCACGAAAAACGCAAGGAACGAGTCCTGGCTGGTTCAGGGGATTTGGAACAGGATGTGGAGATTTTCACCCCTAGCTCAACACTGAGGGCTCTGCATTTCCAAGGGCGTTGCAACACCTCCCCACAGAAGTGCTCGTATATCCATGGCAAAGTGACATCCCTGTGGTTGTGCAATGAGCACCAAATGCCACAGGGAGGGGTGGCACAGCTCTGGGCACTGCAGGAGAACTGAGCAAGCCATGGCTATAGGAGATCTGCCTGATGTTCACCCCTTTGGATGGAGCTCTGGGAAAAACATGCCAAAGCTGCCAGCATAGCTAACCCTCCTGAATGACCTTTCCCTTTCCTGAGAAAATCTGCAGGCAGCAATATACATGGAGGAGGTGAACGTGTGATTTTGAAAACTGGTGGCTGGGATACATCAACTAGTTCAGAAATGAACTGATCTTTTCTCTTTTGCTTTGTTTTGGGTTTTGTTCTCTCTCTGACTTACACTTTTCGCCTGAGGTGCTCTGACCTCACTCCCTCACGTAATGCAGTGCTGTCACCTCAAACCCAGAAAGCCTGTTTATCTGTCAGCATTTGTAAATCCTTCAGCTTGACTCCTGGTCCAAAATGATAAGGGGGTGTTGCTCTGTAGCATTGTTTAAGTCTGCTGATCCCATGCAAGATCCTGGCTCAGGGTTCCAGTCACCTCTGATCACACACAAGAGTCACGAAGAGCATTTAAGTGGAATGATGAGACTTGGCTTTCTTTGTTTGGCTGGGAAGACCCCAACTGTACCTAATGTGTGCCAAGACCTAACTGGGAAGAAGAGCATTTCTGTTGTGATACACACACTAGCACAGCCCTGTGGCCATGGAACCAGCAATAAAAGATTAGAACAGCCTCAAGCTACTCCGGGTTGTACCAAGAACCCAGTGGGCTCCAGGAAGGAGGCAGACCCAAGACCAGCAGCTGTCAGTCATCCCAAACCTGTGTTCATCTGGACACAACAAACCAGTCACCACTGCCCTGTGTCTCAGACCAGCTCAAAGCACTGAGACTTGCTTGTGTGCATCCCTTCTGCAGGCACTGGAATTTGCTCTACTCAGACTCTCCTCTTCCCTACAGTTCTGGTGAGAAACCAGTCCAACTCATAAGGCCTCTCCGAGCAAAATGGTCTGGAAAAGGGTCAAGAAATTCTTCCTGTCGAGAGCCTGGAGCTTGTTAATTTACAGGGGCTGAGGAGTCAGTTCTGTATGTGTGTGGTTCAGTCATTTCCCAGGTTTATGCCGAAAATTTGTACAATATCTGAGGCAGATCCCACTTCTCCTATCCAACTTCCAAGTGGTCTGTTTGCAGAGTCAGGATAACAGCACAGATTGTTTTATGTTCAGGTTTCCTTTGACACCACCATGTGCAGAACTTACTTCAAATCAAGGACAAAATTATGCAAGAACACAATCCAAAAAAGACACAATTTCTGGAGCAGCTCCAAATCCTTTCTGGGTTCTTCCTTGGTGAAAAAAAGGAAGACCATTGTCAAGGTCTAGCTGAAGTGCATTGAAAAGGGAGGGAGGAGGTGGGATTACAAGCAAATACTTTTTTCCTGAGAATTTAAAAGACCAGGAGGAACACGTTTCTGGGAAGCCTGTTATAAAATAATAATAAAAGGCCAGCTGCCAATTTAGTCGATATCTGCAACAAATCAAGCATGAACCACTTCAGGAGAAGAAATTATGTGAGAACTCAGCTGTTCTTTTTGCTCCAGACTGCCAGAGGGGACATCTACAGGAAGCATATTCTGTGCTTCTGGACAGCTGCAAACAATGGAATCCACTCCAGGAAAGATGGTGGCAGGTAACAAAAAGGGACACTGAACTTCTGATGGTTGGCATTGGAAAGGCTGGTGCTGGGGAGCTAGAATCCCCTTAGCACCTGGTGAAGGAGGGCTGCAAGCTGGCACAGGGGGTCCAGAAGATCCCCCAAGTCCCTGCTGACTCTAATCAGAAGAGCAAAGTGGAAACAGCACGTGGACACACAGGTTGTTCCTGGCTGAAGCTGCTCATTTTATCTCTAAGGCCTTTGAAGAGGTTGTGAGCAGAGGGACCTACCAATCTCCTCCATGCTCTTGTCTCAGAGGCACAGGGAGGCTGGAGGACCAAGGTCAGTGTTACAGAGATCAGAAATGCAGGTCAAACCTGCATCTTTGCCTCCTCTCCTTTCTCCTCCGAGGCTGCATCATGGCATCTTTCACAAACCACAGCAGCAGGTCTTCTATCTTGGTGCAACGAGGAAGCCGTGGAACATTGTCAGCACTTTGCCAGGTTTGCAGGCAGACAGAGGTGAAGTCTGTTTATCCATCAGCAGCCCCTCCCGAGAATCATCCATGTCATTGGGAGAGCCATTTTATGGGAAACACTATGTTCAGTTCAAAGGCTTCTGCATTCCCCAATAACTGTCGCCCTCTGGAATCCAGAAACTCTAAAGTTACACCACTTCAAAAGCCAGGATTTCTTATCTTCAGTCTGTGATTCAATGATAAAAACACCCAAGGAGAATGAACATTCTCAAGCAGTAAGATGAGGAATGACTGTGCCATGTAGAAGGCACTTGGGTCCCCTGGGTTCCTGTGAACACGGAGTCATCTTTTCTGGCAGATGAGCAGTGACAGTGCAGATCTTCACATTTGGGTAACTCTTTCCTGCCCTTTCATACACATCTGTTCAGTGGCCATCTGCTTTTAGCAAGTGGTATCTTGGAACTCATCAGAAAAGGAAATCATTTTGCCAAAGCAAGGAATCCAGGCTTTCAAATGATATGAAATAATTAGGTCTGTTTTGTGTGGCACATAAAATCTTAATGGAATCCGTCACTGAGCTTTCCCTCTGTTCATCAGCTGTCAGAGCAACCTGGTTGGAAGGCAGGCTGTTGCTTATGAGGCTGGAGTTGCCTGCTGAAGACACTTGATGACTCCCACATCTATCCTTTGTTAGGAAAAACTGATTTTTACATATGGCAGGAGTTCGGGTAACTTATTGCAGTTAGAAATTGATCCTGTCTGAAAAGTCTTGATCTGGATTCAAGTTCTTCCCAAAAGAAATAGCCTTGAAATTCATGCTTTTGGCATGACTACATTGCTTACAGATAGAGCTATGGATTCACACACTCCTCCAGGCTTCAAGCCCTTCCCAGAATGGAATGACTGGAATTGCTGGGGCTTCCTGGGGCTACAGCTACACGAGAATAGTGGCTGTGACTTTATTTCATCATATGGGGCTTTCCCCATGTTTCCTGTGGGGAACATGGGCAAGGTGAGCCTACAGTGGCACAAGAAGTTAATGGCAGAGACAACTCCCCTGAAGATCAGGGCTGTTGTGTCCAAGGGCTGCTCTCCCCTCACACACACAGGAGATGTGGAAGACCACAGCTTCTGGTTTCTGCCCTACCCAGCTCTTTAAATGCCTAAAGGGGCAAGTCTGGGAGAACTGGAAGATGCTGTTCATCCCCTGTCCTTCCACTACAGCTGGCCCTGCACTGGAGGAGAAGGAGGAGGGAGAAGTTGCGCTCATTGTGATCCAGCCCACGAGCCTTCCAGGATGATGGTTCTGTTCAGCTGTGTCCTTCAAGGCCTGAGGAGCTGAGGTGTGTGGTGAGCATCACATCACTCAGTGGCAGTGGTGCTGGGCTGACATCCACAGATTGTCACACACCTTTGGCTGTGTGTCTCCATGCAGAGGTCTCTGGGCCACACAGGGAGAAAACTGTCAGCTCTGGGATTCTCCAAGCTGGGCACAGGGATGCCTGGGTCACCAGGAGAGCTCAGAAGCTGGCTCCATCTGCTCAGTGAATGCACATCCAGGGCACCACCTCATGCTCACTCTGCAGGAGCCCAGGGGCAGGTACAGGTGTGCTCTGGGTACCTACATGCCCAGCACTGGCAACCAGACTGCACTAGTTATTCAGTCACTATTAGGCTTGGGGGGGTTGAGGGGTGAGATGCTTTTGGGCTTTCTGGCTGTGAACCAGAGGGGAAAAAGTCTCACATCCCATTCCACATCCCTCAGACTATGCAGCCCCACTTCAACCTCCTCAAGAAATTTCATAAGGATAACATAATGTGTGTCTTTGTTTTTTTATTGCAGGTTTAAAGGGGAGAAATAAACAACTTGCAGTGGCCACAAAGCAGCACAGAGGGGTGAAGAGCTGTGTGCTAAACCTGGGCCCAGGAGATACAGATAGGAGAGGTAAAGGATAGGTCCCAGCAAGGGACCACCTCCAGTCACAGAGGAGAGGGGACCCAAGTTTCCCTGAAGCTGCAGAGGAGAAAGGGAAAAGAGGGGAAAAGAAACAGCCAGGACAAACATATCCTTAGAGGAAGAAAATCCAGGAAAAGTCAACAGTGAGACACACACAAAAAGAGGAAAATACAAATCCTCACCCCCCCCACCCCTGCCCCTCTTGTGTCCCCTTCTGAACCTGCACAGCTCAAACTGCAATTGCCAGGAGGATTTCAGAGCTCCTGCTCTTCTGGCAGTCGCACAAAGGTCTCCTCTCCCCCAGCCAAGTAGTTTCCATATTGACACAAGAACTCCACTCACTTACTTGCACGACAGCTGATTAATCCCCTCGATGTAGTAGCACACCCCACCATTGACACAATAGGACTTGGCTGTTTCGTTGCATTTTCTGGCGTGCCCGGACCAGGAGGAGAGAGTTGTGGTTACTGCAGGGGAAAACAAAAACACACACAAAAAAGGATATATTGTTATTTCCTTTGTTGGGCAATTCTGCTTCCTCAGATGGTTTTCAGCTAGTTTGTTTGCCAAAGTAAAAACCCCAGAGCGACAAACCTCGGCCTGTGCCTTCAGACCCACCTTCACCTCTCCGGGTCCTGGGGCTGCAACCTGACCTTTCCTTTTCCAGAAAAACTGGCCAAGTGAGTGAGGAGTTGAAGGCACATCTTCCTCTGAGCGGCCAGCATGTCAGGGCAAGGTCATCTTATTGGCAAGCTGCAGGGAAGAGTGCCCCTTTCCCACCTCTGCTTGCCCTCCCCTTGTGCTCAGAACCCTGGGACATCAGGCAGGCAGCAGGTCAAGAGAAAGATGTACTGGAGAGTCACAGACTCGTGGTGACCTGCTGCTGAGTCCTGAGCACATCATGATACTGGACTGAGGTGCAGAGATACTGAAGAGGACATTGCACTGCTTCATATCATTGGGAGGGAGTAAGTTTTCAGAGCCAGAAGCAAGTGCCATCCTTGTCCCAGGAGCAGGTCTAACACAAGCAAGATCAGCTCCATTTCTCCCTCCCATTTTCTGAGTGTTTCCCTGTCCTGCCTCAACGACAGAAGTCCAACAGGAGAAGTCCTGCTGGGAACAACCCAGCAGAAGTTCAGCAGGAGAAGTCAGTCAGCCCCAGTTCACGCTGAGAGAGAGGCAGCCAGTGTGACTCAAGTTTCCTGGGACACAGGTGCTTTTTCCAAATCTAAAATTTCTTTCTGGAGAGAAGCTTTCCGGACATGTGAGCTACAAAAAAAAAAAACCAAAACCCTGAAGGTAGTCTGCAGAATTTCTCTGTAATTCCTGTCTCTGAATGACTCAGACAAACTTACAGCCCAAAACAGATTCTCCACAGGTAAGACAGAGGTTTCTAAGAAGGCAAAAACCTTTTGTTAGAGCAACTGATACATGTCACAAAAGCTGAGCAGCTTTGGGAAATGCAGACCCATCTTCACATAACTCAGAGAAGGGCTGGGCACTCAAAAGCATTGGTTTTTTACGACTGAATACTTAACATCATTAAAGATAGTCCCCTTTCCTGGACTACCCACCTTGCCCAGACCCTAACACAGTTACACCTCCAGCAGTGTGGCTACTACCTACTTTCCAGCACCTTTTATGTTGCAATCAAGGTTTCTGAGGAGATACTCTCTTCCATCCTGTTTTCCAAAGCAAAAATGAACCTTATGGAGAGGTCAGTGACTTCAGACCCGTTCCTGAGACAGAACTCCTCATTGACACAGGATTTGAGGAAGAAGGCTTGAACCAGAGCCCCAGGCAGGAGCTACTCAGAACTACAGGAGGAGCAGCAGGGCAAGACACAGCCTTCCCTGGAGGGAGCTGGGGCTGCTCCCCACTCCTCAGGCAGCCCCTGTGCTCATCCCTCCTTTGCAGATGCTCAGAGGCTGTATCCCACACCACCAGAGCCAAGGGGTGCATTCCCATGCTCTGGCTCCAGCCCACCACCTGCTGGGCACATCCAGGCTCTCCCAGGTAAAGGAGGGCTCCCAGCACCCCGTGAAGCCTCTCACATGTGGGTCATGCTTGGCACCTGAGCAACCAGACAAGCTGGTTCTGGCTCTCCTGCTTTTAGGACTCTCTGCCCACCTGGGGTCAGTGCTTCTCCAAACGGGGAGTTTCTCCCTGGGCTGGAGCAGCCCACGCTGTTACCTGTGCTCAGCTCAAGGCAGAGCCAAGCTCACTGCATTGTCCCACTCCATTGTCTTCCATTCCCACAGGGAAGCCAACGCCTCCCACTGTCTGGCAGCAGCGGGGCTGTGCACGGAGCAGAGCTGTTTCCACGCCTGGCCTTGAATAACCATCGCCTCTGGCTCTGTATTTTCACAGTCACCCAGGGCACAGCGAGCTGTCCCAAAGTGCTCTGCACAGCAGACATGGCAAATGCTTCAGCAAAGACCCAAAGTGCTCAGAGCCCTGGGACAGCAGAGAGCTGCTCCCTCCGAGGGCACGTCCTGCCAGCCAGCTGGGAGCCAAATGTGGGCAGAGTGTGCACACACTGCAGTGTCTGCAGAGGGTGACATGACCAAGCCTCCAGTGAAGGGCTTGCAAAAAACCCTCAAATATGAAAACTCCCAAACTTCTGTAGGAAATTCAGCTCTCCCTTCCAGTTAAGATTAATGGTAACTAGAAGCCAAAGCCATTATGAGTCTGTAAAATTTATTTGGGGAATGCAGATTCATTATACAGACGAGGGTGTATAATTCATACCTTTATGAGATAGTAGCACATTTCTACTGGGGAAAGCAGAGCTGTGGGTCTCTGATAAACTGCAAGTGTGCCATCAGATGAGGGAGCACTGAAACTCCATGAACCAAAGCACTGGTGCAAATTGAAAGGCACATGGATGAAGAACAAGCACAGCCTGCAGGGAGCCATCACCCCTGCAACCATCAAATATACCACTTGGTAGAAAGCAAAACCATCCGTCTGGCAAAGTCTTGCATCATAAATCCTACAGGAAAGGATTCTGGAGCAAGGCTTCCCACAGCAAGGGAGGAGCAGAGAGGGAGAATAAAAACAGAGCCCAGAAGCCTCCTCATAGAAAACACATTAGGTAACAAGGTACCCAGTCCCCCAAGAGAGATGCATGGGAAGATGTTGTGTGATGTTGTCATACCAGCTAGAGATTGCATGGGATCTTCATGCCATAGAAACAGTTTTGTCCCTTCTAAATTTTGTTCCTTTTAAACAAATTAAAAGGAGCCTGGCACGAATGAGGCTCCCTTTCCTCTTCCAGGAGGAGAGCTCTCAGTAGAGCTGTGCCTGTCTGGAAAATACATGGTTGATCACCTCTCCTAGAAGCATCTTGCTAATGTCATTATCCTTTAATCTCTGTTTTCTGCAAAAAAACCCTGTTCTGCCTTTTATCCCAAAGAAGCACAAAGTGTTTTGAACTGAATCACAGACTCATATTACTGTGGTGCATTTGTCAGCAGCAGAGATGTAGCAAAGGCCACAAAGAGAGGCAGCAAGCCCAGTTCCCTGCTGAGAAGCATCATGAAATGAGTCCATTTTAGACTGTGAATTGAGCAGTACTGGTCAAACCAAAGCCCTGCCTAGTCCCTGACAGTGGCCAGGGGATGATGTTTGAGGAAGAAGATCAACATCAGCATGCAATAATAATTTTCTTCGAGCCATCTAAGATGAGCAGCTCAGAGACAACCTAAATCATCCACAGTGTCATTACATTCAGTGGCCTTTGCTGGATTTCTCTAGTTGCCGTTTGAACAAACCTAATCTTGTAGCACCCACAATGTTTGTGACAAGAGCTCCAGTGTTATGGACAGTGTGCAAAGGCACAGCTCCTCTTAATCCTTTTAACCTGCCCTTTTCTGGCTCTTGTACCAGAAAAATATAGTCATCATCCCCCCTTGTTTCCCCTGTGTTACCCGTGGCCTTACAGTTGCCTTGCAGGCACAGGCAGCATCTCCTTTCCTAGCTGGAAAGCAATGATTTCTTTAGTAGCTTCTTAGACAGAGGTTGATCCAGCTGAAGATCTTTTTTGGCTCATCTCTGATTCAGTTTTTCCCCTTGGAAGTGGTGAGACCATACTGCATACACGATATTTATGGGATATTTATTCCACTCATAGGAATTCCTGACGTTCATGTTGAGGTTTGATGTACTGAATACAGGTCTCTATGTGTTATAACCCTTGAATCTCACTGTTGTGTGGTAGCACAGAGTCTGGAGCCTTCCAAGGTGCCTGATTGCTCTGGGATGTTGCTGCAGCTGGGACTGCACGTTCATGAGGGCAACTATTTTGGGAGCAAGGATGGAGAGACCTGCCAATTCAGAGAGAAACTCTGGTGGGGGGACAGAGGCAAGCAAAATGTCTCACTTAGAAACTATTAACTGAAAACTATTAACTTGAAATGTGGCCCTCTGTGACACCACGTGGCTGCAGATCATAGACCAGCACCCCGAAGCATGAGACCAAGGGAGATTTCAGTGGGTTTCCATCACACTAGCGGGATAATTCCCAGATTCACAGGTTACTTCATGTTTATCTGTATTCCCCCATCAGTCTGGGGCCCTGGAAATACCTTGACAACCTGATCCTGAGTCACCTGCAGTTTGATGACTGATGTTGGTCAAGTGAACCTCACACAGTTTATTTGCAGCCATGCAGGTACATTCACCTCTGTGCCAAACACGGGGCAGGAGTGCCTGGTGATCCAGAAACTACTTTACAAACCTATTCCACCTTAGCTCACATAGTACCAGGCAGATTTTACCCCCTTTTGCATGGTGTGGCAGAATAAGTGCTTCATTCAGGCTCCAACACAACTCCGTCTATCCCAAATGACTTGAAAGTTGTAAAAGTGCTGGGATAAATGGAGATCTGAATAAGCAAGGGAACAGGTTAGGGTGGTAGCTGCAAACTGGGTGGAATGGGACTCATGAAGGAGGTGGGACATGATGAGGGGGTTGTGCAGTAACATGAATCACGCACCAATGGCTTCCCTTGGTTCTTAAACAAATTAAAAGTAGGAAACAAGAAGCTGTGCATGAGGAAAGCTATGGAAAGGAAGTGGTGACATTTCTTTTTGACCAGTGGGAATAAGCAAGGTGCCCCTGAGACACACAAACTGGCCAGAAAGCTTCTGCAGGGTGAAAGAAGGGCTGGAGCAGCTCAACCACCAGCAGGTCAGATCTCCAGCTGGAATCAGTCTTGGGACGGGGAACAAAGCAGAAGGGAGTGTGGAGGTGAGGACAGGGGAAAGAGGGGAGTAAGGAGGTGAGGACAGGGGAAAGAGGGCAGCCTCTAGATGGATATGTTTGCAAACAATCTGCAACCACGTTTTATTGTTGCTGCCCCAGCCAGTGAGGACAGTGCAGCACAAACACATGAGAGATTCAGAGCTCTGGAGTCATTCAGAGTGTCTGGTTTCCACCACACGCCCCAGTTATTCGGGACTGACATCAATGGCAGGGCAGCAGAGAGGAGAGCCAGGGGCAGGGACTGTGCCAGGTGGACTTCCCTTCACACAACCCATCTACGCAGAAAGGCCATTAATGATTGTGCAGGGATTCTTACACAATTCCTGGCACCCACGTCATTTAACCTTTACAGGCAGCTCACCAGCCTGTTCTCAGAAGTCTGGTGAAATACTCCCCCTGCAAAGAGTTAATTAATGCAGCTTGGACTATAAATTATAGTTAATTTTTCACGAACTACAGCTACTGTCGAGCAGAGCAGGGAGACAGCGATAATTTCGCTGCTCCTTTTCTTCTTTATAAATAACTTTGGCTGGTGGATTCATAGAGTACAGACACTTTATTCTCTCAATATTTAGACATTCAGTTAGACAGATGAACTCAGCTGGTTGGGGAGTGTATACAGATTGCCTGCTCTGTATATGCCTCATGTACTTACTGATAAAACACAGAATTGCTGAGGTTTCCCTCAACAGAGTTCACCCAACTGCTTGTCAGAAGGACATGGATGAGAAGGTGTCTGGCCAAGTTATTCCTTAGTTGTAGCACTGTAATCCTGGTGTGAGCCACACTAAACCCATGATTTACACTGATTAGTACATGCAGGGGCTGTTGATCCTGACCATTCTCTCTGTGGTAAATTTCTGTAAGTCTGAAATGACACCTCCTCTCTTAATAAACCTGAGCAGAGCCTGGAGGTTACCTGCTGCTTTCTGTACCAAAAATCAGAAGGGTTTGTGCAGACTGGGGACTCTGGAGTTCATAAAAATTCTGCTCCTGTGCGTTTATTCATTTGGAAATGACCAAATATTTACCCCCACGTTTTACTGAAATAGCTCTTGCTGGAATCATGTTTCCAGTTTCTGAGGGGATCATTAAGACCAATAGCTGCAGGTCAGGAGTTCATCCCAAAATACAAACGGCTTCAGGACACTCATCTTGGAGCATCAGATGCTGCTGATCAAAACAACACTGGTAGCATTTCCCACCTTTCCCATCTGCACTGTTCAGGAGTTTCACCGAGGAGCAAGTTGAAAGGTTTCTGAGTGCCCAGGGACTGCCTGTTCCCACAGGCCAGGTAGCTATTGCAGGGACAAAGTCCTGTGTTATTATAAAGCTTCTAGTTGCTCCTCCAGAATGATCTCATCAGCTTTATGAAGGAGCCCTTCCTATGCTTTTCTCTGCCACAGGGGTCCCAGAATGCATTTTCTTTTCCCAAATGCCCATCATCAATTGTAATAGCAGCAACATGATACTTCAATGAGGGGATTTGTTCAGCAACCTAAAAATCCTTCTGCAGAGCCAATGCCAGCATGAATCCTTCGCAGTCGGGGCAGCTGAAGCCCAAGAAGTGAAGCAACATGCCAGGATCACACGATGGAGCCAGACAGAGCCTGGTACACAGCCTGCTGCTCTGAACGTGGGCTCACAGCCTCAGTGCTTCCAGGGACATCAGATCCCATCCCAGCCTTCACCCTGCCCTTCTTTGCCTTCAGAGTCACAGCTTGTTTTTACGCCACATCTTGAGCAGTAGCTGTGTGGCTACTTAAAAAATACACAGTGAGCAAAATAAGCAACAACCAGGATCTGGCAGGAGCCACCTCACAGCTCTCTGCAGACTGACAGCAAGGTCTCCACCACACTCACCTCAAGGTCCCACATCTGTGTGTGTGCAGGTTCTGCTCAATTACAACCACACCTCTGGTCCTGGGGTTTAAATTATCTGAGCAAAGACCACGCCAAGACTTATTTTTAGTCTAATATTGAAAACTGGTCTGTCCACATGGCTGGACTTCTGCCTGTTCTGCTCATGCTCTGGGCTGGCTGGACACCCTTCAACTCCAAACCAAGAGCACCATTTGCATCATGTTTGCAGCACTGCTGGCTCTGGAGAGCACAGTGCCTTCAGACTGGAGGGGCCAGAGACTGACCAGCCAACTAACATGGTCACTCAGTAAAGGCCATGACAGACTGGACTTGAGACAAGGTTTTGGGGAGTTGGCTGACCCATATGTGGCACTTGTTACTGTGGTGTGTGTGCTGAAGCTTTGATTGGACTAGATGTGACTCACACAGCACATCACAGCAGAGACATCACTGAGCCTTCATGCAAGTCCAGCAGCCCTGTCTCGCCTGGGAGAGACAAAGTGAGGCAAACATTTCCAACACCCAGCCATCTAAGCATTGGGGAAGGTATTAAACTGGAGAGGGATAACCTGAGTGAATCTAAATGAATCAGTCTACAGACTTAGTCCAATGACATTGCCAAGATGACAGCTACGAAATCTGTGGACCCAAACTGGTGTGTGGAGAGTTAGACTTCACTGGAGAAAGAACTGTTTCACCTACCCCTCCCACAGGGATCTTTACAGGGAGTTCAGGGAGGGCTTGTGATCCTCAGCAGCTGAAATAAAGGCCCCAAAACTCAGTCCAGAGAGCCCAACTCTCATTCAGATAAATCACAATATCCCCCAATCCTCATGTTCCCAGAAAAACTCAGCACTGCCTCTTCTGCTCTTTCTCCCTCTTCCACCTCCTCCTGTGATCCCAGACCTCTCTTTGCTGCTGAGCACCCACAGCCAAGGGTAGAGTGAGGCCACTCACCAGGTCAGCTGGACAGTGAACCTAGGGCATGAGCAGAGTCCAGGTGAGCAGCTGCAATGATCCACATGTTAGTTTAGAGCATCTGCCAACCACTGGCAGATCCTCTGGTACCCTGGCAGTATCCAAACCATGCTTCCTCCACCCAGCCTATCTTCTCTTCCTACCCTCAAGACTTCACCTCTTTGTTGAATTCAAGGGAATAAACTAGAGAACTCAACAGCAGAAAACAAGCAGAGGGGATTACCTGCTCTTTTCAGAGATTTCAAAAATTATCTTAAATTTTTAAAATGAAACTCTGATATCATTTTACTATCCTTGTCCTGCATAAACCTTACATCTCAGAATGCTCTACAGGTTGCTCTGAACCTTCTTCCACTTTTGCCTCCATCAGAATGCTTCTAAATGTGGGCACTGATTTCTATTCTCTTTACCAAACTTGTCCATCACCACAGACTCCTGAACCTCGTTTAGCTGCTTCAAGCTGCACAGTGACAGGATCACATTACCCTTTTGAGTCCCCTGGATGTTGAAATGAGCATAAAGGACCTTTCTCTCTGCATCAGGGCACATGATCAAGTTACCACATCCCTGCAAGTTCTTGCGTGTGAGCTGAGACACCGTGACCACCCAACTGCACAACCTTAGCCCGTGACACACACAAGACAACGTGTCCTCCTTAACACTTTTCCACCATGGATGGGGCTGCTGCAACTACCTTTGTTTACTGGGCTCCATGGGGAGACTTCTTGGTAAGAGTAGCAGGCACCACTCCTTGAACCTCAGTGCTCAAGTAGCTCTAGGGCTGCTCTAGTCTGACAATGCTCCACCAAAAATACTCAGGGGAAGGTGTCAGATTGTGTCACCGTGTCACTGTGTCACCATGATGTGCAGCATCATGGAAAGACTTTCCCAGGCAGCAGGTTTCCTTTCTGAATCTGGCCCTCAGAGGGCAGCCTGGCCATGTGGATCAAAGCTGGACACTACACCCCTATGACCAGGCCAGGACTCATCACACTCCATGGCCCACCTTCTTACAGCTTCTAGTGGCTCTGCTTCATCTGAAGGGATCCACACACCACTGAAGGAAGCTGAGTGATGCCTCATGCCATGCTCATACCAGGTAGTGGTGGCTTCAGGAAACCCAGCTCTCTGTCTGGCAGGTCCCAGTACTCACCCCGGGTATAGGGTCACATCCACATGGGCTGGACAAGGAAGCAAGGCAGAGTGGATCCCAGACAGCTCTCAAATGCAGCGCTGTCAGATCCCAGGTCTCCCAAGTGTGCTGTCTATGGTCCCAAATCCAGACTGGTATCAGGGTTGTCACTACACCAGAACCTCCATGAGATCCTCGGGTTTCTCCAAACTGTCAGGAGACCTGTGAGGCCCACACCAAACAGTGTCCCTGCCAAAAGGAACCAGAGCTCCTGCTCCAGTGCGTAGGCAAGGGGAGCAGCAGCTGGGGAAGAGATCCCCTGCAGTTCATCGTGACAATGCAGATGTTTCCAAGGACCAGTGGTACCAATCTGCCTCCTTGCACTCTGCAGCCTCCTGTCATGGGAAGGTGCAGAGATGCAGAACAGCTGGACAAAAAGTACACTTCCAGGGAAAAAAGTTACCCAAGAATGGAGACAGAGCACCTTGGAGACCTGGGCTGCTCTTTGAGAGCTGTCTGCCTTGTGCCAAGGATGCAGCAGAGTCCAGAGGTCTGTGGCCACTGGAGAACAGGAGGAGGAAGTCTGGCCTCACTCAGAATGTGGCAGGATTTTCTAGTAGCTACACTTTGAGGTGGTAAGAAAGGCGTTGACAGTGCTCCAAGGGGAAAATACATAATATCCCACTGCTTTCCCCATTATCTCCCCACAGGCTGTACACACGTGCAGTTCTATGACAGATCATCAGTCACCATAAAAATCAGAGGGATTCTGAGCTTTTTAGATAACAATTGAGAGAGATCACAAAAAAGGAACGTGAAGGAAAAAGTCAATTACAACCTTAACTCTGGAGACTTTGCCATCTCTTCCCATCATTAGAAAAAGCCAAACAGCCAGGGATGATGGACCCCCAGAGGAAAGAAGTTTTCCAAAAGGAGAAATTTCCGTGTTTCCTTTCTGAGATTTGGCTTTTAAGAAAATAGCATTTATCTTATACGATGCAAAGAAGTAGCATGGATCTCTCCTGGTGAAAACAAAGGAAAAATCCTGGGGAAGGATCACGGCATTAATGATGCTGTGTCTCAGCTTGGTGTCTCCAGTGCAGTGCAAGGCTGAGCACTACACAAGAGCACATTTTAAGTGCAGTTTTCTAATCAGAAAAGCTTTTAAAGGATACCTGGCCAGTGCCTGCTGTGGCTGCAATCAGATTTCCTTTAAAATCATAAAAGGCTGAGCTGTTCCAAGTAGGGAACATCCCCATAAAATCTGTAAAGCAGAATTGCCAACGGTGAGGCACAGCCAGCTCTGGGCATCAGGAGCTGGGATGGAAACACAGCACAGATCTCAGAATACCCTCCTGGTCCTGATTTCCCAGGGGCTTTAGATGGGATCCTGGTGGAATCCCCACTGGGGAGAGACCCTCTGACACAGACATAACAGCCTCCACCAGAAAGACCTGAGCCAACATCCAGGCACTGGGACCCCAGATCCACACCTTGTCCGTGCTCTGATTTTTATTGCTGTGGGCCCATTTCCTACTGCATTTGGGACAACTGAATAGGAGGGAATGGTGGAAAGCATTTCAGTCACATTGAATCAAATTAAAAGTTTGGGGCGATCTCTTCTTGCTTTCTGGAGACTCAAGAAAAAATGGGAGAGAAGGGCACAGATGGATTTTCTGTGATTTTCTTATGACTTATGTTTAGAAGACTCACATCTCTTTTCTTGTGCTTCCTAGAGCCTACTTTAGTTTTATCACCTATCCTCAAAAAAAAAAACCCCAAACTCAAACCCCAAAACAAAGCAATAAATAAATAGTAATAAAAAAAACCCTGCTAAATCAAAGGCTGCAACAAGCACATCTTGCAAGTATCAATAATTCCATGCACTGAAAGAGCTGGAAATGCTTAAATTTCAGTTGCAATTTGAAGTAGCACGTTCTTCAAGCTACCATTGCAATAGTTATCAACCTCTCCCTCTCTGAGATAGACACCAGCAACATAAATCAGATTTTTTGAAAGATCTAGGGAAAGATCAGTGGCTTCGGGAAAAATCAGAGAGAAGGAGTGATTAAAGAAGGTTCCAGGAGGCAATAAAGCATTTATGCAAAATGTCTCATAATAACAAACAAATTAGGGGAAAGCAGCTGTATGGGGGGGAGCGGGGGGAGAGGTACTTACACTCTTCTTCCATAACAACTATTTTAGTTTCTGAGGCTGGTAAGACTTGTGGTGCTTTCGTTGTTCCTGGGGAAATTAAGGTAAGAAAGTAGTGAACAAAATGTCTCTTTTGAGCAGGGCAGAGTGGGCTTAGCTACTGTGGGGAGGAGGAGAGGGGCAGGTGCTGCTGGGGGGCACAGGCTGGGGGGCTGCCAAGGTGTTAGTGCTGGTTTAGGGCACGCCCAGGTAGGGATCGAGGTGACAGAGGCAGGACAAGGAGTGTCCCTGAGGGGGAGATGGCACAGGACATGTTGTCCCCTCACCCTGAAGGGTCTTGTGTCATTGAGGGTCTCTGTCACAATAAAGAGGCAGAAATGGCTCAGGGTTCACCTGGCAGGGGACAAGTGAAAGTGTGGGAGGTTTTCTCAGCCCTGATGGCCGTGAGAGTGCAAAGATGGGATCACAGGACAGGGTAGTGGGAAAAGTGAGGAGTTTAAGAAAAGGTGGGATCCTCTGAAGAGCCTCCATCCCACAGGTAAGTGCAACTCTGCAGCACAAACTAATACTGGAACAAGAGGATGAGGAACATGAAGCAGATGAAGGCCATGGGCAGGAGCCTGGGCTGAGGGTGCAGAACCCTGTCAGAGACAGGGGTGAGACCACCATGAACAGCTAAAAAGCACAGAGGATTTTTTGGTACAAGTTTGATTTTTCCTGCAGTGTTTGAGCAAAGGGGAGTGGGATGAGGGCAGTTACGGAGGTGCCTAAAAATTTTCTGTGGAAGAAAAGAGTCTGAAACAGTCACATCTCACCTGTGCCATCATGGTCATGTGATATAAACATTAGACTGTTCAATAAAAAGAACTGGGAAAGGGGACATTTTCCTAAGAAAGTGTCTAATCAACCTCAAAGTCATAAAAATCTGCAAATAGCACCAAAGCACAGTATATTTTGTTTGAGTCCAGAAACATTTCCTCAGAAATTAACACTGTCCCAAAGCTTCTCAATGCAAAAGCATTTATTTCTGATCTGGGTGTTCTGTGGAAATACTGGAATTGCAGAGGAGAGGTGAGGTGAGGGCTCGGCTGATGGACAGTTCCTAAGTGCCAAGGAGTCACTGCACTGCAGCCACTGTCTCTCTAAAGATGTGGTGGGCTTGGTGATCTGCAACAGATCTGCATGGCTGAAAAGCTGCTTTCTTGAAACTGGTATCAACTGTAAAGTGATACTGGAACAGAGCAAAGAGCACTTTGCAATGGCAACCCTGCCTGGTCAGGCTGAGAGACTTCCAGCGGCAGAGGCTGAACCTCAGACCTCCCTTCCATGGCCTGAGGGTTCCCTGTCTGAGCTCCTTCTCTGCCAGCCAGGACACCAGCAGGATCAGAAGATCCCATCTCTGGCCTCTGCATCCCTGGAAGGCAACAGCACGTGGGGTTGAGGACACCTCATGATACTCATCTCAAGCCTCGACAGCTCAGGTCACCTCTTGCAATGCCACCTCTCTACAGGGGCACCCAGAGATGTCCTCAAACCTTGCGTGTCTGTATCACAAGATGTGGTGTTAGCTCAGGACTTTTTCCCAGTCCTGGATTCACCCTCCTGTATCACAGCAACATCACAGGACCTCCCAAACCACTGCTGTCAGGTCAGAGACTGTGCTTCCAGCAGCTGGTCCCGGAGCACCAGTCCCAGCCAGCCTGCCCGGGACAGGCTGATGCACCAGGGACAGAACAGCTGTAAAGGAGCAGGATATAAAGCAGCAGGACACATGGAGACAGTAATAGCTGGAGTGACCTTCTGGGGAGAAGGGGAAGGCTTGAGGGGAGGCCAGCTCTGATTAATTGCTATGAACTGCTAGAACTTCACAGTTCTAGCACAGAGAACGCTGTGCTGAGGCTCAGCCACAACAGGATCAGTGCTAAGGAGCCTGGGGAAGAAGGGACAGGAGAAAACACATGTGTGGATTCAGGTGCCCTGATGAGTTTCTACTGAAAGGTGTCACAGAAGAAGGGAGCTTGCAGAAGCAATGAAAGCTGTGGAGATCCCAAGAAAGCCCAGCACTAAGGGAAGAGGAAAACTCCAGCACAGCACATGCTGGGCACAGATGAAGGCTGCTCAAACTCTGGATAGCTCCAGAGGAAAGAGGAAAAAAGAGTGCAGAGTGGGGTGGCAGGGCTGCAAAAGACTCCAGTGTCATCTTGGCTACCTTTGCAGGGGGCTACAAGTGGCCCTGCTGTGCTGGCAGGGGGTTGCAGACAGCAGCAAGGTGTTCATGCAGCTGAGCAGACAGTCAAGGGCAGATTGGCAAGGCAGATGAGAAAATGGATCAATCCAGACAAGAAACCCACTGGATCTGCAGCTGAGCAACAAGCCAAGGGCAGATTGGCACAGCAGCTGAGACAATGGATTAATCCAGGCACGGAATCCACTGGATCTGCAGCAACTTGCAGCCTGCAGCTCCCACTAGGAAAAGGTAGAGGCTAGAACTTTGTGTGTCTTTTGCTGTTTTTCAGGTCTCAACACATTTCTGGGCAACTCAGGAGTGTCCCCATCCCTGCTGTGAGTGGTCCTTGCCACACAGCGTGTCTTCCTGTTGAGGGAATCCTCAGGGAAGCCTGAGAGTTGCTGCCTGTTAATGTGGTGATGGGACAGCCCAGGCATGAGGAGAGCACTGCCCCAGCTGCTTTCTTGGGACACATTCCCTATCACGATCAGAAATAAACCCAGCAAAACAGCAGGCCTGACTTCACAGACATGGGACATTCAGGCAGGGAGGGCTGAGCATGGATGGCCTTCCTCCAGACCCTGCAAGCACTGGGATGGTACAGGCAGAATAACCGAGGGGAGGCTTCCTGGTACTGCAGCTTCACAGAACAAAAGGTTCAGGATGGCAAACACCGCTGAGGCAGAGGTTAATGGAGAAAATACCACCAGAAAGCAGCAGGAGAAAGCTACCTTCCCTCACACTGGGCTGATGCTACTGAGAGCACAAAAAACTGAGTCCCAGCAAAGGCTGCAGAGCCCAGAGCCCAGAGCTAAGGCTGCCACAGTGGCCAGTTGTGAATGGCAGGAGGAAGAGCTTAGGAAAGAGAGTCATCCCCTCCCTAGCTGTGCCCTCACAGCTTCTGGCAGCCACTGTAGGGACTTTCTGAGCCGGAGGGAGCATCCAAACCATAGTGTTAAGCAATATAATTATTATGACCAAGATAATAATAAAACCACCTAACCTCAGACTCCATCCGCTGAGCTCTAAGAGATGGAGCACACATTCTAGGATGAAAACCAGAAGCAACTTCACTCATCACAAAGCTATGGTCTAATTACTTGTCTTCTGGTGAGTTTTGCTTCTCAGAAATTCTTTAAAAAATGAAAACATCAAGCCCACCAGCTTTCTTTCCTCCTTACCCCTTTTAAAAAAAAAATACATAGACTGTAAGTTTATTTAAAATGTAAATTAACCACATTGCCAGTGACAGATAACAAAGATAAACATTTATGCTAAGCTGCATTTTTCTTATCTCCCAAAAGATTGTTTTACTCAATATCCTGAAAGCATGAAACAAAATACAAGACAGACCATGTGCAGAACCTCCCGCTCTCTGTGGAATGGCAGACAGCTCGAGACATTTGCTGGCTTCTTCACTTACCACTTTTCACATTCAGGCTGCCTTTTGCGGTGTCTTTCCCTAAAATGTTCTTGGCTTCGCAGCTGTACTCCCCAGCATCCTCCAGCTTCACCTTGTTGAACTGCAGTCTGGAAATCTTTCTGTTGAAAAGTACAGCAGACATTTCTTACTCGGTTGCTGACCATCCTCATGAACTGACAACCATTCCTGGCCCTGGGATGCTGCCTGGAGGGTCACCCCTGCCTGACCTCACAAACCTGGACAGGATTTGGACGAAGCCCCTTCCCAGGATTTCCTGAGTGAACATCTCCCTCTGAACCCAGCGCTCTCGGTGTGTTGCATGGTTTGGTCTGACACCTGCCCTCACTCACACAGAAAGGCTTGTGAGGGGTTGAGCCCAAGAGTCCCAACAGCCCAGCCCAGCTTTCCACACTGGAGAGAAGCCACTTTCCTGATGGGCAGCAGGATCTGTCTGCTAGATGGAGATGTGGAGAGGACATGCATGTTCTGCACCTTCCTGAGCAGGGATGCCGAGCACTCCGGTGCTTCACCAACCTCATCCAGCAGTGCCATGCACTCAACACAAACACCCACGAGGTCCAGGGGGGCTCATCCCTCTCCAGCCTGCGAATCCAACCCCCAGGATTCACCCTGGACAGAGCTGGTAGCTTCATCTAGGCCCACAAATAGGGCAAGTGCTTTGTCTGCCCCAAATACACCCGCTCCAGTGGACTACAGATATGTGGGGCTGAGCTGCACACACTCATCTTACCAGCCAGAAGTGCCTCGAAAGAGCAGGAGAGGGTGTGTGTGACGATTTTAGGTGTCACCTAAGAGCCTGTGCTGCTGCTGCTCCGTGGCAGAGGGAGCGGCTCTGCGGCAGAGCTCTGCGGCGCTGCGGGAAGGCCTTTCCCACTGGCTATGACTCATTCCTGGGATGTCTCTGACTAACAGGCAAAACCTTTTGTTGCCTAGTTTAGCAGAGATCTATAGGAGCCTTCAACACACACTGAATGCCACTTATGAGACCGCAGTGGGATTCCCACGAGTCCCTCTGTTTTACTACATTTCCTTCCATTTTAGCCATCTTATCAAAACCCACCCTACCTGCTCTTCTCATGACAACATCTCTTTCTGCCTTTTACCCCAATCTTTTACCTCAGGTCTGTGTCACACAGTCACTGCATTTAGAGACTCAGAAGCACTGCCAGCTTTAGAAAGAGGTCCCAGTGGCCTATGTTGCTGAAGGCAAATAAAATTCCATTTTATGTGGAAAATAATCATTAGCCTTGGACATACTTGCAATGCTACACGTGTCACATGAGAAGGACTTTCCTTTGGGCTGTGCAAATCATCATCGTCCATAGGAAGCCCTTCACAGAAGCTCACTGGCATCTTTTTAACACCCCGACAAGCTGTTCTCCTGGGAGGCACGGCCCAAGGACACAGCAGGAACATCTCACTAGTTATAATAGTAAATTAAAAGCACTTGGAGACAACTTGGTAGAGCTCCCAGGGCTCAGGCGCTGCCCTGTTTTACAGGATGCGGTCAAGTGCCCAACTGCACGAGCTGGGGCCACATGTGGAGCAGTTTCTAAATGAATGTTGACAGTATGCAAAGACCTCTCCAATCCCTCTGACTGCAGGTCTCCCCGATCCACTCGTGCCGTTACTTGGGCCACCACATTCCAACATGGGTGCCCAAAGAAGCCAGGTGGTTCAGGGTGCTGGAAAGCTCCCTGGACTCCCAGCACCATTCCCTTCTCTGAATGTTCTCTCAGAGCAACCTGTGACAGCCCTGGGCACTGTGGCCCTCCCTGCTGTGCTGCCTGAGGAGTCAGCAGCACCCAAGGGACAGCAAAGCACTTCAGGGTGTCCAGTGCCTGTTGCTGCAGTTGGTTCCTGCACCTTCCTGGGACGTACAATGGCTGTGGGCTCTGTTGAGCTGCTCAGGGCCACGCTCCCAACTCCCTCCGCAGAAGCAGGTGTGGAAATGCTCATCAAAGGGGTGAGATGGCTCCTGGTGCTACAACATGCAACCCCAAGACTGTCCCCAGCCCAGCCATTACTTTCTTCCATCTGTCTCAACCCTCTTTTGCCAGAACACATCATTTGTTTTACACCCCCCCCCAGGAGAGGCTGCAGCTATTGCTGCTACACATGGAAGAGATGCAGGCAGCACGTGCTGAAAGCAGCTTGGAAGAGCAAGGCTCTAACTCAGAGTCCATAGAAAATACCCCCCTGGCACACCAGCACACTGAGACTCTGCCAGAGCTGAAAGCATCAATGGCCACACTGCCTTCAGCTGCTGGAGGACAGATGTTCTACTCATAACTGGTTGCATCACAATCTCAATCCACAGCACATTTCACCAGGTGTAGCAACTGGAAAAGTCCACTACGGCATTAGAATAACACCTAGGAATGTGATCTCTTACAGATAAGGGGTTTTAGTCCCAAAGATATGAATTAAGGTGTTATTGGTGATACAAAAGGGTGATGAAAGGGGCCACACTTGACAGATTCATCACCAAGAATAGGATGAGAGACATCTGGTCTTTTACCTGGAGAAGAATGTGAGCAGAATAAAGGGTGATGTTGGCATTTAGAGCATAGCAGCTCTAAACTGCAGCTTGTTTTAAGGTACAAGACTCGTACTGTCAAAAGAGCTTATTTTTACTTGTCAACACAGTTTGTTGAAATTCTCCTGGATTGTAAGATCCCCTTGAAAAATCAAGAGCTTTTTCTTGCTGTTCATACCTCAGGCCAGTGGCGTGGTCACTCTTGGTCTTCACACTGTGCTGTATAAATGTCAGGTAACAGACTTGGGGGAAAAGAGATGAAGGGTAGAGATATGGATCAGCTTTAATGTGGAGCCTAGCCACTGTAAAGAGAATTTTCCTCTTCTGGGAAGCACTGAAACAGCCAGAGAGACACCTTGCTTCACAGCATTAGCCAAGGGCCTTTTAATTAACATGGATAAGGCCTGAAGAAGAACTGAGCTGAAGGATGTCAAACAGACTAGTCCTTGCTTGATCTGTGTGTGCCAAAGGTGACCAGTCTGTCTCTGTTCTATTTTACCATCTCCAAGTGCTACTGAAGCATCTCAAAACTCCTTTGGAAATCAGTTTCTCAAGGTCATGTTCTTCCTCCTGCTGCCCCCAAGGGCAGGTACTTTGTCCTCATGCGGGTTGAGGGATGATTTTACAGAAACACCAAGTAGCAGTGTCCGAGGAATTCTGCTGTGCCCTGGAGTTTTGGATGAAGCCTCGTGGGCAGCGTGTCTCCCGGGGACAGCAGTCCCTGGGAGAGCCCTACATGTGCATTCACAAGGGTGCCTGGCTGCCAGAGGATGCCATTCTTCTGGAGGAAGTCACTGCCCCGGGCTGTTTGCTCAGTGAAAGGGCCAGGGTCACTGACAGATCCCATCATTTCACTGCAGTGCAACTCTGTTGACATCTCTTTACTCCGGGGGAAAATCTGCCTCATTGTCTTTCCTGACCCTCAGCACATATGACTTAGCCACTCACTAATTATCTCCTGTAGTGCCAGTGGAGGGATAAGCCATGGGGAATATGCTGTCTGCAAGCACTGAGGGATAGGATTCACAAGGAGACCTTCAGCCTGGCCAAAAGAAGATCCCCCAAAATACCTTTCTGACCAAGAGAAAAGAGTCCCCCAGAGGGCAGTTTGGAGGGATGAGTAAATCACCCTCTGTGGTGCCAATCTCCAGACTACAATGGGAAACAGGGAGATCAGCCCTTGGCCAGGACCTACACAGAGATCCTGGCAAATTCTGGCTGAGAAGGGTGGCTTCACTGGCTGTAATTTAGACATCTCAGAGTTAGACATCTAAATGTGAGCTTGGACCCTGAGGCCTCCAGTGAAGTCAGAGGAGAAGAAACAGGCCTTGCATCTCAGCCAAGGAGGAACTTCTCATGACAGCAGTCGTGTTCCCACCAGCACTTTGGTCAAGCTTGAATCATTTTTCTCCTCTTACCTACTGCCAAGTGGAAATGGGGCCGTTTTCCCAGGTCATCTGCTTGCAAAGCCATTCATGTCAGAGCGTGGGAGCAGGAGAGCAGCTGCCATGAGCTGCCTCCGAGACACCTACACTGAGGACTCCGTGTTCCCTGTGAGAGTTCAGCCGCTTCTGCATCGCTCTGGACAAGAATAACTCTAGCATTACTACTGCTGTAGTGTTTTATTAGTCTTCTAAAAATAGGGTAGCTACCACATGAGTAATGAAGAAGTCAAGGAATCAGCTGATGAAGAGAATTTGGATGCTACACCACATGGAGCCCCAAAATTGTCAATGAAGAGCACTGCACATAGTAAACACACCTGAAACCCTAGGAAAAGGAAATTCCCAAACATGACCCTTGCAAAGGACACACTGGCTGCACTGCCATGGTTACCCATTAACTCCATTCCCCTCTGTTTGCTCGGAGAGCCAGTGGCAGGAGGCACACTGGAATTGCCTAGAGCAGGAAGGCCAGCAATGGCTGTAACATGCACTGATTACATCCTGCCAGAGATTTAATTGGTGCCTACGTGCTGTCCTGGCACTCTGCACCGCGCTGCTTTTGCCCTGGGAGAGCAGATTAATGATTGGCAAGAAGATTCAGAATATCCAGGTTCTGTCCAGCAGCCATCAAACACTGGGCAGCTCCACCAGCTGGAGCAGGGGCTCTCAGGGAACACATTTATTTTCCCCAGCACTCAGTGGGATAAAATAAGGCAGAAGGGATCACTGCAATGCACGGACAGCACAGGGATGGCCATGGCAAAGCCCCTCTGTCCAGCAGGGCAGGAACAGCCAGGAGCATCCTCTCCCTTGAATAACCATCCATGTGGAAGCCACCCCGACCTCTTCCTTGCCTTTCAGCTGTTCTCAGCAGAGCACAGCAGAACTGGGCAAGATGGCTGTGCTTGCAGTGCTTGAGAAAAACTCATGTCCTACACTGGCTGCTGTGTGCTCCAGAGCGTGATCTGGCCAGCTCAGTGTTAGCCACAGAAAGATGGGAAAGGGGACAAAAATGCCCTCAAGCAAAGCAATCAAATAAAAGGGGTAAGGGCGGGAAGGTTTGGACTTTTCAGCTCGGCCATCATCCCTTCTGCAGTGGGCAAAGGCCTCCTTCCTCCTCCCCTCACACCATCGTCTGCCCCGCTCCGTGTTTGACCTGCTGGGACAGTGGGGAACAGTGCATGTCCTTGTGGTGCCCAGGACGGGACCAACCATCCCCTGACCCCCTCTGCCTGCTCTCTCCTACCCCTGTCCCCCGACATTAAAGTGCTGTTCTAACCTGAAAAGCAGATTTGCCCCTTCTCTGCTCAGCAGTGCTGTGGTCTCTCTGTGCCCAGGCTTGGGACAGGCTGATTTTAAGAGGAAGACTCGACCAGTCCTCACTCTGCAGAGCTGACACTGACACTGGTCTCAGAGCTGGAGTCACTTCTGGGTTGGGCAGTGTCAACACAAGGGGAAAAGATCGATAAGTACACTCCAAAGAGCAGGGTCACTTGTGCAACCCCCCTCCAGCCTCAAATGCAGCCTCGGGTATTTCGGCAGCGGGAAGAGGTGTAGGGCAGCAGAGGCAGTGACACACAACCACACCAGTCCCTGGAGTGGACTTGGTGGCTGTTCTGTGGAAAGACAAACCTCTGTGTGCTGCTGCTCTCTGTGTCAGGCCAGGTTGTGGCACATGCCAGGGAATGACATCAATAAAATGCATAAAAGTGGAGGTTTGGGTTCAGGTTGAGGCAGAGACATGATGTCAGTGCAGGGTCACATGTATTACTTTCTCCTGGAATTCAAGGTAATTGATCCATCCCACAAATGTTTCCTCCAAGCCCAATGCCAGGATTTCAATTCCTTAGAGAAAATGTAGACCCTGGAGCAGTACTCTGAGGCCACCTCAGAGCAGGTTCTTTCCCTGCTTCCTGTGATCTCACACAGGAAGGCTCTAACAGCTTCCCAAGAGCCAGGGACTTCCCAGCATCAAATGTGGAACAAATACCTCGCTATCCCAAAAAGTGTATGACCTCAATACAGAGACAAGACCCCCACAGGGTGCCCAGGTCTCACTGTCTCAGGAACCAACCCACGAGCTGGTTCTGTGGTGGGGAGGGAAGAGAGGGTCAGCGCTGCTGAGGAGAAGGCACAGAGGTCCTGCTTTGGAATCATATCACAGACAGAGGCTGATGTGCTGGGCAGATCAGAGGCAGCACCAAAACTTCAGGGATTGCCAGAAGAGGGGGAGAAAGGCCTGAGAGGACCTTTAAAGCAAAGCATATTAATTATAAAGAATCAAGGGAGAAGGAGAGGGAGGTGCCCTACTAAAAGCAGCTGCCTAGGGGATAGCCCTGGGCAGAGCCCAGGAATGGAGACAAGCAGGTTGCAAATAGATCAGGAGAGAGTATTTTGTGAAATAAAGATCATGGGAAAGGGGTGGCACCTTCACATGGTCAGGAAACTACCCCTCCAAAACCTCTGTGAACCATCACTGTGGTGGTACACGGGGTGTGCAAGAGATTTAGTTACACTTTTGGGTCTCCTTTCTGAGTTTGGAGCCTATTGGATACATGTCATTCTTTTCTCCCCAAGTCATTTTTCTGCAGCTGGTACATGTGACAGATCCTCACCAGTGTCTGATCCATGAAGTGCAAGGGGAACCTGGATAATTCATGGCTGCAGGTACATGATGTGCTGCCCCAGATGAACTGCCAGCAGCCTCAGCCCTCATCCCTAAGGCAAAGCATTTTAACTTAAAGGAGTGAATGGGATTTCAGCTCCTGTCTCAATGAGGCCCTCAGCCTAATCTGTGACATTTTGCAACCACAGTGGGCGAAGGTCTATAGGGAGAGGTTGTGGTTTTTTTTTTTAAAGCAACCAACATCACTGTGAAAACCACACAAAATTTCAGGCAAATAGAGCTCCTTCCACCTCTATGTTTGCACACACCATCAGCTGAAGCAGCCCAGCCTCTGACCATAACTTGTTAGCAACTGTAACTCAGTCAAGTTTGATTAAATGTCCATTCCCTGACTCTCTCAGCAGCCCCAATTTGCTGGGTTTGTGGATTGTTCAAGCTCAAGGCCCAACTGCTTCTCCTTTCAGTTCTCAAATTCCCTGGTTCGGTCCCAGGTGCATTGGCCAAGATGATGTCCATCATCTCCTCTAAAACAACAAACAGACAAACAAAGGAGATTCTCTCCTTCACACCCCCCTCCAATAAAGTGCCTTCAGCAGCTAAAACCAAATCCCAAATATCGGAGACTCATAATGACATCGTGAGAGTTAGCAAGGCAGCAGCTCCCCTGGTGATCGTAACAACACCGGTGCTTGAGAAGAGTCTTTGCTTCAAGGCATCTGGAATTGCTCTTGCAAGATCCATTGTCAAATGAGCTTTTTCCTTTGTTTAAAAATGTCAGCCCGAAGACCCCTGCCAGAGTGGTGGTATAGCCTGCTTGGGTTCACTCTGGCTCCCACAAGGCTTCAACAGTCCTCTTTGCCCCTCCTTGTCTCCAGGCTTAATTAGGAAATCATTTATCTTTATTGGCACTCTCTTTCCCCTGCTGCTTTGGCATTATTATTTTTTTTTGCCTTCATTCCAGTGCAGTGAGCTGTACAGGGAAGACCACAGCCCCATTCATTGTGGGTGGGGAATAATCTACAACTGGGAGCCCTGCAAGGAAGACCCCAGCAATGAATCTGCTCCAACTGGTATCGCCTGAGGGACTACTGTACAGAATCAGGAGAGGAGGGTATCCCTTGGCTCCACTTACAGGCTAACAATAGGGATTCCTGGTGATACTGAAAGTAGGACACTACTCCCAAGGGATGTCATATGGTCAGCCTGTCCCAAACTGAACTGCCAACCCTCTCCAACCTAATGATACGCCTGCTTCATCTCCCTTGGTAAAAGAGCACACAAAGAGAAGGGGCTGTAAGGACAGCCACAGCTCGGGGACTATCAGGCTACTGGACTCCAGCTGAGGATCTACATGTCCCAGGCTGAGCCCTCAGCATGACTTCAAGTGGGGAAGGTTCTCCACACCTCCACAAACAGAAACTCCCTTGGCTTTCTTCACAGCTGGCATTTGACTGTTTGCCAGGATAGTCAGGGAGTCAAAACCCAACTAAACCTCACAGGAGCCAGAGGCATCAGTCAGATCACAGCCACACTCAGCTGAAAATGGCATCACTTTGGCAGCTCAGAGAGAGAGCCACTCGCTAGGCTGTGCTTCCACTGCCACAGGCAATTCTTTCTGGGTAATTGCTCTAGGTTCCCCATCAACCGTGTTTTATTCAAATTGAGATGGAGATAAAATTCCGGCCAATAATTTCTTCCACCTTAAAGAGAAGTTTCTCCTTCGTGCAAGCCAGGCTTGCCCCAGCCTGTCACGCTAATTACAGATGGAACATGTAGTTCAGAAAGGAGGAATCAGAATTGTTCCCCTCCCTCCAGCAAATATCCATTGAAAAAAAAACCTGACTCCTTTGCCTGATGGCACCAGAGGCTTTGCTGGTAAGTTTAAAAACAGGAGGGAAGATGATTGATGGAAAAGGTGAAGAGCTGACATGCAGTCAAATGCTCCTCTCCTCCTTACAACACATACATCCCTTATTTTTAAAGAGATCTCCTATTCTAGGGATCAGATGAAAACCTGATCATAAAATAAAAGGGCTTCAATTACGCCTTCCAGAGACCTCCAGGCTCTTTAAACACACAGGGGGAGGAAAGCCAGGAATGAGTCACAGAGGGCAACCATGCTCTTCATATC
Source organism: Pipra filicauda (assembly GCF_003945595.2). Lineage (NCBI taxonomy): Eukaryota > Metazoa > Chordata > Aves > Passeriformes > Pipridae > Pipra > Pipra filicauda. The sequence goes on from NW_024104532.1 coordinate 9,683,434, forward strand.
TCCCATCCCATGCCTCTGCATGCTGAGGGTCACAGAGTTGCAGACAGATTCCAATGCAGAGCTGTGCCCAGCTCTGCCAGGGACTCACAGGGCCAAGGGAAACACCATGGACAACACCTCCACATCCTGGAGGGCTCCTTTTCCCTGGCTCCGGCAGAAAACTCCATCAGGTCTTTGGATCACACTTTTAAAGAAATGTTCCTGTGCATCTGGCCAGGTCCTGCATAGTCTGAGAAGCTTTTTACCTTGTGTCCCTTCTCTGTGAAGGTCCCTCCCCAGTGCCCCATTTCTGACCCTCTGAGACCCCCACTCTACTCTGAACTGAAAGGAAGCACAGAGGATTATCTGGAGACCAGTGTTAGCCATTAAGTGGAGACAGATGTATAAACCCCATCATTCTTGAATTAATCATCAGAGGGTAAGATTTCCTTTCAGAGCTTTACAGTTTAGGATGCTTATCCTTCCCTGGAGTCCTCTCCTAACATGCTGAAAGTAAAGATTTACACCCATATCCCGTGTCCCTCTATTAAACTTGGCCCCACCAGCTACATAATGAAGACATCAAAGCCACAAAGGTTCCTGGACCCTCAGCCTGCACTGAGCAATTTTTAATGTTTATTCCATGCAGACAAGACTGGAATAATGCAGGTCCAATGCCAGTGGACACTCTGCCTGGAGGGATTTTCAGTACTGAGACCCAGCAAACCCAGTGGAGGGGAGAAAGGTGGGAATGCCAGCCCACAGGTGGGCACAGACCTGCTTTGGAGAAGTGTTCCTGCCCTGCTGACTGCTTGACAAGGGTCAAATGCTTAACAGGGGGTTGTCATCTCAGAGCTGTCCCACAGAATCACAGAATCATTAAAGGTGGAAAAGACCCCTGAGATCATCTAGTCCAACCATTAACCCAGCACTGCCAAGGCCACCACTAACCCATGTCCCCAAGTGCCACATCTACACATCTTCTGAATATTTCCAGGGATGGTGATTCCAAAACTTCCCTGGGCAGCCTGTTCCAATTCCTGGTCACCATTTCAGTGAAGAAATTTTCCTTAATATCCAGCCTAGCCTTCCCCTCCCTTGGCACAACTTGAGGCCATTTCCTCTTGTCCCTGCCCAACAGCTGCTTGAGCCCAGTTTCCATAGCCTGGTCCCAGCACAAGACAGGTGAACTCTCCACTCAGTAGCACATTTTAATGGCAGCAGGGAGTAGAAAGTTGGAATGGGAAGTGATTCTAGGGATGCTTTGGGCTCACACCTTTGCTGCTGATGGAGTCTCAGGCACTGCAGGAGGCTTTCCTTAAAATGTTTATCCTTGGCTTGTTTTGCCAGCAGGAAGCCCTTCCAGCACACACACACATCTTTGGCCTGTCACGGGAAGGCTGAGAGCCAAAGTGTTGCCATAGAAACTGGTAAATGCAAAATTATGACTTGACAGCAGTGTCCTGAGGAAAGAGGATCAACCTTCTTCCATATGTTTCTGTCCCTGGCCCAGGGAGTGCGTGTCCCCCCTGCACCACTGTGGGTGGGATGCCCTCCTGTCCCTGCTTTGTGCCAGACACGGGGTGCCAGGAGGCAAGGAAGGACTGTGATATGTGGGAACACAGCAGGGAGATGCTGTGGGAGGATCCCACCCCAGGGAGTTTTGCTGGGTGTTTGGTGAGGGGCTGGTTGCTCTCTAGCTCTGAGGGACATAGCTCCCCAACACCCCTGCCTGCCTGCAGGGGTGCAGTGTCCATGGGATGGACGGGCTTCCCACGCCGGGATACAGAGGGTGGTGCAGACATTTCTCCAGGGCATCCCAGCTCCAGAGCCCATCAGTAAACAAGCAAGGCCATGAGGCTGACAAGGGCCACAAAAACACTGAGGGCAGCAGAGGAGAGAGGCAGGCACAGCTCTACTGCCTGCAAGCCCAGACATCCCTTCCTGAGCAGACAGCATCCAGTCATCCTGGATCTGCTGGTGCTTCCAGCACTGATCACCTCTGCCTCATCCCAAAACAAATCCTGGAGTTATTTTGAAGGAGCTCAACCATCTTGGGTGTGACTCTGAAATCAAACCCAACAGGACTGAAATTAAATTAGAATAACTGACAACATCCCAGTCGAGCACTGACTGATTTTTCTAACTGATTTTTTAGTGGCTTTTAATTTTAAAAATTGCTACTCTATCAAGTCAGTAATAAGTTACTCTTTGCACACTCAGGTATAACATATGTTAGCAAAGAATTAGTTTCAGGTTTTCCAAGGGGTCAGCCAGTTGCAAGCTGACTGCTGCTGCCTAGGTCAGGATATATGAATGTAACCGTAGTGATGATCATGGGATGAATTTAAGATACATCATGTGTAAATATTTGCCCTTGAAAAATATCAACATGGATCCATTTATATCAATTCCCAGTGAGAACCCCTCAGCTTGAATGAGGTGGTCCTGAGAGTGACCCTAGCAGTCACCCAAGATCTTTGTTGCACGGGGAGTTTGGAGCAGCCTTGATGGAGCTTTCCCTGGATGCAGCAGTCCAGGGATTTGCATGCAATGAGGTCTCCACTGGTGACTGTGGTCAGACACTATCATGATATACTCTTGCATCTCAGCCCTGGTTAGTCCAGAGAAGAGAAGACTGAGAGGGGATCTCATCAGTCCGTACAAGTATCTCCAGAGGGTGTCAAGAGGATGGTGCTGGACTCTTTTTAGTGGTGCCCAGCAACTGGACAAGGAGGAATGGCCATTAGTTAAAACACAAGAAGTTCCATCTCAACATGAGGAAGAACTTCTTCACGCTGAGGGTGGCAGAGCATTGGAACAGCTGCCCAGGGAGGTCACGGAGTCTCCCTCTCTGGATACATTCCAAACCTACCCGGACACATTCCTGTGTAACCTGCTCCAGGTGACCCTGCCTTGGCAGGGGTTTTGGACTGGATGATCTCCAGAGGACCCTTCCATCCCTGACAATTCTGTGATTCTGTGATCCTTGCAGTTGCCTTAGATGTTCCTGCGTCCACCTAAATTCAGAAGAGAACAAACCAATTCCTCCCACAGGCCTGTGGGTGGGTGGTGAGGCAACAGCTGAGTTTGGATAACTTCTGCATCCAACCCCACCCCCCCCCCCAGGTAAGCTGAGCTGCCTCCAACCAGCCTACAGCTGGCAGGGAAAGCCTTGTCTCCCCAGGTCGCTGGGCACCTGCCTCAGATGACACTCTTGCCCTGCTCCTCTCTCCACTACTCTCTGGGGACACTGGGAACCTTGCTCGCTCTCCCAGGCATGGTAAATGTGCTGAGCACAGGCCTGTGGCTCTGAGGAAGCCCCTCAGTGCTGCTCAGCAGTGACCTGGGGAGAGCAGCAGCACCTCCAGCCAGACAGTCCCTGGACCCAGACACTCAGTGAGCAGAGGCAGAGCAGCCCCATGTCATACTTACTTCCCATTCCCATACTTGATCCGGATGTCTTTGCTCTTCTTCAGCTCTTTGCCATCTTTAAACCATTTGTAGGATGGCTGAGGGTTGCCGGCAGCCGCCTCACATTTCAGGGAAATCTTCTCACCCACGTGAACGTTCGGGCTTTTCAGTTTCTTCAGTTTGGGGGCAACAGCTGCAAGAAGAGAAACGAGACACTGTAAGACCTGCCTCTTCCAGAGGCTGCACACACACAGCGGGAGCCCACCGAGCCCCCTGCCCTGGGAAAAGCACCTTCTGCCCCCACTGCTGCATGATGAGGGAGAGGGGCTGCCCAGGGGGAACCAGCACGGTCAGGGAAGGAGCAGGGAGGCAGAAATGTCCATGTGGGGAACAGAGGGAGCCCCTGGCTCTGGGGGCTCCACATGACCAGCCCTGATGGCTCCATAGCTGCCCCTACCCACACAGGCAGGACCCCCGGGTCTCCTGCCAGCACAAGGGTCTGCTGGGCGCTCCAGGCTCTCCCACCAAGCTCTTCAGAGACTGTTTTCCCCTGTTCCCTGCCATTGCTGCTGCTGATTGCCAACACCTACGTGACCCCTGCGGCTTCCATGGGCATGCTGCCAATCCCACAGCCTCACCAGCCCCAGCCAGAATGTTTTGTTGCAGAAGGAGCAGAGGCAGGTCACAGGGAGAAGTCCCCTGTTCCCCAGCAATGTGTCAGGGATGCTCCGTGCCTGCTGAGAAGACCTATGGTCATTGAGCAGGGCAGGGCCAGCAGCACTGAGAGGGGCTGCAATAAAAACCTGCATGTATAAAGGATGAGAAGGGGAAGGACAACCATTCTTCAGGCTGCAAGCAGAAAAGTGAAAGAATATAGGCGTATAAAATTGTCTTAGGCCAGCAGTGTCAGGTTGGCCAGCAGCCTTTCCAGCCTGGAGCCTGGCTCTGTATGTGGGTGTTTCAGAGAGGTGATTTTTGCCATGCACCTGGAACATCAGACAGAGAGGGAGACACTTCTTATCAATCTCTGCCAGGCTTTATATCAAACCTGACAAGAAAGGATTAGCAGGCTTGCAATTTTTCTTTCAACTGACGGCTCTGCACTCTTCTAGCTCCCTTTTTCATTCTCAGCATTAACCTTAAAAAAAACCCAGCAGCTTGCTGGTTTTGCCTTAAGAGTATGGGTACCGATGGTTTCCTTGTCTAAGATGAGTTACAAATGGAGCATTTCCTCTGTCTAACATGCACAAACCACCTTCTAATTGCCTCGTGCATTCTGATCTTGTGATATGGCAGAGCACTCAAAGGTGGAGGAACTGGATGGGTTTATTAGAGCAAGCACTATTTTACAGATCTCTGTATGTCTTGTTCTTCAAGCCAAGCTAAGTTTTCATAGATTGGTGTTATTTAAAGACTGTTTTCACCAAAAGGGATCTTATAAAAGATAAAAAGCACAGTGATCATCAGGCTCCTGTGGTAGGAAGTTCTGAAGACTCTCATGCTCCTCCCAGGAAGGAGAAGCCAAATTGTCCTTAATCAGAAAGGTACAAACACAGATAGAAATGGAACAATTTGGGGTAACAGGAATTAGCTGAGCAAAGCTCACAGTGACTGAAAGGCAAACCCAGAGCCCTGGGTGGGTAACGCAGCAGGTCCAGTCCCAAGCACATCAGACCTTCCACTGCAGCCCCAGTGGTGCCACAGCAAAGGAGCAAACTGAAGATCCAGGAGTGCAAAGGATGTTTAGCACACCAAGGAAAAAAACAGTAAATAAATGGAACAATAACCCCCACCAAATATTCTTCCCAACTGCTATTTTTGCATGCCCAAGCCCCTCTACAGGCTCCCCAGAAACCTGTCCCACAGGCAGCAGGATGGGGACGGGGGGGGTGGACTTGGTCGGATGAAGGACAGTGACTTTAAGCTGCAGGAGGGTAGACTTAGATTAGATTTTAAGAATAAATTCTTCCCTGTGAGGGTGGGGAGGTCCTGACACAGGCTGCTCAGAGAAGTTGTGCTTGCCCCATCCCTGGAAGGCCAGGTTGGACGGGGCTTGGAGCAACCTGGGCTGGTGGAAGGTGTCCCTGCCCATGGCAGGGGGTGGAACGAGATAAGCTTTAAGGTTTTTTAAGGTTGATCCAACCCAAACCATTCCATGATTCTGATGGGACAGGGACAGTACAAAAAGCACCTGGTCAGCTGCAGGCAATCACTGCAGGCTGCACACTGATATCTGGCACTGCTTCCCAGGTCACCGTGCCTTGGCACAGGGAGGCTTCTGACCAAAAGCCATCTCAATCTTTCCCCAAGTCTCAGGAATTCAGTGAAAACCCAAGGTGTCATGGGTTTTGTGAAGCCCATATCCTTGATCCTTGCCTGGAAATGGGATGCCCAGAAGAGTGGGAAGGCAGGGAATGGAGAGGAGAGCTTGTCTCTTCTCAGAACACTGTGCATGGAGAGCCAGGAAGGTAAACAGGACCTTGCTTTTATAGGGGTTATTTTGGGGCAGAGAGAAATAGACTCTATCAAATATTTATTCTGTCTGATTGTGTGTGTCAGTTTGCTCCTATTGCACCCCGAGGTCACCCTGTCCCATGCCAACAGTATCCATATGCCTTAAATACTGGGAAGGTTCTGACCTTGGCAGGGGTGTATCTGCTTCGTATTATTTCCAGCCTTGTGGTCTGCAGAATTATGAAGCACCTTTCTCCTGAGAGAAAGGTGTGCAACCCTGCCCCTCTCCCCCAAAATGCTAGCAAGAACAGGGTAAATCCCAGAAACCTGGAGACTGTGTAAGGAGACCACCAAGGACAGGCAAGAAATCTTCCAAGATCTCCATTCCCCAGTTCCTCCCCACTAACATGAAGCACATCTCACCCAAATCTCTGCACCTCTTGCACCTTTTGCTCTTGGCCACTGGTTATAAATTCCAGGATATTCCTAAACAAGCAGGTCCAAAGAGACACATGCCAAGGGTGGCAGAGGTGGATCTGACACTCACACGTTGCATCCCATCCCTGCAGCAGAGAGTCCTGCCCAGATAAAGGGAGGAGAACATCTTTCCTCCCCAGTCTGCATGGATTTGGTGTCTCACTACAGGGGCAGTGCATTCAGCTCCAAGCCACATGTCATGGACTGTAATTCCCCAGTTGAATCAGGCAGGGCAGTGAAAGGGGAATCCAGCCCAGAAATATTCTGGACTGTGCCTGGGAAAAGCACTGTGCACAGAGAAGCAGAGCTGTGCTCCCTGACACACAGCACATCTGTGCCCTCACTGCTGCTCTGCAGTGTGGCTTGTGCTTGGACAGCAGCGTGGGAAGAGCAGGCAGAGCCCCAAGCCTGGGACACAGCACCCAGAGCCATGCTCTGGTCAAAAGGGAAGCCTGGCCTTGGTCTCCGGGAAGGGCTTCTCTGGGCTGGAAAGCCTCACTTCATAATTCCTGCATCTTTCAGAAAAACACAGAAACCCTCATTTAGAGCCATTAACTGCTGATGACTCTGCTTAATTCCAGCCAAAGACTTTCCTCTGGTTTTTACTTGCATTGTTTAAACTGCAGCCCTTACTCATAGTATGAACTTCTCTAACTTTGGCTTCCAGCCAAGAGATCTCTCTGCCTTTCTCTGGTAAATTTGAACCCCATCTAGCAACCAGAAACCCCTTTCCTTTTTAGGTACTTGTAAACTATGACTGAATCACCTTTCAACCTTATCCAGCAGTAAACTAAAGTAGCATGAGAGGCCAAAGCAGCACATGGAGTGCTAACACTGGAGTATGTCAAAGTTTTACATTTTGGTTCATTTTCAGCTTTTGCCTCATTTCTCATCTCTGCCCTGTTCAAATGACAGAGTTGCAGCTCAGAAAGCCATGAGTGTCATTCAAACAGATGTAAGTGCTCCCTTTATTTAGTGTTCTGAACATTTTGGGTCATTTTAATCTCCTCCTTGCTTGGTACTTTTTCAAACACTCCAGGAAAACAAAGTCCCCAGCTTCATCCATATGAAAATAACACACTATCCCAGGCAAACAGTCTCAGGTGTATACCAGGCAGGGTCCAGGTCCAATTTCCCCATGTTTCCATCAATTCCCAGCTCCCCAGCCTCTTCCTCACAGGTTACTGCTGCTCAGATGGGATCAGAAATGAAGCACTGACCCAGGGTCACCCAAGTCACCTCATCCCCCTGGCACAGGCTGAGCTGAAGCTGCTGTTCCAGCTTTCCATCCTCTGGATCTCACAGAACTGCCCTGCCAGCTCATGGTCTCCTCCAAGCTGGGCTCCCCCCGCCTCCAGGTTCACCAAAACGGGAGGAGGGTTTTGGCTGTGCTTGTCAGACTGAAGATACAGCTTAGGATCTATCTCTGGTCACCTTGCAGTCCTGTCAACCCCTCCTCTATCCAAATTTGATCCTCCTCTCCACGGGGTGAAGAGCCACCAGCCTCACAATGCCTGAGGTGTTGGACAAAGGGACCAGCTGCATTCCAGGCAATTTTTCTAATAGACAACCCCGCTGAGGGTGGGTTGTGCTGCAGAAAGGAGGGTTGCATCTTGGTAGAGCTGAGACCAGCAATAAACGCAGATTTTCTACAGGTTTTTGCTCACTCCAAGGTCAGATGAAACCCCAGCAACTGTTAGATCCCAGCCTACACTAGCTGTGTAGAATTAACCCTAAAACATGCCAGGGCCAGGATCAACAAATGCACATGATTTCCTAACCCGTTTTAGGAGCCATGTTTGGTCAAGACACCTTTTCAAGAGAGGTTTATCCTCTGATAACAACTGCTGCCAAGTCACCACCTTCTCACAGGGAAAAGAGGGTTACAAAAGCTTAAACCAGGAGCTCTAAATTACGCAACACCGGTTGTTTGAACCTCCGCCATAAAAGGACTCCCATGTACACATTGCTTTAATTAATTCACTTCTGATTACATTTGATATAACACTGAAGTACCTTGATGACAACACCACCTCTTTCACTTCTGGTACCTGCAATATGCCTGCAAGCACCTCGGAGCCTCAGCTCAAAACATCATTAATCACGGGAGGGCAGAGTGCCCAAACAGAGTCCAACAATGGAGTGGTGACAAAACCACATCCCATCCACAGAGCATCCCACATAAACAACCCATCAGCAGCAAAAAGTAGGAGAAGTCATCCTGGGAAAGGTGCTCTGTGAACTCTGTAACAGCCAGACACAGGCACTGCTTCCCAAGCCATCGGGAATCCTCTGGAGAAGACAATCTCCAGGCACATCTGGGATCTCCTCACAACTGATGTCATGAGGAGATGTGACTTATCCTCCTGGCCTCCTCCAAAGGGTGCAGTGTGAACCACTGGAGGCTCCCCCACACTGCCTGGCAGATGGAGGGTGGCAAAGTGTTTAGGTAGGGGGACTTGGAGAACTGGGGGGACAGGATCTTTCTGTGTCTCTCTGAGCAGCTGAGAGAAAAGGCAACTTAGCTTGAATTCCCTTGGACATGGAAAAGGGAGGCTGAAAGAATGCTTTCTCACAGGAATGAGGGAGATGCAAGGAGAGTTAAGACCTACAAACTCACAGGTGATGCCTTGACACCCCTGTATCAGTGGTGGCTCTCTGCACACTCCCCCCAGCCAGCTGCAATCCTTGGGTCAGGACACTCCTCCTCTGCCAGAAGGGGAGTGAAGGTGCACAGGGGCTCTCCTGGAAATGAGGGTTTGTGTTCCTCAGGCTGCCCAAGCTGTTGGTCCCAGGACAGCCCTTCCACATCAGTGCTGGGCCATCCAGCCCCTGGGCTCCTGCATTGGGCTGGAGAAGCTGCAGCTCCTGAAGAGAAATCCTGGCACCCAAAGGATGCTACAGGCACAGTCCTTGAGGCTTCCAGGATCCTTGTCACTAAAGGACAAGATCTGGAGGCACAACACCTGCCCCAGCCACGTCTCAAAGGCTGCTATTCCCTAAGATCCTCCTGGAGAATCCCCACAGCTTCGCTGTTTGAAGTCTCACTACTTGCACAGGCCTTCCCTTTTACACAGGGCATCTCAGATGGGAGACTTTCAATGTTCTCTCACATGGAAAACTCCAGAATTCAACTTTGCATAGGAAATATTTTGCAGCCTTGACTTGCTCCAAATTCAAACAGAAACATTTGCAAAAGCAGTGACTCCTAACCAAAAGGAATTTTTCCCATTTCCATTGTCTCTACTACAAGGTGAGGATACATGATCCTGGCACAAGGCATCACCATGAAGCTGGGACACCAGACATATCTCTGGGGTCAGCATGCTCTCCATTGGGCTGATACATCTCACTTCTTGGCTGATGCAGTCCCACTGCTTCTGGTGTGCTTGTTGTCCACTGTTTTAATCAGAGGTGATGCTCCTTTGGCGGGGGTCTTATTTGACCTTTATTTGACAAAGAGACAAACCTGAACCTCAGCAGCAGCAGCAGCAGCTCCTGACCCCCTGGACTCTTTGACCAGTACTGGCTGCAAATGCCAACCCTTCAAAGAAGGGACCTTTCTGAAGAAAGCTCCCTTGTGCCACAAAGAATGGAAACATGGGATCCACTTGAAAAAAAGCCTCACTTAATACATCCAGTGTTTGTCCTCCTTGTTTCTAGGTTTTCATAGAGAGGGCAAAAGGCAGTCCCTGCTGTGCCCCAAAGCATCTGCAGCTGGAACTCAAGAGCTCAACTCCTTGGTGGCGGGGTCAGAAGAACTCCTTGGAGTCTGTGACCCTCCAATACCCCTGGAAGTAACAGGGATGGATTTAAGTGAAGCTGTGGAACAACCCTGGCATTATTGCACGGATGGACACAACGTCCCCAGCCCACACACAGCCCAGAGCCTGCGGGAGAGAACCTTGGTGTCACAGTGACACATCGCCCCATACCAGCTTCTGCCACAGCCCCCCAGTGCGTAACTACAGCCTCCAAACCCAGAATATTAAATATAATGTAATATCTGTAATGTGCTTTATGCTTCAGGCAACTTATGTTTCAGTTTATGCCAAAAGGACAGTCAGACATTCTCACAGCAGCATTTGCAGCAGCTCCCTCAGATCTCAGGGTGCTGGGCAGGGGCACATGGCAGGTAAACAAATTTAAATTTCCAAGGGGCAGCATTTTGCTGTAGACACTATTAGGCCTTTTAATTAACAGACATGTTTCTCTGTGATCAGTGATCACAGAATCATGAAATCATAGAATGGCTTGGGTTGGAAGGGACATTAAAGTTCATCTTATTCCAACCCCCTGCCATGGGCAGGGACACCTTCCACTAGCCCAAGTTGCTCCAAGCCCTGTCCAACCTGGCTTTGGACACGTCCAGGGATGGAGCAGCCACAGCTTCTCTGGACAACCTGTGCCAGGGCCCCAGTACCCTCAGATGGCAGGAACTCCACCACGGGAGCCAGCACTAGATGATGTGGCTCACGTTTGGTGTTCGTATGTCACCTCCACTGTGCAGTAACTGCAAAGAACAGGCTTCAGCAAGGGTTGATAACCCAAAGCTCTCCAAGGACATGGGAGATGCACTCCGTGCCTGGCAGGCACCTTGTGCTGTGCCCTTCCCACAGAGGGACACCAGCAGGAATCACAGGCTCGTCGTTGTGCTCCTGGGAGAGGTGCCACTGTGACAGCCACAGACACGAGTATGACAATGTGGGAACCACTCCTCCAGGTCCCAGAGGGTCTTCTGAGAACATTCATGCAGCTGACTCACAGGGCAGACAGTGATGTGGAAAGGACACAGATGACTGGAAGCGTGAAGATGCTGAAAAGGCTGAGATCTGCAGACTTGGGGTTGGAGTGGAGCGTGGAAACCTTGCTGGAGCCAGAACAACTGTATTATTCCTTCCAACCTTCCTAACATACAAGTTTCTTTTTCCTTAACCAGGTTGCTGTAGCCTTCTGTCTCAGGGAGGAGGAATGACTACAACACCAATCCACAGCACTATATGTGTATTTAAAACTGTGAGTTACAACAATCAGTACTTCCATGATCATTCCCATCATCAAAGAAAGTTGACTGGAAAGTTATAAGAGCTGCTGGTTTAGGTTTGCTCTCTACAGGATCCCTCCAGCAGCATAAACCATGGGGTTTTAAAGGGCATTTCCAACCATAATGATTCTGATTCTATGAAAAGGTGCCAGAAAGTTCACCCTCCTCTTACAAATTCTGGCTCCACATATATAAAAGCAACTGATATATTCCTCCTCCTCTGCCTTTCTCTTTCCCACAGTTAAAAATTTAGTTATTCTTTCCAGTGAAAGTTTTGAAATTGGTGTATGATTTGGTGCAGAGCTCGAGGTTGAAATCTCAGCTCCACTGAAATCAATGAGCATCTGGCCACTGGGCAAGGGGATGTCTTCCCAATGCCCAGGCTTCTCACCCTAATTGTTAAGACAGCTAGGAAATGCTTTTATCACAGACTAGGCAGCAATGCTGGAGGTGCCCATACACACTGACACTCAAGCACTCACCTGAATGGCACAACAGCCACAAATAATTCACACACAAACATCCAACATCAAAATCCAGGGGCCAAAGTGCTTGGATTTGCCAAACCTAGTACTCTATGAACACTAGATGGTTTGCAAACAATGTAATTGGAGTAGAATTGCTATTGTGTTTGTTTGTTTTGAATATTTTTGGCCAGGAAGTTGTCCTGGAGGTATAGTTGAGCATAAGTGGTCTGGTGGAAAAATGTCATTCATTCTGTTCCTATTAAGACCAAAAACAATAGCCACACAAAGACAGCAGCGACAATTTCTGCTCTTCATGCCTCTAACAATGTGTTTTCAACCCTAAAGGCAACATCTTGTTTGTACCCAATTGATTCTGGGATCATATTTTATATAATCAAATATGTCTTTGAACAAAGATACGTTTTAAAAACTGCTCAATTTCCAGATGACCTTGGAAACAGCAATTCATAAAATATAGCTTTATCTCTATCTTCACAATCAGCTAGAAAAATTGCCCACCCATACATGGTGTGGAGTGCCAGCCCAGAGCCAGCCAACAAACGAATTACCCAGAGCATCCAAAACTTTAAAATACATTAATCCTTTGTTTCAGTCACTGAGCACTAAGCACAAATTACTTGCCCTTGTACCCTGGTAAAGACCTGGGTGGCATCCATCATCTTTCAATCACTAAAGGAAAGTGATTGAAAACCTCACCCCGGGAGACAAAACAATCTAAGTTAGCAAAAAACCCCCCTTGTTCCATTAAATGTTTATTGTGAAATCTGTACATGAAACCATATATAGACCCCTTACGTCACGGCAGTGCTGAGGGCTGTGTTTCAAGTTACAGGGAAGGATTTGCAGATGTAAATGGCCATTAGTGGAATATCATTGGTTCTAGAGAGTGATGAAGAAAACCTACTTGGTGTTTTACAGCTTTATGGATCACAGGAGGGTTGCTTTAAAACACAAGGGGGAGGAAAGCTCAGTTAAAGGGGAGCTGAAATTCTTTTATCAGAGGCAGCCTGCCCTGCCTGGGCTGTCCCAAGGACAGGAGGACAGACCATCACGGAGCATTGCAGGAAGAAATCCTTCCCTGTGAGGGTGCTGAGGCCCTGGCACAGGTTGCCCAGAGAAGCTGTGGCTGCCCCTGGATCCCTGGAAGTGTCCAAGGCCAGGTTGGACAGGGCTTGGAGCAACCTGGGCTGGTGGAAGGTGTCCCTGCCTGTGGCAGGGGGATGGAATGAGATGATATTAAAGGTTCCTTCCAACCCAAACCATTCTATGGCTTTATGATGATCCTGTGACTCAGGTAAACCTGCAAAAACAGGATCCACTGCAGCGTGTGGGTACAGCTAAACCCCAAACACTCTAAGTCCCTCAGTTGAATCAGCACATGGGATTCCACAAATGGGTAAAGGAGGCAAAGTCTCTGAGTGAGGTGCCACATTTACCTCACAAACCTTTCTCTCCCTGCCCAGCCCTGGGTCATGCCCGTCACAGTCAGGTGGAACACAAAGGGCCAGTGATGCACTCCCAGTTTCAGCACAGCACTTCTGGACATCTCTTTCCTCCTCTCTCAATATGCTGTATTTAAATAGGATGAGGACCCCAGAGGGGATGAATTGCTGAGCTGTGAGGTCTGACGTCAGGAAGAGCATAACCACAGAGCCCTGTCTGCAGCTCCTCACTGAGGAGGGACTGGTCATCCCAGCCCTCACCAGCACAATCCCAGCGCAGAATCCTCCTCCTTCCCTGACCCAGCAGACTTAACAGTGAGAGGCAGCTTTAACAAGTGTTTTTAAACATCCTTGACATCAGCAAGTAGGGGAAAATGAGAAAAACTTGGGATCGGTTACAAAGATGTTAATTCAGGGTAGCCAGAGGTCAAGGGAAGGTCAGATGTGCCAGCCCAGATGGCAAAATTGTTTTAATATTTCAATTTCCCACAAAGTCCTGGGCCAGAGGACATCCCAGTGTTTCACACACAGCCAGGTGAAACACCACACGAAGCAGGGATTCACAGCAGAAAGCACTTTAGAGTCTGGACAAATAAATTTGATTAGCAGCCTCTAACAGTGAGGTGGGGGAATGTTTAATTTTTTAACCTATAAAAATAATATTCTCTAGCATTCCGTGAGAAAAGCCGACCACTTGCAGTCTTAATTAAAATATTTTTTTTTCCATGTCTCTGCTTACTTTGAAAGTTCACCATTGTCTCTGGTGAGAGACAAATCCACCAGAGGGTATTTCCAAAACAGAAAGCCGTGTTTTTATCGGGATCTCCCCACAAGAGACCCCAGGGCTTGCATTAGAGACTTGTTTGTTCTCTGTAATGTTATATTAGAAAGATTAAAAGTTCTGCTGTTAGTTGAAGAAAGGCTTTAAAGCACTGGTACCAGAAGTGACCGCAGGTCTGTTTTTCATCCAAACACAGGAAAGAAACTAAAGATCATCCCTGGGACAGCTTTTCCATGGCAGCCAGATACACAGAGGCCCAAACCCCACCAAGTGTGGATGGAATTACCACCCTGCACTATGACACTGTCCCAGTGCCCCGGTGTGTGCTGGAGCAGTGGGAGCATCCTCTGCCCCCTTCCCACCTCTCCGCGGGCCCTTTGCAGAGGAGAACACGCCACACGGAGACCCCCTGGCCCGAGCCCTGCGGAGAAGGGCCACCCTCCTCCTCCGTGGGCTGCAGGGAAGCAGCTCGAGCTGTAAATTCCGTTTGGGACTCTGGGCACTGCCCAGTGGAGACACTAACACAGCGTGTCTCCTGCCTTGTCCAGAGCGCGGCTTCCCAGCATTGTTCTCACTAGCTCCGGACCCCCACTGGAGCACAGCGATGGGTGGCTTCCACTGAAATGTCCCCCAACCAAGCTGATTTACAGCTGCCAGGAGTCTCAAGGATGTCAGCTCTTCCTGATTAATTTTTTTATCCTTATTTTCCCTCGTTTTATATTTGAATATTGCTTTATTGCAGTCTCCTTCAGAACTATTCTCTGGAAAGCCATCCTGGCTAATTTTTGGCTTGTAAATTGCTCATGAGCAGTTTGTGGCTTGTTGTTTGAAAAAAAAGAAAGAAATCAAGCAACTCTGGCTCATTTGGGTTGGATAAAGAGATTTTGTGGCCTGCATCAATTCTAGCCCCTGACAGCAGCGACAGAGCTCTTATTATCACAAACATACAGTTGCAATTCTAAAATTTGCTTCCTGTGACTCTTCGTTAAAATTTAATCAACAGCCTCTGCTTCCACAAACAGAAAGATCACTTTATAGAATATTCATTCAAGTGAGAAGGAAGGTAAGGCAAATTTGACTTTGTGATGTGAGTCAACCCTTGCTGCCTCTCCAGATACTCCACGGAAGAATTTAGGGAAGAGCAGAACAGGAAGGTGTGACACAAGCAATTTTCTAGAAGCTATTGCAGAACACGAGCAACCAAAAACAAAGACCAGCGATGCAGCAGCAAAATGTGGGTGAAGAAGAAGGCAACATAGTGGTGGCCCAAGCAGGAAGACTATTCCCAGTTCAAACTGGACAGGGGTTTTACTGGACCTTTTTCACGTTTAGCTGTAGGTCACGAAGCGGGAAATTTCACCAAACTGGGCAGCAGATCCTGCACAGCACAAACAACTTAAGGTGAAAAGCAGAGTTCTGAACAAAAGATGGTTGTTGAGCAAAAGGCTATTAATAGTGCTGGGTTTTATCCCAGAAATGTTGCGCAAAGTAGGACAATTCACATCCCTTCTCTGCGCTTCCATTTCCTCTCTCAAAGATCCCACTTAATATATTTGGGGCAGGGACTGGCTCTTGTTATGACTCTGTGCTGTGAATAGCACAAGGGGAACAATGCTGCAGCCAGGACCTCTGGATGCCACCACAAATGCCAATTTTAAGCAGCACTGACAACAAGCGGAAGGAGCTTGTGATCCAAGGAAGACCTGAGAAAAGGCAGGGCACAATGTGGGCTTCATCTTGTGATTATAAGCATGGAAGGCTCTCATCTCCACATGGGAGTGACGAGGAAAAGCAAGGAAGCAGTGGAGCTGGACAAGTAAGAAGGGTTTCTGCCCAGACACTCCAGCTGGAGCAAAATTCCTCCAGAGTTGCTCCTTCACTTCTGCACTGCCCTCCCCTCACCATCTCCCCAGACCATCCTTGAACAGCTCCATGCAGGGAAACACAGCCACCCAGAACCCAAAAAGGGATGCACAGGGGACTGAGGCACACTATGAAAACCTGATGGCAAGAGTGAGGTCTCCTCTGCTGGGAAACATTTTTGTAGGAAACCCTCAGTGTAAATGCCCCACGTATGTGACATCCTTTCTGACAAATGTGTAGAAAGTGCAGTGGTGCTGAGGAACTGCCCTTGAAAGGCCTGGCTGGATCTCTGTGTCTACAGAACCAACTTGGAAAGGCCCAAAGACAGTGTTCAGGGCACAACAAATCACAGGATTACAAGAATAAGCTTGGAAAAACCCTTCAGAAGTTGAGCAGACCACATCCCTGCCCTGAGGGGGGATCTGCAACATCCATCCAACCCACCAACATCAGGACACACAACCAACCTCATACTACACATTACACAGAGAGCCCCAGGGCCTGGGTGACTTCGAGGATATACCTGATCCCAAACTCACAGCCTCACCAACAGGTGACAGCTGATTCCTCCTGGGAAAAGGCCCAGGGTCACTGCCAGAAAGGCTGGCAGTACAGGGCATAGTTAGCTGAGATGGGGAACCCAGTCACACCCTCAGCTATGGAGAGCTGTGAGGCTCCTCTGGTCCCCAGATGCAAAAGTGATGTCCCATCATTCCAAAGATTCTCCTTTTGCCTTCTAGTGCTTTATGCAGCCCCTCTTTTCTGTTTTCTTCTCCTTACCCATGCCAGCCACGCCACCAGCCACAGGCAACCAAAATTGCTCATCTTTGTCCTTCCTGTCTCAAGTCACCTTGGCTGCAAGGTGGATGATTTTTTTTCTTTCCTTTGCAAAATCAATGATCTTGAAAACCTTGAACGTCGCTCTTAAGTCCCAGCCTCCCCCTCCTTTCATTTCTGGAGGTGCTGACTGCCTCCCACATCTCACTGAAGAGCTCCCAGCAGTGAAACCAAGGGGGCCTGAGTCACCCCCTCAGGCAGACACCTGAATATTGGTGCTGCTCTGCTGGTTTTCTGTCAGTTTGGGATGGAGAATCAGGATTTCCACTATCACACACACAGCTCAGAGACACTTCAGTGCTGCTTCGAGGCTCTGTGGCTGTGTGGTCACACTTTCCCCCTGGCTTCAGGATGTAAAGCTGAGCTTCCACTGGTATCCACACCATGAAAGGTGGCTGCTCATCACCTTCCTGCCCTGCCTGTCCCTGCAAAGAAGAAAGCCTTTCTCCTCATCTAAGTGATGCTGCTTGTAGTCATAGGAGCCCTATACATGTACAGAGGAAAGATCCATCCCAGATTTTGTAATTACAGGAACCCCACACACATACAAAGGAAGGATTCACCCCAGATTTTGTAGTTACAGGAGCCTTGTATAGGTACAGAGGAAGGTCAACAACCAGATTTTGTGGTTACAGGATCCCTGTACACGTAGAGAGGAAGGATTCATCCCAGATTTTGTAGTTACAGGACTCCCACACATGTACAGATGAAGGATCCATCCCAAATCTGCTTTTCTAATGGTTACCTGGCTCTCACCCTAAGCCAGGGGACCATCAAGATGGAATATCACAGTCAAGCACAGACTATCCTATTGTGCTTCTCATCTCATTTTTCAGCCTGCAACCCTCCCTTTGCAATTTGGTGGCAAATAAATATCTGGACAAAATATCAGCTGAGTGGACACTTCAGACAGGATCACAGGGCGGCCCTGGCCCAAGAAGGATATTCTGAAAAAACTTTCCCAGGTAACTGACAATGAACAGATCCCACTTCCCAAGTGCCCTCAGGGACTCCCTGGGATTGCTGTAGGAGCCCAAGGAGATGCAGCAGAGGTTACTCTGTGGGGCTCACCATGGAGGGCAGCAACTGCCACGACTTTATCTCCCAAGGCTGGGCTCTCCTTCACTCCCCTGACAATTCAACACACTGCTGTTTATCCTAATCCATTGTTCATGCTCCTCCCCACCCAGTTCTCAGCCCATGTGATGCTCTCCTGTCCCTACCAACTGGAATTAATTTGGGGTCCTAGGGCTCTATCAAGAGATTTCACTAAAATCTAAATGCTGTCATATGATATCTGGGGATTTTATCAGACACCCAGAGTGAACAGACAAGGCATAACATTTTTCTGGGGCAGCTGGCTTGTAATTCCTGATTCCCTCAGTGAATCACTAACTTTGAGAGGGAGATCCTGGTCAGCAAGGACTATTTATCAACATAAACTTTATTCTCCCAGAATTCCCCTCTATTGGCTTGTTATGTAAAGCTGATGCTGCTAAAACATTCAGCTGAACTTAGGTCAAGAGAAGATGGCTTTTGAAAGCCTTCCAATGGTTCATTTGCAATAAATGGCTGAGGAATAAATCATTTCAGCCCTGATGAGTCCTCAAGCAGCCAGCTCTGTTAGCAGGGCAACTCCAGCAGCGACGAACAGGGGAAGGCTTTGGTGACACATGGGGACTCGTGACAGGCACAGAAAGTAGCCAGGGAAGACCACCAGGCTGTGAAGAGGCTGCCACGTCGGGTCTGACCATGCTTCTTGCTAGACAGGGCCCTCCAGTTCATGGGAGCAAGTATCACTTACTCCTTTTGAATACTTCCCAGTGGGGAAGTCTTCTGCATTCTCTCATGGACAGAGCTGGTTTCCTGCCCTGGTGCCCAGAGGCACAGAAACCCCCGCGTGCATTTTTGCCGAGTTTACCCAGCTGACAGCATGCCCATGCCTCATGTAAATGTCTGCCTTTCTGCCAGCCCTGCTATGCTCTTGCTTTCAGTGACTGCGGTGACAACAACTTCCAGGGGCTGCTGGTGGACCAAATGAAACCAGCTGGGAGCAGCCTGGGATGTTTGGGCTTCCACCTTTGGAAGCAGAGACAGAGAATGCTTCATTTACATGACTTTCTGCAGTGTCACAGTGTCCTTTGTCCTTTCAGAGACCTCAGGTTTCAATGCTGTGGGGTGCAAGCTGTTTCAGGGTCCCTTTTCCCCTCCCAAATGCAAAGGGCTTCCATCCACCACCAGGATTTGGGATGGGGACCACGCCCATGCCTCTGATCACAGCTCAAGAGGCACAATCCACCCATGGACCACCTTCAGTTGGTGTTGGTCCCCACAGGACCATTTCCCAGCATCTCAGGTTTGGCTGAGACAGTGCTGGAGGGGCAGATTGGAGGAGAAGGCTTCAGGAAACTTCATGCTCTGGCATGGGAGGGACACGGATGACAGCTGGGCTGGCCAGTCCTATAGTTCAGTGAGGACCATAGCAAAACACCACAGCTTGAGACACCTCCCACAGCCCCCACCACAGCACTCCAATGGCTCCTATGGACCACAGAAGGCCTGCTGACTCAGGGCAACTCATTGAGTTGAGTCCCAGGCTGCTCTGACAGGTTTGGACTCGAGCAGCTAATCCAGGCCCAATCCTGAGGAAGGGGGACTGTCAGCTCAGGTTGGTCTGTGCAGCCTCTCTGTTCAGTGTGGCTTATCCAGAGGGTACCAAGAACCCCTAAGGCAGGCTCTGTTCTGAAGTGGTCCTCTTTTTCTGGGTACACAGGGAGCCCTGAGGGAACCAGCCTCCACCTCCCAACCCCTCACCTCCCACACCATGCTAAGCCAAGGCTGGCTCAGAGCTGCCACAACAGCCCTCGGCTGCTCGGCTCAAGTGCAATTGTTCCACCAAGTCCAGACAGTTAAAAACACCAGCGTTTTTCTGCAAAATCAGAGGGTTTAAGACAGAGCTCTGGTGCAGAACAGTTCTTTCCCTTTAAATTCACACCCTAGGCCAAGCATGTTTTGCAAGAGCCTCCCTGTGCAGACAAGCCCCGAGGCTCCGGCGCAGAAAAACGCTGCTGCTGGGGGAAGCACCCAAACCACTCTGAGGGCAGAGCCCCAGTGCTGCAGCTGCATGTGGCAGGAGAGAGGGGGCAGGGTCAGAGACATGGGGCTCTCCATCCCCAGAGAAGACAGCAAATATGTACAACAGTCACTCAGTGTCTCTTCTGACCCGCAAAAAAGACCAGGAAGACAAGAAGCGGAACGGAGGACAGACAGATGACACACGCGCAGCTCCGCTCACTTGGCTATCGTGAGTCTTCTCCTTCTCCAGAATGGTGATCTCGAATCAAACAGAAGGAGATTTCCACCCAGAGGTGTGTTTGAGGCTTGCTATTATCTTTGATATTGTGAATGTTTGGGGCCCAGAAAGAACACACTCCCTGGCTCTGTCCTGCAGTGACAAAGGACAAGAGAAGTCGGAGAGTCACAGAAAATAAAGCAAGTACAACACCTGGGGCTTTACGGGAAATACCAGATTATCACAGTTCTGGCAATTAAACCAAAACTTCTGGCAGTGTGTCAGATTATGAACTTCTTCTTTCTTCCCTTCTAAGCCCCCCAAATGAACAAGACACCTACCTAACCCCCTAAGAAAACCAGAGCTGTGACTCACACCATCTCCCTCAAACAGCAACTCAAAACATTACCAACACAAGATGTTACAACACATGAAATGAGCAGTGGCCCTGCCAACACAAGGCTGCTTCTTAAAATTGCATGGCCTGCCCACATTTTCTAAATATAGGAGAGACAAGGAAACCTCTCCAGAAGTGCTAATAATCCAAACAACCAACCAAAGACATGCTACGTGGACAGAGGTGGTTTTGAAAGCTGTAATCAACACGTTTCCACTGCACAGCATTTTTATGCCACTCCTGCTTTCTCTTCTGCCCATTAGCAGCAGGTAAAATGGATAAGCTTGACCACAAAAAGGACCAATTCCCTGAACTGCAGCTCAGGAAAGCCCTAAGCAACAAGAGCAGCATTGCATCTGCTTGTCTGCAGACTTGGGAGGGCACTCTTACACCTGGGACAGTGCCAGGAGAAGAGTTAGAAGTATTATTGAAAACAATTAAAGCCTGGGAGGCCTGTGGAAGCCAAGGTCATTTGCCATGGGGAGGGTCTGCAGCACCTACATCGTCATCAGCAGGGCAGATCAGCACCCCTGAACCCTCCTTGACAAATGAGCTGAGAGCCCAGAATTGCACCCTGCCTTTACTGCTGCTTTACCAACACTGCTATCCAAGAGCAAAGCTGGCTCAGGATGTGTCTGAGTACCAGTGCTCTTCCCTGGGCACAGGGCAGACATCAGGCCAGAGAGCAAGGACCACTTGCCCGTAACAACCTTTTTCACTTGACAGATTTTCTCTGGTTATCAACAAATCCCTTCACCCTCATGCCTGAAAGTGCACAATCATGAATCAGGAAAGCTGAGTCAGATCCTCAGCCTCGTTGGTCAGGAAGGGGCAGTGCAGGATGGGTGTCACCACAGCATGGGATGGTGTCCTTCACCTCCAGCCCTGTGTTCTTTTAACCAGGATCTGCAACCATTCCTCCAGATTGTTACCGTTTTCTCCCCCAGCTACCAACATATTTACCAAGATATTTGATAGGACAAGGGGGAATGTCTTTAAATGGAAAGAGAGTGGGTTTAGAGTCAATATTAGGAAGAAATTCTTCCCTGTGAGGGTGGGGAGGCCCTGGCACAGGTTGCCCAGAGAAGCTGTGGCTGCCCCATCCCTGGAAGTGTTCAAGGCCAGGTTGGATTGGGCTTGCAGCAACCTGGGCTAGTGGAAGGTGTCCCTGCCCTTGGCAGGGGGTTGGAACAAGAGCCTTACTGTCCCTTCCAACCCAAACCATCCTGCAATTCTATGATTCAAGATGTCCCTCCTGAAATCCATACATGTTTCTTCTTCTCATATCCAGGAGTTTACCAGATCTCTCCCTTGATCCAAATGTGTCCACTTCAGACAGCAGAGAGGTTTCCTTATTCCTAAATGGTCTCACTAGCCCTGCTGGACTGAAGGGAAGTGTCCAGGGCTCATCAGGGTGGGCAGTGGGAAGGACACCCAGAAATAGGCAATTCATGCTGCCTCCATCATCCTAAAATGATCTTTTTAGGGGAAAAGGTTCAGATTCTGGACAAAGACTACTCAATCCTGGAAGGACTGGGAGAGGTAACCCAGGACTGAGTGGGAAATATTCTTCCAAGTAGAGAAGCAGCATGGACATTATTATACACGCAATACTTTTGGTACTGAGTCATTATTTCATGTGAGATCCAGGGTAATTTCTGGTTTGGGCTGACTCTCTTTTGCTCGATCATATAACTGGCATCTCTGCAATGTCAGGATCTCTTCTGAGATGCAAGTTTTAGCTGTGTTTGTTGCCCCACAGCGAGCGAGAGAGTTTATTTTAGAATTCATTAAACGTGCCTCTCACGCAGCCTCTCAGCACAAGCACAGAAAGCTAATCTCATTTATTGACAAACGTGAAGCAAAATACACTTCCATGCCAAGGAGAGGTTCATTGCATTCCTTGTCCTTGCCCTTCAGGCAAAAGCCTGAACGAGCAGATGAAACACGTGTGATCTCCGCAAGGGAAACGAACTGCGCCCCGGGCAGCAGCGACCAGGGAGACTCCTGGCCTTGGAAAGACATCCTGCCCTGCTCCAGCACCTCCACCATGGACCTGGGACCCGTTAGCAAGGCTTTCTGGATCTGAACCACTTTAACATCTCGGTCCTTTTCAGGCGACCAAGATTCGTGGCATGAGATCTGCAGCTCGTTCTGCTCGTGGCAGGAGCCACAGAGCCCAGCGCTGGGATCTGCTGGGATGCAGAGCTGGTGCTGCCGTGCCCATCGGTGATGGCACCACAGAGCAGGCACAGGAGCAGGACAGGCTGGCTCTGCAAACCCGCTGGTTGAGGAAACCCCACCTTGCACTGCCAGCTCTACCCAAAAGTGAGCAATTAACCCACAGCAGCAGCCATTGGGATGTCTCCAGGCCTTTTCCCCCACCAGTATTCCTTTTGCTTCCAAGCTCTGCAATGGAAGTCAGGTAGGTGGGTTGGTTTTTTTTGCTTTGTAGTGCAGCTGAGGTTTCCCTCCTGCAGAGAGCAGCAAGTTAGCACGGGCACAGCTGAAGCTGGTTACCTTGTGTGCAGAAGGACTCTGCTTGCAGCTGGAAGATCCTCCCTCCCTCTGCCTGGCCCAAACTCCACATTCCTCTCTGCCAGCCCTGCCCCACTCACCTGAGCTGGAAATGGGCACAGGAGACAGGCACCTGAACACACATGCAGTGCAGGCAGGGGGCTCATGGGCAGGTTCAGGGGAGCACCTTTGCCTCAGTTCCCTGGCCCATTGTCTCCCAAGAGCAACAACAGCCAGTTCCCTGCTGGGGCCTGAGCTCATTTGATCTGCCTTCTCACATCATGAATTTGGCCAACACCAGGTACTCTGAGTAGACTCCACAAAGCCATGATTGCACTACTCCTGGAGTGAGACCAGTTTGCCCCCAGAGCAAAGAGAGTTCTCTCTGGGAGTACTTGGGTCAAGCTGAGGGGGGGAAACAGCTGGAACACAAAGAGCTCTTTTGGTTTGCTTTCACCCAGAGATGTATGCACTGAGCATGGAAGTTTTGTCGATGGTCTGATGTACAAGAACCATACAAGGAGCATTAGGGTCAGAAAAAGCTCTGCCAGAGTAGTGTTATAGCCAAAATTACATCTCCACACTCCCAGAGGGCTGGAGCGCATCAGGGACCAGGGAATTCTTGAGAAGGGCCATGGACTTCAAAGTGGAATAAAAAAAGTCATGTGAGCACAAACATATGTACACATGTACACACACACAGTTTTGGAGCGGAATAAAGTCTCAGCCTTCAAATCAAAAAGCTGTTGAAAGCCAGAGGGTTGGATGCTCACCTGGTACATATCACATCAACAAAGCCGGAGGAGATGGGTCAGAGGAACATCTGCTGAGAACCTGGCTGATGGATTTCAACCTGATTTTCACCCTCAAATTAAGCAAGTGTGCAAATTCTGACACCAAAAAGAAGTTTCTCTGAAGGGCTTCCAAACATCGGCCAATGATGTACGAAATCTGTTTCAAATTTTTGGGGTGTTCTATTCTTTAAAAAAAAAACAACAAACAAAACAAAACACTAAAGCACCTGACTTTAGTGTAGTTTTAAGGTAAAATAAAGTTTCACTGCTTCTCCAAAGAATACTTTTTCTGTCCATCTCACACATTTGTAGCTGTCTTTCTGAGCTACCAGCCCCCAAATGTCAGACTTGGAGAGTAAATGTGTTTCCCTTTTCCTCCCTACCCTCACCACAGATAAAAACTTAGCAAGGAAAACTGGGCTTTGACTTCCATGTGTAGTCAAAAATTTAAGGATGAGACAAGCTGTAGAAGAGTTCCAGGACCACCAGACTCCTCAGAAGTTTGATCACACCATTACTGCATGGAGACAGCCTCGTGGGACTTATTGATCTCTTCTGCAAAGCACCTCTCCCTCATATTGAGAAGCTCTTGCCTTCCAGACATGCCTGAACTAAAATCCTTTAAAAGGACTGATGACTGAGTCTGCCAAGCCTAAATACCAGAGTTATTAATTACCTAAAATGTTTAAATTTTACCATTATCTCTTGTATTTATTGTTACGATTTAAAACATCTCAAAAATGCAACAACGCTGAGCTGCCCTTGTCAGAGAGGAGACCACCCCAGGTCACATTGGTTCAAACATCATTTGCTGCCTGGGGCACAGCACCAGAGCCAGGACTGTGACTCGATCGGGAGGCCACGCACGTCTCGCCCTGCTCTGGAAGTTGAGGGAACCGACAGTTTTGCTCCAATCAGCCCCTCGTGGGTCCAGTGAGAGCTTCCCTCTTGGGCAGAGTCCCATTCCCCAGTCATGTGAGTTCTGTTATCCTACCCCAGACAGGAGGTCAGTGCAGCAGGTGATGCATGTCCGAGCTCCAGCCCAGCTGGAGAGGCCTTCGCCCTCCCCAAGCACCTCCTCTGCCAGCTCATCCCTGCAGCTCAGCGGTGCCGCCGGATCAGCTGCGGGTGACCAGCTGTGACCAGCCCCCAGGACAGCACGAGCTGACAGGAACCAGGGCAAGGAGCCTGACACAGCACTGAGGGAGCTCTGGGAGAGCCAGGAGTGATGGGGGGCTCCCACCCAGCTTTCCACTGCCTCCAGCCTCATCCTCAGTGACACAGGTGCACCTTTCCCAAAGGAAAACTCCAGGTTACCTTGCGGCCTCTGCCCTGAACACTGTCCCCAGCAGAGACATCCAACCTTTACTGGGACCTCACAGTCCTGTGACTTCTCAGGCAAAGGAAACAGCCTGGATTTAGGGCCCTGCTCATGAGCTTCATTTCAGCTGCTCTTGAGCTTAATTTCTTCAAGTTCTTCTCAAGAGACACTGGAGTTTCATGGAGCTTTTCTCCCAGAAGAAAACAAACACACTCCAGCAGGAGCCATGTGTTATCCAAAGCTCCACCCATTGCATACTGCAAGAGCATGGCCCTGGAGTAACAGAGCTCCCAGGCACTGGAAAAAGCGTGGGATCATAAAACCCCCATGCTGAACATCCCCTCTTATGCACC
This sequence comes from Pipra filicauda, assembly GCF_003945595.2. Lineage (NCBI taxonomy): Eukaryota > Metazoa > Chordata > Aves > Passeriformes > Pipridae > Pipra > Pipra filicauda. Next base: position 9,708,887 of record NW_024104532.1, read on the forward strand.
TGGAAGCATTCATTGGAGTCCAAGGGAAAATGAGAATGGGTCAGAGGAACAGGAGACTCATCTCCCCACCTCTCTCTGCCTCAGAAGAAGTGGGATGTAGGTCCATACACTCACCCTGCCCTGGTTTCATCCCACCTTCTCCAGCCAGTTTTCAGCTGCAGTCCCATTAGAGCTCAGCACTGAGCCAAGACTGGGGATCAGGGCAGCACTCAGGGCAGGAGGCTGGCAGGCCAGATGCAGGAGGAAGGATGACAGAGCCAGGCTGCTCATGGCAGCACAGCTTTCCTTTAGCTGCATTGCAGCTGGAGCCCATCACATTAACAAGGCAGGAGAATGAGCCGAGCGCGTGACCTCCAAGGTCGGCAGCCAGGCTGTGCTCAGCCCCTCTCCAGATGTTCCTCCTCTTGCCAGGGACTGCCTTTCCCAGGTTACTTACACTCACCTCCAAAAAGTGATTGAAAACGGGATGCCCAGGGCGCTGACTCACCAGCTTTTGGATTCACAGTGGGATTACTTACTAATGTAGAGTTCTGCTCCATCCTGCCTCTCTGCCAGGCGTTTCTAGCCCTGTAGTCTGCCTGAATGGAGAGATGGGATACTCCTCGACCCCTCTGGGTCTCTGTCCCATAACTGTCCTCCCTGTATTAACAACTGACACTGTGAGCCCTGGACAGTGGAGGAACAGAGCTGCATGCCCTGTTCAATCCCTCCTTCAGCAGAGCTCCGTGAAGGACCAGAAAGCAGCTGGGACATACAAACTCTTCCTTTAACCCAGCATGAATCACTGGAGCTTGTGAGTCAGACCCCCTCTGTTCTCAAAGCTAAGCAAGTTCCTGCACGTTCTCCAGTGCGTGGTAACTGGCCACATGCGTGTGCTGAGCCACATGGAACACCAGTCCATGGATTTAGCCAGTGGAAATGGTCTAGTGAAAACATGGATGTGGACAGATCCTGGAGCACAGCTGACATCTGGTACCTTGTGTGCCCGGGTGTTTATAGAAAACAGAAGTGCTACTGTAGGATATCCGCTGTGGGTTATCCTTTTTGTAAACAGACCTTTTGGCCAATATTTCTATGAGTTCCTTAGAACTGTGAGTAGAAGACTAAGAACAAATCATGTTCACCCTGCAACGTGAACACAGCTCCCACCGAGGTGCCTTGGCCAGCAGTGAAGGAGCTGTTTTGGTCGCACTGCTGTTGAGTATCTCCAACAGAACGAGCTTCTACCACACAGCCTGCAGCATCTGGAGGGGACTTCCACGTCCCTCCCCAGACTCTGTGTGAATGTGGCAGCACTCTAAAGCATCCCAGGCTGGTAGACCCGGCCAATGTGCCCCTGCTTTTGCTGCAATTCCACCTCTGGCTCCCGCCCAGGGACACCTTCCTCCTTCAACTGCAATACCCCTCTGCACAACCTTTTACCAAGTCCTGACTCATCTGGGAACTGAGGTCAAGTGGGTTCCTACTGAAAAAACATGAGATACTCTCTGCAGAGACTCTTCACCTGCTCTCCGAGTAGTTTTCCAGCATCAGCAATTGCCATGGGCAGTCCAAGAGAAAGCACAGTCCCTGTGCTGCCAGCTTGTTAGCACGAACAACAGAAACCTTAAGCACACGCAATGTTTTCCTCAATGCCAAATAAAAATAAGAGAGAATGCCTGGAATTGCTGGAGAATTTAACCAACCAAATGCTTTACATTTCTCCAGTCTTTTCTCCCCAAGCGACCTCATGGAAGTAGAGATGAAACACAGACCCTTTTTAACTTGCTCCTCACCTACCCCACTATGAAGGCTTCCTCCCACCCTTTTGCCTCTCCTCTGCCTGTCACGCAGTGATGCTGGTGCACTGACCTCCTAATCCCCTGCCACAGCTCTGCTCAGCCCTGCTCTGAACTTTGGGGTTGCCTCTGGTCCATTTGTCCCGCTTCCCCAAAGTCCACCCCAAATCTTTCAGAATGTGCCAGGGCAGCTCCTCTCACACTCCTGACTCAGTGTCATGACTTTGATTGCCCCATGCCATCCACTGTCTGACAAAGCACATCTTCTCCTGCAGTGAGGAAGTTCTCTCCCAGACCTGAACTTTTCCAGCATTGTGGGAGCATTTTACATTAATTTGTGGGTCTGTTCCTACATCCCGCAGCTCACGTAGTCCCTACAGGGTGTGCCTTCCACGTGTGCTGGGTGGGACACGGGCTGCCTATTTTTCAGTGCATGTCACAAACGTCTAAACGAGGGATCCTGATGGTTCGTCTTCATAGGTGGACACCATCTCCCTCTGGAGGCCTTCCCAGGCTTTTCCACTGGCTAGAGCTGTAGCCAAGGCACTCACTTTAGGACAGCTGCATCACTAGAGGCATAAAATCGTGAGTTTGGGGTAAAGATAGCCCTTGTCCTCAGAACAAAGCTAGCACTTCGCATGAGATCAGCAATCCTCTTTTACACATTCACAGAAGCCAAAACAATTGTGTTAAAAGCCGCACTGGAAGAAGAATCCTCTCCTCCCCTGAGCTGGAGAGACCTCAGGGGAAATCTAGCACGCCCTGTGGCACATGGATGCTCTTTCCTGAAACTACTGTTTCAGCTCTCTCTTCCTCCCAGAGGTTTTTCTGCTGCTCTGATTCACTGGCAGTGAAGGGCTTTACCCCCAGAGCAGCTGGCAGGGCTGGGAGATCACCTCTGGAGTCTTTTTCAGTGCCAGAGCTGTCCGGGGGCTCTCTGCAGAGCACACCCCAAAAAGGTGTCTGAGGGTAATTTCCCAAGCAGACACCTATGAGTACAAGGGTAGATCAAGACTGCCAGACTGTCACAGATACCCAAGTTTGGCACTCAAGCAGCCAGAGACTGCTCAGGGACGCAGTATGAAGGAGGAAGACTTTGCACGCTGTTATCATTCCCTCAGTCTCCCCTGCACGGAGAATCAAACAAGTGTTCCTGTCCAGATCTCCTCAGAACCTGAGCAAGACTTCTGTAGGCCCTTCTTCTGCCTCCTGGTTTCAGAAAGGTCAGCACCCCCCGTTTGCTCGGAAATTATACAGCCTGGGAAAACAGAGAACACAAATTCCCCAGGCAATGCCCTGCCAGTTGCCTGATGTGTGCCAGGGCTGGGTTTTTGCATCAGCCTGAGTATGCTGGAGAGGCAGTCTGAGGTCCAGCCACAAGCTGAAGAAACAGTCCACAGGATAATCTACTTCCCAGAGTGAGGGTCTGTGTACCAGTACTGCGACATCAGTTCAGAAGTGATTGGAGGAGGAACTCCTCACTTCCAAAGGTTCTGTTAGGAAACCATTGCTGTGGTGCCCCTTAGACCACATGGCAAGGGTGACTCATGGCTGGAGAACGTGCTCACAGGTTCCACCAAGCCCAACCAACCCAATCCAAAGGGGGATTTGATTCAGGGGCAAAGTGTCTTCCTCTAACGGACCCACAGAGCAAACAGTGGGCAACCTCTGCAGCAATACATGGCAAACAAGCAACCTGGATCTGAGAAATCCAGTTACCAGGGAATGCAATAAAAGGATGGTGTTCGTCCTGTCCAAGCCAAACACAGAACTTTTCATTTCTTCGGCTGAGGTACAGACAGGATGATGGAATCACAGAATCACTTAGGTCAAAAAAGACTTCTAAGATCATCGAGTCCAACCTTTAACCAATCAACACCTTGTCAACTAGACCAGCACCAAGTGCCACATCCAGTCATTTCTTGAACACCCCCAGGGATGGTGACTCCACCAGCTGATCAATGCAATCATCCTCAATGATCAATACAAGCATCCCCAATTCTGCTCTGGATCAATTAGTAGAGAGAAAGGGGGTGTGCACTCTGGCCAAGGTGTCCAGTTGTAGGATCTATATGTGATAAAACATCCTGACAATGCCTCTCAACAGAGGACCAGGTTGTCAGCATGAGTAGCTACAAGTAAAGGGTCTTTCAACATTCCCTGAAGGGCAGTGAGCTACTGCAGGGCTTTGATGTGGCACTAGAAAACAGAGTATGGTCTGACACCTCAGCTCACTCCTGGTCCTTTTCTCAAGGCAGGTGAATGCTCCCTCAGCAGTGCCAGCCTGCCCCACATCCCTGCTGTGCCTCCCAGTCCCACCAACCCCTCCATCCTGTTCTCAGCACAGAAGATGCAGGCACTGGTCTGCCCCCTCCTTGCACTTCAGAGGCAGGGGCAAGGTGACCCTGATGATGGCTTGAGGGAGCCCACAAGCCCTGCACCCTCCTGAGCCCCTTGGGCAGAGCCGGTCATCTTCAAGCAGTTGTGGCCTCTGCTTGGTGGTTTCAAGCTCCCAGTCCTGAAGGTATCCCAAAAGCCTCCTCCCAGACCCCAAAGCAGCAGCTCTGTTCTGATGTCATAAGCAGGAGAGCACGTGTGAGGTCAGCCTGCCGTGCCATCAGCACCCACTGCCACCCCGGCAGCTCGGGGCAGAGCTGGTGGAGGAGCCCCTGGCCTGGGCACAGCAGGGTGGTGGTCCCCATGTTCAGAATAAGGAGATGACAAAGGAAAGGGCAAATCCTGCCACCAGTGATGCCGGGATGGGGGAAAGCCAAGACAAACCCGTTCGGGTCAAGAGCAGTCACTCGCGTCACGGCAGCAGCACCAAGAGCAGAACTGCGTCCAGCAAGAGCTAAACTGACAGACTCAGAGCAGGACCTGGTCCAGCTTGTAGCCTCTTTTAACACTGATAAAACACACGGTCTGACAGAGTGGCCGCTCTCTCTGAATGCATTTCCAGATAAACCACAGATAAGACACAGCCCGGGATAATCCCTCCCTGATACCATGACAGAGAAAGGAATTACACTGGGCTGCGTTACCACCAAATCTTCTCTGTCTGAGTACCCGTGTACTCAGGAATCAAATTGTATCAGTTAAAACATTTAATCCTGGCAATATCATCAATATTGCCTTGCTCAGTCAGCAAGGATCAGTCAGATCCCCTCTAAAGAACAGCCTGATTTCACAAATGAGAATATCAGCAAAGAGTCCACATGTCTTTCACTACAAGTCAATGCAGTTACCTCAAAAAGTGAGGCTACTACTTAAATCTGATCTCTGAGAGTTGGTCTGTCTCAAGGAACAGTCCCTGCAACCCCCCAAAATAATGGCTTTTGATATTTACCTCAGGATGAAGCAAGCACCCAACCAACCAAGCAGCAAATCACAACACATCAGAACCCCCAGAGATTTAGCACAAACCCCTTCAATTCCACATCACCGTGACAGGAGCCGAGTACTGCTGTTTATTGCCCTGAATACTTGGGGCTTTGGGTATTTAAAAAAAAAAAAAAAAAAAGAAAAAAAAAGGGAAAAGAAAGAGAGAAGATGAAGAAGAAAGCAGACCTATAACAAAAGCAGACCTATAACAGCACGAAATATGAATGAGATGCAGAGATTTGCACACTCGCCTGGCAAACAGTCCCTGGCATTTGGACCCACATGCAACCCACAAGTACTTTCCTGCTGACTTCTCTCTTCTTCCTTCAAGTAAAATTTGTTAAAAATGGGAAGTACCTTTTCCTGGGTCAGGTTCTCTTTCCCCTTTTTTCCCTTCTTTGTTCTTTTTGCTCTTTCCTTTCCCTTTTTTCTTGTTCTCGGACATTCTGCACGAGTGTTTACAGTCTCAGGAAAAGACAGTCCACACCAGATCTATATGCCCCACGACTGCTACTCCAAATGTTACTTGCCAGCTGCAACTTCCGACTGTTCTTATATTGTTTCTGACACAGACAACACCCACCACTGGGTGGAGAAGCAAAACTTTAACTGTTTGCTCACTGCTCCCAGTTGGCTGAAGAGATGCCCTGGGTTGTGGTGGGAGGGTAAGGAGAGAAGTGCTACAGGACAGGAGTAGCTCACTCGGGAGTGTCTTGGACACATGAAGTCCAGAGGTGGTTTTCCACTTGCTGATTCTATCTCTGGCTGAAAGTAAGTTCTGAACAGCTTCTGGAGCATCACAGAAATACGTGTTTTGAGGAGCTGCTGAGGCTCAGACAGGGATATGTGAGAGGCAGTGGAGTCTAAAGAAAAGGGCAGGAGTTTGCCTTCCATTCTAGATTTGCTTTGACCCTACAGAAGGGTTAAGTTGGCCTCCCTCTTTGTATTGTTGTTCCCACCACAAATCAGAGTGACTTCACCTGCCCTTACACCCAGCTCTTTGCTGTCCCAGGAGGTCTTTCCAAAAGCTAGGAATAGCTGGAGAGCCCTTACCTGTGCTTCTCATCTCTGTCCTCCATCTCTAGGAGCTCTAGGTGGTTGGTTAAGCCCACATCTCATCTGCCTGGGGGTTAACCAGGCCCTTTCCACAGGTCCAGCATGTGATGAGTGGCTCAGCCCGGTCCCCTTCTGTGGGGCAGCCCATGATGACAGCGCCTCAAAAATCCATCAGGATCCCCAGCTGGAAAGCCCCAGAGTGCTGTTAAATTATTCCCAGATGCAGCCAAGGGCTTCAAAGGCCCGAAGGGGCCATGAGCCATAGGGCGCTGGGCAGCACATTCGATCCAGTTATCCATGAATCAAATCCAGTTCCACGTCCGTGAGCAGAGTGTGTCCTCCAGAGACACGGTCCCGCCTGGTGCGCGGACATCCAGAGACGAACGAGGTATCAGCCCCCTTGGGATCCTCTCCCAGTGGTTAATCACCCTCATTGTTAGCAATGTCTGCCTGCTCTGAAGTGAAATATCTGGCTTCACTGTCCAGCCATTGTTTCTTACTCTTGTTTTCTCCTCTAGATTAAAAAGCCCTTCAGCAACTGGTATTTTCTCCCATGGAAGTACTTACACTCTGTAATCAAGTTATCCCTCAATCTTCTTTTTTTTGATAAGCTAAACAGATCAAGATTTTTTTCCATTGCTTGCTGTATGACATTTTCTCCAGCTCAGGGATCATATCTGTGGCTATCCCATTTTGCAATATCCTACTTAAGCTAAGAACACAAAAACCAGGCGCTATTCCATTGTCTCTTGTGGACAGAGGCAACTACAGAGGAAAAATCCCTCCTGCCACCCATTCCCAGCCTTTTAACCCCCAAGTGCCACATCAGGCTCTGGACTTCACAAGAAAAATCTGCCCCTCTGTGCTTCTACTGCGGGTCCTACCAAGTCCCTGCTCCGCCAGACAAAGTCACCAGGAGGAATTTCTTGCTCCTTCACAGCCCCACTCTCTGTGGTGAAGCTTCATTTTGTTTCCAAGAAGCCAGTGTGCCAAAACACACTGATTACCCTCTCTGGCTTCTTTATTCCCATTGATGCTTGAAACCACATCAGTGTCTGTGTCATCTTGCTGATTTTATGAGCATATTCACCTCCAGATTGCTGGTAACGACAATCTCACCAGAAACACCTCAAGGAGCAGTGACTTCCTGACAGCAATGGCTTTTTGATATGTGTTAGTTGATCAATTCTTCGCCTCTGTGTGAGGAACATAAGGGACCTTATACAACACTTCCCTTCCAGTTAAAGCAGAGGACATCACTACAGTGAAAAGTTGGGTACAGCCTGATGAGAAGCTGGGAGGTGTACAGCAGAAAGCACCTGAGCAAATTTGCTTTGAACTACCAGAAAAAAGCTCCCAAGTTTGCTGATGGAGTTTGAATCTAATATACATTGTTTTAATGTGGAATCATAGAATGATTTGTGTTGGAACAAACCTTAAAGCTTATTTCATTCCAGGGCAGGGACACCTTCCACTAGACCTGTTTGATTCAAACCCCGTCCAACCTGGCCTTTGACACTTCCAGGGATGGGGCAGCCACAGCTCCTCTGGACAACCTGTGCCAGGGCCTCCCCACCCTCACAGGGAGGAATTTCTTCCTAACATCTAATCTAAACCTACCCTCCTTCAGCTTAAGGCCATTATCCCTTGTCCTCTCACTATTTGTCCCTGTGAAAGCTCTCTTGCAAGCACCCTTAGATATTGGAAGGCTGCTATAAAGTCTCCCCCAAAGAATTCTCTTCTCTAGACTCCTCCAAGATTTCTTGATCACAGAACAGTAGTAGTCCATCATACTATTTCTTTTCCAAAAGTAAGGTAATAATGGTTGCTGACCAGTAGTGTCTTTTAGGTCATTATGAAGGATGATTCCCAGTGTCTGTTTTGCTGTTTGGCTCATCACAGTATTTCTCTTAGCTAATATGTTTGTAAAGTCCCTTAATTTTGTACTTGAACCCTACTTAATAGGCAATTTCCCTCCAGATGTCTTTAGCTGGTGATCTACACACCATAACTCCAGATGCCCATGGATTGCTACCTCTGTTTCTCTTTTCTAAATTCATTGATCTTCTTATTTCTTCCAGTTGCTGCTTTCAGTGCTACCAAGCCAGAACGTCTATGGGCTAAACCTTGTCTGCTTTCTTGACTCTGAAATCTCAATTTTCTTGGCCTCTGCTCAAAGAGCTCCCAGCTCTCACTCATTTTAATGTCAACATCACCCAGTTTTCTTCATCCTTGGGAAATCAGTTCCTTTGAATCCTCAGGAGCATCTTACACCTGTGTGATCAGTGCTCTCATCTGCCAGCTTGTAAGAATGGAAACCCTTCACGGGCACTGTCCCCGTGCCAACCATCAGGCACTGACACAACCATCAAATCAATAAGCCAGCACCTCCCAGGCACAATGAGGCCCTAACCCTGTTCTCTTGCTTTAGTGGGTTAACTTGGTGTTAGACCCACAGAGTTTGGAAAGACTTTGATGTTTTATTCCTAGGGATAGGTGCCTTGCCAGCACGTGTCTCCTGAATGGAGGTGTCTCATAAAAAACACATTTCCCTCCCTCCTTTCTTTTTTTTTTTTGCAATTTTATTTTCATCTTTAAATATCTTTTCCCACAAGTTCCTTCACATGAAGACTGTATTTTTAAGCTCCTCCCCCATCATTTCTGAAGATAAACTATAATTCTTCCTCCACTCCAGCAAATCAGTTCCTGTTAAAGACACGATGTCTGTGTGTTCTTGGGATTATCTTTCAAAAGTGCTTCTGTTTAGCAGAGGTTACCTTGTTAAAGGTAACAAATTCAGCTAAGATGATAACTTACCTTCCCCCCCCTTTTCCAAATTAATGAATAATCAAAGATTCCCTACTACTGGATAGTGATCAGAGGGTGAAGCCATACGCAGCTCAGCATCAGAAAATGAAAATTGCAAAGTCTAAGAGGCAGAAGGGGCAGTGAGGGGCTTGGCCCTGCTGTCCTGAACAGCCTGGGAAACGTGATGGGAAGAAACAGCCCCAGCAACACCCAATACAGCTATTTTTGTACCTTGGCACAGTCACAGTCTCACCTGTGACAGGTGAGAATATTACATGCAGATTAATTTTACCTTGGCAGGTGTATGTCTGGTACCTCTTGACACCTTATCCAACAGGCTGGCCCCTGTCCCAGGCTAGGGATCCACCCCTCTGCATCCAGCTTTGCCACCACAGATGTATGGAATATATTCTGTCTTGAACAATCCCGACATGCACACACAGGAGCTAAATTCAGCACGCCACTCCAGTCCTCATGTGGCTACACTGACACAGGAAAACCTGCCAATGCCAAGGGCATTCCAGTTTGGCATCCCAGGTGCCTCATCTGGTGGTCAGCGCGTATTTTAACGGCTGAGCTCTCACGAGTCACTTAATATTTCATTCTAAAACAGCTTTTAATGCTTATTGCTTTAAACAGTCTCGTGGAGAGTCATAACCTAAACCACTATCACCGTGCGGGTTTTTCAGTCTTTGCAATTCCTGTACAGTTTTAAGCAAAAAAAAAAAAAAAAAAAAAAAAAAGGGAGGTATGCAATTATATAAGAGACTGAGCCATACCTTTAGCACAGCTAATTCTTGCATGAAATCCAGCATACTGAGCAGCAGAGAGAGTTCACCAGGCAGAGCATCCTTACCCTTGCTAGAATTTGCCTAAATGCAAACCCAACCAGTTGGGCTCCATAATAATCCCCCCGGAGATCAGAACGGAGGTGAGGTGGAAGACAACCTCCCTACCTCTTCCCCCACATAGTATCCACTGCAGTCAGAGGCTGTAAAGTTAGTTCTTCCAACAAAAATCCCAGATGGGTTCGGTGAAGAACAGAGTCCGTGGCTTAGAGAGACGCTGCACTGCACTCTGGCTTCTCTTGTGGGAGGATATAAGGCACTGCTCCCACTCGGAACAGCAGTTGTGCTCTCCAGGGAAAAGCAGCGAGGTTTGCATCTGGAAAAAAATTAATGCAACACCTCCCGGCCTGATGGAGATTAATAAAAAAGGCTCAGAGCCATCCCTGCGCCTCGATATGAGCTGAAACCCAGACGGAAAGCCCGTCCCAGCTCCTCCAGCCTCCAAATTTCAGGAACAAAGTCAGGCGCGCACGCTCCGCACACGGCTGGGGCTGTATTTACAGCAGCAATCTTGGGAGCACAATGACCCAGTTTAAACCGTGGCGTTCTCAAAAGCTTTCACTGTTGGCTTAACTCTGCCCTCACTGGCATCACCAGGAGGTGGCCATCAGCTTCTGGGGAACCTCTGTGTCACGGTACATGGACCGCCCTGGAGCTGCCAGCTGCTGCTTAACGGTGGAGTCCACCCAAAATTGGTGGCAGCCAGAAATATTTGCACAATTATTTCAGGAGAGGCGGAATAAAAGAAGGCACAGTAGGACTGTACCTGTCAGCGCCCCTTTGGCCTGTCAGTGAAATCTGCTGGACATCATTTCCCCGTGACCCTGTTCCTACAGAACACAGCAGGCTTGGCAGAAAGGCTACGGCGTCGTGAAAGCAGCAGCGCTGAGGCTGCTGACCCTGCTTGAGCTGGAGACACCCAGAATCCCACAACAGGTTTTCTGAGGCAAAATCACTGAAAAGCAGCACAGTCCTCCTGCCATTGCTGCTCAGACTGATCCTCCAGGACCAGGGTAAGAATCAGACCATGAGCATTATCTTCTCCCAAGCGTCTCATGCCAGCAGATAAGATGCTGGTACTTACTGGACCACCAGCTCAACAAGAGCTGTGCTGTAGGTTTGTCTACTGGCACTGACAGACTAGAAAGGTGATTTTGAGCTAAAAATATACCATCCTTCTTTTTGCACCTCTTGCTGCCTCGTCTTTTGTTGTCATGAAGGAAAAGAAAGTACAGCTATTTATCTGTTCAATAAGGACAACTAAGCTCCATTTGAGCATCACCTGATGTCCCTCTGTTGCACAAATGGCATTTAGCCATTCTCAGGTTCCCATCTGCGTGTTCCTAAATCCAGCCTTTACCCCCCCTGAACATGCAAATGCAGCTCTAAAATGGGACAGGTCTTGTGGGTGATTGATAAAGACTGACACAGCCAGCCCAGGTGGGATATTTCACATTGCATTTTCTTTTCCTTTTCATCCTTAAAGAATCAAATCCTCATCCTGGCAGGATTTATCACATAGCAGTTATACCTTATAACCATACATGTTTTTGCTCACAAAGGTGAGCATGTATTATTAAATCTTATTGAAGTCCAGCTGAATTTAATTCAGAAAGCAGGCAAGACGAAAGGGAAGCACCTCCTGAAGGTGTCCTCAACAGACTGCTGACACATTCAGCAAGCCCATCTCTTGGACACTGATGACAGTGGAGTCACTGCCAGTTTAAACAATTCCCACCCCCTTTTGTAGCTGCTCCATGTGGATGTGAAGCAGGGCTAGACCAGGTTCCACTGCTGGAGAAGGTAGGCACTATGGGGGGTCTCTGTGGGGTGCTGTGGGGTGTCTCTGGTGCCTCACACATGTCCTTTGGTGTCTGGGTGCCCTCCCACAGCAGGTAGGTCGGTCACTTCTCATGGCCATGGGTGCTCCTGGCCCACCACAGCCGTGACAGACAGTCCATGCTGAGCTTGGACACAGGCTCCATCCCTGCTTTGGAAGTGACAACACCAAGGGCTTGTGTGTGACCAGACTCAGCCAGTGGCCTTTAAATAAATCACAGATTTGCCCTTTCAGTCTTGCAAACTGAGCCTTGCAGGCTGCTCAGAGCAGCCCTGCTGTGAACTGGCACAAACTCACTCACCACTCCAGGACAGCTCCATTCAAGTTACCTTGTCCAGGCTCATGAGCCAGCCCTGACACCTTAAAAGCAGAATTCAGCTCCTTGCTGAGCCCCCAGCCCTCAGCACCTCAGAAGTCCTCCTGGATGCTTTTCATCCCAGCTAGATACATCAGCCCTTTCCTTCAAAACTTCCTCTTTATTTCCATTTCCTCCTACAGTCCCTGCAAAAACCAGGAATTTCCACATGAATTCAATGAACAGGACGTCCTCCACTCACACCTCCACCCTAAGCCTTTCAACTAGGTCTGTTCAGAAAAGGCCAGGAAATTTTGTGCAAAATTCCATGAATTCCTATGATCTCTTTTTCTCTAGAGGCAACTCTGCTAAAGTGCTGAAGGCCCCAGCAGGTTATAGCCTCCCACAATGAAATGGGAAAGTTGCTTTTAGGAATGTTTATATTTGAGTGATAGCATGAAGCCTCTCCACCTCGGCCCTTTGCCGGCTCGCAGGGTCAGTCTGGAGCTGGAGGAGTGGGAGCAGAGGTAGAGCCCGTGTGAGGGGCACTCTGACACCTCAGCTGCTTATCTGAGTGGATCAAGGAGTGATCCTCTGCTAAATGTTGTGCCAGACCCATGCCCAGCCTAGAAAGGTCTGTAGGGGGTACTGCTTCCCTGCCACCACTCCGACTTGTGCATCCCCTGATCCATCATTACCCCTCCCTGTGCCATACATCCATCAGTTCCTCAGACCTACAGACACAAGGCTGCTGCCCAGACCCGGTGGAAATCTGCAGTGATAAAATTCATCCAAAGCCACAGTCACACGGCCAAGGACTCAAAACGCACATTTGACGTGTTGGTTCCCCCAGTCAAAAGAGAACTTGGACAGGATAAAGGCTGGGCAGGAGAAACTGAGACCACCCGGAGCAAAATTAATCAGAAGCTGCTCTTGTAGTTTCCAGAGATCTGATCCTGGCCAAGAGGCTGCATGTAGGACATCCCAGATGTGTAAGAGCTCACGAGGGCTCATGAAACAAGGGAATTGCTGGGCCCATCTCACCAGGGGTCCAGCTCACCTCTGGTTCTGAGCAAGCACCAGAGAGTTCTACCAACCAGTGACATACCCACCACATCTTGCTGCTTGGAAAACCTCTGTGAGGACGTTGACTGAAACACCTGAGCTTTGCCTTACAGAACTGTTTAAAAAAGCAAAGGGTTGTCCCCCAGGAACCTCTCCCAGGACCTTAAAAGGCCAAGAAAGGCAGATACAGCATCGCTCACTGCAACGTTGTGGGTGGAGAGCACGCTCAGATGGACCAGTACATTACTCAGGGCACATGCTGTTCTGTGTTGTATTTGCCTGGTGAAAATGTGCCTGAAGCAACAGAGTAATTGGAAGTTCTGCATTTGATTCCACGGAGGAGATGCTGTGGGTTAACCCCGGTGGGCAGCAAAGCACCACACAGCTGCTGGCTCACTCCTTCCCACCCCCAGCGGGATGAGGGAAGAGGAAAGGAAGAATAAAAGCAAGAAAAACTGGGGAACAGGATAAAAATGAAGATAATAATAGTTTTTTTATAAGTGAAGAATGAGTAGAAGATGAGAGAAGAAAACAAAACAAAAAAGTGATGCAAAGGCAATCACTCATCCCCTTCCATGAGTAGATGATGCCCAGCCAGATCCCAAACAGATGATTAACCCATTTATTGCCAAGCATGACATTGAGTGGTGTGGAATATTCCTGTGTTCAGAGAGTATCTTTGTGCTCAGGTCATGTACCTGGCTGTGTTCCCTCCCAGCCTATTGCATGGCCTTCAGTCTACTCACTGAAGGGGCAGAGTGAGGAACAGGCAGCTCTGATGCCCTGCAAACAATGCTGAGCAAGAGTTGGAACATTACTGTGTTATCAGTACTGTTTTGGTCAAAAAGCTGTAACACAGCAACACATGAGCTGCTGTGAGGACAATTAACACTATCCTTGCCAGGCCCAGCCCAGGAGAGCATCCAAGACCTTGTTCAGGGAGGATATTGGTGTTCACACCCCTCCCCACGCCTGTGCAGTGCTGTGGACAGTGTTCCCCCTGGGCAGGGTCTGCTGGCACCTACTGACACCTTCGTGCTTCAGGTGGCCAGGGGACAGCAACAGAGCAGGGTCACAGCTTTCAGCCCTGCTCCTCGTGCTCCAGGGAGAGCTGTGGGCAGAGGAAGCATCTGCTGTTGCCTCTGCCCATGAGAGAAGGGAAAAGGGGAGCTCAGACAGCCGTGAGAACAGTGACAAGCTCTCCCTGGGCAGGGAAGCCAAGTGATGTCAGCACAGAAAACAAGCTGCTGAGGGGATTCCTCCAGGATCTGTGGGGAAGCAGTCGGAGAGGAGAGTCCCTGGTGATTCCCAGAAATAACTCCTCATGAAAAGGCCTGAATTGACAGCACTGGCTACTCAGCCAGGTATGATCAGCCCACATGGACCCCAGGCAGCCCTCTGTCCCACCGAGGTGTGGGGGAGCTCATCTGTGCCTTGCTACAGGCTGCCTCAGGATCAGGGCAATGCAGAGAGCACTTTCTTTGCATAACTTCTCTAATCCAGAGACAGAGGAGCCTGGGGGAACGATTTTGCCTTTGCAGCAGGGAAGAAGCAGCAGCAAATCCACGTTATTATTTTTGTCCTCCCCAACATGCTGCCTCTTGTACAGGTGAGACAGCACAAAGCACCAGAGGAGCCGTCTCCAGACTTTGATTCACTCCCTCTTCTCACAGCCACTCCACATATTTGGCTCCTCCAGGCCAAAGCAAGGCCTCCCACCCTTTATTATCCTCTTTTTGGGGCTCTGCCAATTCACCTCTGCCTTGTTCACTATTGCAGAGCTGAGGCCACAGCTGGCCCAGGGAGATGCCACCGACTGCTGCCTCTCCCCCTCGGGTGCCTGGAGCAGGGAACTCAGCAGTGCTGAGCTCTTGTGATCTGCTCAGGCAGCCAGGGCTCTCTCCAAATTGCTGCTTCCCAAACAGCGCCTTCTCATTACATAATTCTGCCTATAATTGTTCTTGCCCAAAGGTATGAGCTGTGTTTCTCGCAGACTATTACCAAGATTATCCTTTTCTGCTCACTGTCAAAACCCTCCCTCTCAACCTTTATCCCCCCTCTCTCTTCTCTCATTTGCCTGATGCCGCAACGAGGGGGTTTTCCACGCCTGTCCCCCGTGTTACCAGCAGGACAACACACACAGTGCAGGGAGTGACCATTCTCCTGGGCAGCATCTCGCCTTTCTCCCCTGCCAGACAGTGCCCAGCACGGCTGCTCCTCCCTCCATCCAGCCTTTCCACATATTGCAAGCTATTCCAGCTAATTGGTGCTCCAGTCTCCAGCACGGTCTACGCCGCACCACAGCACACTGCGAAGGGTTATCCGCTGTCTTCCCCAGTCCACTAATTGTGTAATTATGCAGAAATGGCCTGTCTGGTACAATCTATTTCTCATACTCCCCTGTGGTGCTTGTTGCTTACAATGCTCATTATTCCTCTAAGTATTTGCAGACCTTCACCCTCCATCATATTTCCACAAATTGCAGTTCTATTAACAAGGGAACAATTCCTGAAGTCCTTGCAAACACTGTATTCATTTTCTCAACTGCTCCCTCCTTTCTGGCCAGGAGCAGATCGAGCGCTGACTCCAGGCTGGCTCAGGTCAGGGAAGGTGCCTTTGCTCTGGAGCTTCTCCCTGCTGTGTGCTCATCCCCAGGCTCAGGGGGCTGGGCCGTGTGGGACCCCCACGTGCAGAGCACAGGGCATTGTGCCATCCTTCCACTGGGTGTCTGCAAGGTCACACACCTCACCCTCCACGCTGGGGTCACGCTCTGTGCTGCTCAGCCCATCCCACAAGGAGACAGGCAGGCTCTGTGCTCACGCTGGATCTCTGCCTGGTGCCAGGCTCATCTGTCTGTGCAATCATACACCAGCTAAACCCCGTGCTTCAGACTCAGCTTCCTGCCACAGGCATGCCCTGGGTCTGGGCATGGAGCAGCCCCCTTCAGAGAAAAGGAACCTGTGCCATGGATGCCACCACCACCCCCTGCCTGGTCTGCCTAGTGGCATTCCAGGGCAAGATCAGCAGCAGACCTCCCCAGCTTGGACTTTCTGAGCCAGAGGAATGCCAGCGGCCACGAATCTGACTGGACATCCCTGATATGCTTCAAGGTGGCACAGCAGTTGTGAGCCACTGCTGAGTGGGGACAGGGCATGTGGGGCAGGCTGGGGAAGTTCTGGACCCAAGTCCACAGTCCCAAGGTCACTGGGACTGTGGTTCCTCAAGGGCTGTGCTGGAGGTGGGACATGGCTGTGGGAGGCCAAGCCAGGCTGGTGTGAGTCAGCAACAGGGCCAGAGGGAGCTTTGGCCAAGGATCAACACGTCAGGAGACCTCCAGGCCCTGAGAAGCAGCATTTCAGGGAATTTCCCTCTTTGCAGACAAGAGTAATCAGAGCGACACCAGGGCAGACACCACATGACTTCTTAAGAATTCAGAGCCTTGCCTTGTGTCAGTACCCCCACGGGCAGGAGTGGCAGCCCCAAACCCAGCAGTTATTTTGTGGATGAGACAAGACAGAGCACTGTTGAGCAGTGGCACTTCGTGCCAGCATATCCCTCAAATCCCTCATCCCTCAAACGAAACCATGAGTGAGATCACCAAAGGACCAGGAGTGAGGGCAGTGGGACGCCTCACTCACACGGCAGCACCTGGGTCCCTCTGGGCAGGGACACCAGCAAAAGGACCTTCCCAACAGCAAATGCTGCCTGAAGGACCTACTTTTCTCTCAATGCAGCAAAAGCAAATCCTCAGGGTCAACTGGAAGTTGAGAGAGCATTTAGGATGGGCCAGAGGACGCTTAAGCCTAGTGGTAATGGTTGGGTTGGTCTTCAGCTTTGGTCCATTGGTTCAGCTTCATTTCCTGGTCTATCCCTGCCCCTGACTATCCTCTCTGCCCTTTCTCAGCATTGCATTCTCAGTTTCTCTTCACCTTGCTGGTGCTTCTCCCTCTTGTTTCCCTTCCCAGCCCCAGGCAGCTGCCTTGGCCCTGTGACACCCACGTCGTGGTGAGCACTGAGGCTGAGGGCACACAGCAGCTCAGGTGACTGACTCACCTGCCGGGAGCACATCCCCACAGTGCACCTTGTCTCCCAGAAGGACTCACCCTGCAACAGTTGGCTCAGCAATGCCTAAATTATCTCTGGGCACTTGAGGTCCCACCGCAGCTCCTTGACAAGCCACATCCAGCAGAAGCCAAGTGACACCCAGACACGTTGAGATGAAATTACACTCAAAGCCCTGCAGTTGCTCTGCTCTGCCCCTTCCTTTCATGTTCCTCACCCATCATGTCTCAGCTGACTCCACCACAACCTCCCTGCCTTGGGGGTCTCTGGGCAGGGGCTCAGAAGAAACCAAAGAGACCTTTCTACAAGAACAAATTGGAGTTTACTGCAAAGCTGGATGTCCTGGGCAGCCTGACTAATGGTGATATCCAGAGTAAACTCATGTCAGGCTTAATTTTCATTTTGAATTTCCAGTGCAGCTTTTGGTTGGTTTGACTTGGGCCACAGACAGTGCAATAAGAAAAGAACTGTTACAACTGTTGATCATGGTAATAGACCGAGTGTGTTATTAAGCTTCACATGGGTTTATCTCTGGCATAGTATTCCACAAGAGAATTTAAATGTCCCCATAAAATTTAATTCTAACCATCTTTCTCTAGATATTTCTGAAAGGGGTTCTCCCACGAGAGGCCTGGTGCTCTCTGCTTTCATTAAGTCTAGACATTTCATAAAGCAGTCTCTCCTTTTAGTATTCTGGTTTCCTCATTGAAAGCCAAGAGTTGATAAGACTAAACAAAAAGAGGAGAGGAGAATACACTGGAAAAAAAGCCCACTTTGACACCATTTGGTCAGCTCAGTTGTAGATCTCAACAGAGAGTTAATGGAGGAGAGTGAATATGCTGCTCAGTCAGACAGGACTCCTCTATCCTCCTTTAATGACAGACCAGCTGCTTTTGTAACCACCCCCTGCAGATATTAAAGCTGAGAAAAATCCTTCTCATACCAAACCACAAAAAGAAGAGTTTTTTTCTGGAATGCCATGTCAATTAACAGGATGAACTCCTCAGAACTCATCTGAAGGCTGAGTATCTTGGGGTTCTCAGGCCAGGAGACCATTCACAGATACACCTGGATGAATTACAAAGTACAAATAAATCCACTGAAGAACCAGATATTCCTTCCTGTTTGTAAATGTTTCTTAGCTGATCTTACCAGCTAAAGATTACAAATATGTTTATAAACATCTGCTGCACAGTTTACAGGAGGAAATGTCAGGCTCTGACGCAGGTCACGCGTTATGGTCCCCACACTGTCCACCCAGCGGTCACAGATGCAGTGGTCACACAAACACATGGCTGTGGGCTTTGATCTGACCAGCACAGGTAAGAGCCCCAGCGAAGAGAGAGCTCAGGGCAAGCCAGAAACCTGGCCACACTTAACGTGCCTGCTTTGGCACTCCCAGCAGGAGACTGGCACTGACTCCCTGCAGCGATCATTTTTATATAGGTATAAACTTGCATTATATAATGCAGCACCTTGGCACCCCTCCTGCTCCAGATGCCCATGTGCTGGGCAAGGCAAGGTCGCAAGTCCCAGCAGTTCCCTCAAACCACCAAGCACAGCCCCGTTAATGATGACCTACAACTCTGGCAACACAGCCCAAGGAGTTGCGGGAGGCACCCCAGCACTTGGCCAACCTTGCTCAGCCCCTGCTGACAACCTCTTAGCCCGAGCCCTTGATGGCACTGCAGAAAAATAAGGTGGTTGACGAGTCTGTCTGATCTCCAGTTTCATGGTGGAAACCCTTTGCAATGCAACTCCTTGAGCACAACTAAAACTGAAGGAAGCAGGAGGGAACCCCAGGGAAAAGGCCAGGGTCTCAGGTGAAAGCCTGTGATGCATTACAGGCACGATCCAAGTGCTCAAGCAGTGGAAAAGTGCTGCATGAGGACTAGTGAGACCTTAGACTGGCACACTAGGGATTCAGAAGGTACAGGGCAGTGTTTGCACCTTTCTGTGGTGTTAAATAGCCACTATCCTGGTGAAAGAGTCTCTTCTTTATCTCAGTCTTCCGTTAACTCGGGTAAGTGTACACAGAAATTAGCATTTTCCTCTATAAAGCACACAATCAGAAATGGCAGAATATCTAGCAAAATAACAGATTTTGATCCTATATATCCCTCCACTTGTGGGGAGAAAATTCTTTTCCTTTCCCTTCCCACAATTCCCAATCAGAGTCTTTGCTTCAGGACTCTGTAACTCTTTGGTCTAACACAATGAATTGGGTTTGATGCCATAACAAAACTGTAATGACCTTCTTTGGCAATCATTTGACCAATTTGATCCACGAGCAATGGACATGCCAGTCCTATCTGCCCCTGTTTAGACCATGGACAAAATATTTTGCCTCTCTTCTCAGCTGAGGCATCAAACTTGGAGTGACTCCATCACTCAGTCCTGTCCTTGGGGTTCCCTAGAGGTGCACTGGGAATTTTAAATGCAAATTCAGTGCAGATGACAAAGTTGGTAATGTAAATAACCCAAGGCTCCGTCCTGCCCTGAGACCTCACACATCACATAGAGAAACACAGATTCCCATGTGTTCCCTCAGTGTCCCAATCCATGAGCGAGATTCCCATGGTTCAGAGGCACAGGGTGACAGAAGACAGCTCAGAGCAGTCTCTGTCCCTCTTGGATCTTGAAGTCACATGGAACAGGGTAGAAAGATGGAGACAGATGGACCATCCTCTGCTTCCCTGCACCCCCAGCCCTTTGGCACCGACACCCAGCACACCCAAATTCACAAACACCTGAGCTGGAAACCAAAGGGAAGTCAAAGGATGATGGGTGTCCTCAGGTTGCATGAGCTCAGAGTCACCCCAGGTGGCCAAGATGATGCAAACGCCATGTTGGCCACTCCAAAGGACAAGTCAACCCACTTCACACTCATGTCACCCTCCTGACTTGTCTCTGTTTCTGCAGGAAGAGCTTAGGACAACCTTCTTAGATTATGTGGTGAAATGAAATGCCCAACCACAGTATTGGTGACCGAAGGAGGGTTAGCGGCAGAGTTCTCTGCTCATGACGTTTTGGAGGCAGTGCCTGCCCAGTTTTTACCAAAGCAGTCCATTTCACAGTCCAGGGGAAGAGAAAGGAGGTGACACCAAGAGAAAAATCACAAAGGTGGCATCGTCCCACACAAAGTTCAACAGGTGAAGGGCCAGGAGGGCCAGGAGGGCCAGGAGAACTCCTTGGAAGGCAGGAGGAGCACAAGCCACTTATCACTTATGATTCCTGTCTCAAACAGAATGACTGGAAGGGACAGAGGAGCACCAGGGACTTTGGGCTGGGGAAAACTTGGATGCCAGATGAAGGACAGTGGGGAAGGGATTAAAATCACACACATTAGCCTAGATGGAGGATTTATGCACGGCACAGATGTTTCTGATTGTGCCCACAGCCCAGTTTCAGTATTTTAAAAAGTGGCAGCCAGCTCTGGGTGCCCACATCCAGGCACCTGGTCCCCTTCCACCACTGTTGGACCACTCAGATCCAACCTGAGACCATTTGGGGTAATTGTGAAGAATGAAGGGGATAGGGTTTAAAAGCCTCTCTGCCCCTTGCCCTTCTCCAACTCCCAGGAGGAAAAGCCCTTTGAAAAAAGGGGCATGGGTACCTTTTTTCATTCCTTAATTGCATGCCCTGTGCTGCTCAGGGAACTGGCAGACCCTCACCCATCTAGAAACACCAGCTGCTTGCCAGCCCTCAGGGTGCTGCATGTTAGTCCTTTTTTATGGAGTAAGGCTGGACAGTGCAACCTACAGGGGGATTTTTTCCCCCCCTCGCTGGCATTCTTGGCTGCCTGGACAGGGACAGTAACAGAGTGAGCTCATGCTGAGAAGCCACGTTTCTCAATGGCTCACCTCTGTTGAAGACCTGGTAATGACTTCCGCGCATGCCCCGGCTCCAAAGGTCAGGCATAAATCAATGACCAAGTCCCTGGGCACATTATTCCTCTGGCTGCTTGCTGGGGAATTGCCCATGTTTGATTCTTGTTCCAGATAGCCCAGAGAGCCAGACTTCATGGCTGAGCTGCTCGGGAGTCTACAGTCCTACTGGGAAAACAGTCCTAGAGCTCCACAAATGAAAACCACTTCTCCCGGGCTCCCATTCTGCTCCCTGCACTTTCTACCCCGTATGTCAAGCTGTCAGAGTTCACACTTGCCAGCAGCTGCCTGACCCTGCTTGGGTGGTGGCAGGAGAAAAGTAGAAGAAACATGGAGACAAGCACTAAAACGAACAGAGATGTTGTCGGCAGAGATGGGGAAAGAACACAAGACTGGCAGCCTTCAGGCTAGAGAGCTGTGCACTGCACCAAGGTCCCAGCTGTGCTCCTTGGACCTCCCCAGAAGGACCAGTAAATTGGTGCCCCGGAGGAGCTCTGGCAGACACCGTGAACCACGAAGCCCACCAGCATGGGGCGGCTCAGCTTCACCTGGGCAACCGGTGCCGTTTGGATGGACCCCGGCTGTGGTACCAGCTGTGCCAGTCTGATGTCCCCTGCCCCAGGACATCTCCACGGGGAGCACAGACCTCCGGCGCTCCTCGCGCCCGCTCTGCGTGCGGAGATACCGACCGGCCGGCCCGGCACGTCCGGGTGCTGTGCGTGTGTGTTCCACCCCGGCCCAAGTGGTAAAGCATGAGAAGGAACCCTGGCACTGGCCCAGAGACATCTGAGCTTAGCAGCAGCATTTGACGACAGATGTGTGTCTTGCAACATCGCCACTGAAGTGTCTTTTCCTTTCAAAGTAGGAATCATTTTCCTTCACGTAATAGTCCAGGCAAATATAATCCTATTAACAGGGCTATTAAACTAAACAATACTTGGCACGCCATGACCTAAAGAAACAATCCACCAACACCGGCAGCTTGTAAACAGCCCCGTCCCCAAGGCAAAATGGGCATTTCCTATGCCCCAGTGCCCTCCCAGCCCAGCACCCTCCCACCCCACTGCTGCATCAAGCTCTGCAGGACACCCAGTCCTCAAACGTGTGGGAGGGCAATGAAGTAAAAAGCTCGTGCTGTCATAAAACCTTCTTCATAAAACTCTCATTCCTGAGACAAGTGGGCCTCTTTCCACCCTGTTCTCCCAGCCTCTAAATCAAATTTACTCCCTAACTCAATTAGCATTTGCTCAAGTTTACACCAAGACAAGGCTTGGATCTTTGCTGGCATCTCTGCAATGGCTCTGATCTCGTGGGTTTGGACCTCTTTTACTCTTACATATACCAGAATTCCCAATGCACACATGCCTGACTTGAAAGCCTGGGCTCACATCTCTTTTCAGTAGGGCTGTCAACTAAAGCTCTTCCTTCTAATCTGGTCTCTTGAGTGAAGTAGTCCTAATTCTTGCCCCACTCCCCTGTGGATGCAGCTGGCCTTTCTCTGCCCTTGTTTGCAGCTGTGACAGGGGATGACTGCACTGCCTTGGGAAGCGAGGAATGCTGGCATGCACAGGTACTCCATGTGCAGCCTTGGGCATTGGCTTCATCCCTGTAACCCTGAAAATAGCTATCATTTCCATGCTGCTGCATCAGCAGAAGCACAAGGAGAAGAGTTTGGGCTGGAGAGTCACTCGTGGCAGCATAAAGACTTTTAGCAGCATGAAATGACATGTTTGCCCAGATGTCACATCCACCCTGTGGGGCACTAAACTGTGATCAGCAAGGGGGGAACCCACAGAGACCAAACACCAGTGCTGGCGACTGAGTACTGTCTTCTGATTGCTCCTCAGGGCTACCCATACAACAGGAATCAACAGATCTATGTGCTGTGTAACCCACTTGTCTCTGGCCTCCTGGAACTGCTGGGCTCCACAGATGGTTCCACGGAGAACAGACTCACTCCCCTATCCAAGCACCGCTGGTTCCCTTCCCCTGCAGTAAGCTCAGAACAAAACCAGAGCAATCACCTTCCTCTGCCTCTCTGCCCACACTTCATCTTTGCCTCTGTACCCACAGACGTGCCCAGAGCGCTGCTGCACGGGGTGTGAGAAGGTGTCATCTCGTCTGCCCTTTCCACACAGTTCATCCTTCAACCCCTTGCTAAGCAGCTGTTCTTTCCACGGGCTGAGATCCTCTGCAGATGATGCGTTGGCAGAGATCACTCAGCAGACGGGTGAGGGATGTTTTGTCACCATCCCGAGCGCTCCTGCCGTGATGAGGAGCGGAGGTGTTTGTCCAAATGGCATCCTTGGCTACACCATGTGTTGGAGCTGGGCTTCCCAAAGAAATGCTCTGGGAAGAGATCTGCTCCAGCCCCACCAACTCATGGAAGTTGGATTCCCCTTAATGCAGAGGAAAGACAACCCCATAACCCACTGGTCATTTTCCAGTTCCTTTGCTGTTGTGTATAATCTTAGAAACCTTTGCAGAATCAGTAATGCCAAGAAACCCAGATCCATTCCCAATGAACTGTGTGGATCTCCACAGAGTCCCAGCCAGAAAACCTGGACTAGAGAAAATGCCATATGAACCAGTATTGTGAAAATTGCTCATTGTCTCTTGACTCTTGCACAGCCCAGCTACTTCTTATTTTCTCCCAGCCAATTTGGCTTTCCTTGTCGCTTCACTACATGGGGAAGGTTTTGATCATTGCAGGTGAATATCTCCCTCACCTGCTTTAATGGGGGAAATGTATTGGAAATTCCCCCCTCACACAAAACAAAGGGAAGCAATGACAAATGGATCTCAAATCATGAATTGATCAGCTGCTTTCTCAAGGCTTTCATCCAGGCAGAGGCTGAGATAAGGCTAAGATGAGCAGCCCAGCACTAAAACACTTGAAGGGATCTGATAGGATGAAGATCTGCAAATCTGCCCCTATCAGAAAGTACAATCAAATTACAGGAATTCACTCAGGTAAACAAACAATCCCAAAACGTGTCCAGATATGCACAGGGTGATTCAATCCAACGACAAATAGACCAGACACAGCTCCAGCCACTTAAACTGACCACAGCACTTTTCACTGCCCACCACCCCCCCAAATTCCCGGAATAACAGACATTCTGTGTTGTTCAAACAAACAATATTTATTTTATTCTTACGTAAAATTGTACAGGTTCTGCAGATATAAACACAGGTAAACATTGTCTCCTTTCCCCAGTGCTGCAATGCACAGCAGTGTCACAGACAGAGGAGGGACCTGGTGCCTGCATTCACCTCCCAGACCTTCCCAAACAACTTTGCAGAGGTCAAGCATCTTGGTCTCCATCAGACCAAGCACCTAAAGCCAATTTCACTTTAACTTATATCAACACAACCCAGTTTCCAGAGGTGTTGAGCTGCAGTAGCTGTAACCAGCGCTTCCAGCCTTCAGCAGCCAGGCCACTCCAACTCATGTAGATAAATATTTTAAAATATTGACAACAAACATTCTGTGTTTAGTCACCGGGAAGGAGAACAAGACAGTTTTCCAAGCTGAAAGGCTGAGTTAGAATCTTGCTGACAGTGAATAGAGGACAGAAAAAAGCACAGAGCATTATGAAAGCAAGAGCAGCAAGTGCATATGCTGGCTTCAAGAGGCTGATTTATTTGTCTTTTAGCAAAAGCATTCAGAAACTTACATCTTTGTCTCTTCACAGATGGTGCTAAGCCAGATTGTCCTGCTGGAACCACTACTGACAGCATCACTGAGTCATCTCCATTAATCCCCATGAGGAGGCAGGGGTAATTCTGGGAGGCTGGTGCAAAGCAAAGCCCAGTGGGACTCATTTTGTACTTTATAAACACTTTTGGAAAGCTGAGTTCCTGCTTTGAGCCTACAAAGGCAAAGATCAGCTCTGGCCAAGGTTGAGAACAAACCCTACCCAGGTTTCTGCCAGGAAAATTCATGCAACTTGGTTTCACCTTTCGAGCAGCACTTTGGGAATTGCTGAGATTCACTGGGGATGGGGATCTTAAGCTCCATCTCTCCACAAACTCATCAGCCCCAGGAGCAGGGAAAAACCATGAGAAAAAGTGATACTTGCCAGTCACACCACAACCCTTTGCTGCAACACCAGCTGCAGGATGCAAAAAGAACAAGACTGAAAAACTAGTCATCCAGGGAAGGTTGTGAAATAAGGACCAATAAAGAGCGTGTCTAACTGCTCCCCAGTGCAGGCCAACCCTGAACAGGAGCAGCGTCTTCCAAAGCATCTTCCTAGAGGTTATGCACTTGTGCACCTGTTCTCTGAGCATGAATTTACTCGGACAAAGGGTGGGAAACACGCTTGAATTTATTAGTTAAGCCTCAACTAAAAAGGGAGAGCCTTTCTGCCACCCTTTCACCACCCTCCACAAAGCCCAGGGTTGCAGAGCCCCTGGAGCACTTGGCACTGACAGGCAAAAGGCAGAAGGAATGTTTGAATGGCTCGGTTTTTTGAGTGGCACTGGGAATTTGACAGTCAATTCCTTTGTCCTGAAGGGTTTTCAGCTCTCTGAAAACCCTGGGAAAACCCCGAAACAACGATGCTCCTAAGTTTTAAGGATTTTGCCTCTTCTGGAGCACCTTGATATCAAGGTCATTTCATTACCCCAAAAAAGTGAGGCCATCTAATAAATCTCAGATCCTACAAGCCATTGCAAAGCTCCCCCTCATCAAACTCTCTTTTATGACAGTGGCTAAACCAATTGCCAGGGGTAATTTTAATAATTTATTCTGGAAGAGGCACAGGGGGTCAGATTTTCAGGGCTGCATCCACTGAGAGCATGACAGTCAAAAACCTCTTTTATTTGCCCTAGGTCTCTGTTGCCATAGTGGTTGATCACCTGTGTATGTAGCAGAGTATCTCTTCTGGACTTCCATTTTACTGCAGCACAAGACAACGCAGAAAACTGCATTTAAGAAAGATTCCTGTCAGCTGATCACTGGGATTGGAGATACACCTGCTGGAAAGAGCTTGGAGAAATAGCAGTAGTTTCTGGGGAGAGCTGTACTGTTTCCAGGGGACTGGTTTATTCTGAGAACATCTCAGCTCC
The DNA here is from genome assembly GCF_003945595.2 of Pipra filicauda. Lineage (NCBI taxonomy): Eukaryota > Metazoa > Chordata > Aves > Passeriformes > Pipridae > Pipra > Pipra filicauda. Next base: position 9,734,983 of record NW_024104532.1, read on the forward strand.
AAGGACAACTCTGATTTCAGGTGGGGCTGTGTAGGTCCAAGGTGCTTACACCACAAACAGACAAGGCAGGTAAAAGAAGGACTTTTACGTTGGATATTATGAAGAAATTCCTGACTGTGAGGGTGGTGAGGCCCTGGCACAGGTTGCCAAGATAAGCTGTGGCTGCCCCATCCCTGGAAGTGTCCAAGGCCAGGTTGGATGGGGCTTGGAGCAACCTGGGCTAGTGGAAGGTGTCCCTGCCCATGGCAGGGGTTAGAAGAAGATGAGCTCTAGTTCCCTTCCAATCCAGACCATCCTGGGATTCCATGTGCTGGAGGGGAGGAATGGAAGCAGGTCATGCTGGCCTGACAGTGCAAGTGCTCCCTAGACCTGCTGGGAGTCAAGCATCCCAGACTCAGAGCACACAGTGAAGGCAGAGGGTGTCCAAGGGCAGGAGGAGTTAGAAAGTCTGGCTGAGAGGGACTGTGTTTAGCACATGAGGGAAACACAACCCATTTTCAGTCCCCATCAGCTACAGATCCAACACAGAACATTGTGTAAATCAAATCAAGCTTGACTTACAGTGCTGCCAGCAGCTTCTCCCTGTAGGGCAGCCTACAAACACCAAGCAGAAGCCAACCACCACAGAGCTGGAATCACCAAAGAACAGGAGAGTCACCCTGAGAGCAGCCAGCCAGCCAAACTCCAGTTAACGAGCAACAGCAGCACTGGATGGATGCTCACACCAGCAGCCCCAGGATGTTTTCAGCCTCAGCTCTACACTGCCAAAAGCACATTACCCAGGCAGCTGGGGCATGACCAAGGCCTTTTTCAACAAGGAAAAGTTCATGGTTCTCCAGCTAAGTACAAGTTGAGTTGGCAGTGCTGGCTCGAGTGGTCCTATAGGCTGATTTCTCTAGAGGGTGCCAGTTTGAAGCTCTCTTATCCATGTCATGAGTTGGATGTGTGGCTGTCACATGCCTGGGGATTCCTTTAAATGTCTTCTCTGGGCATGAGTCATTTGTGGCCTTATTTCCCCAGGCACACAGAGGGGAGGGAATGTGTGAGTGACACAGAGCAAGGAGCAGCTGGAGACAGTTTGGTGACCAGACCTCTCCCAGAACCCTCACCTGGAGCTCTCAGTTGTTCCAATGACTGAGAGGGAAAGCCCAGCCCAGCCCACCAAAGCAGGGCACAGCTGAAGTAGCAGTGGAAATGCTGGATACAACAGCAAGAGGCCCAAGACCAGGTCCTAACAGGCTCCTTGATGTCTCCTCCATCCAGATGACATTCACTCTGTGCAAAGTGCAGTGCCAGGCCCAGATTCACTCAAACTCACCTTATTTTCCTTTCCACTATTTGCAGGGCCAAATGCCCTGAAAAGCCAGGGCCCTTATCACATGCTTTGCAGAGCCAGGGCTGAGCCACCCCTAAGCTCTCTGTGCCTGCTGATCCTCTAGGCTTGATAGAAAATCACACTGAAAAACAGAGAAATAGGTTTCTTTTTGGGCTTTATAAAACCTGTTCTGCACCAGGTGAGGTGAGAGACAGAGAACTGAAGCAGGGTGTTGTCTTGAGTTCAATGAGAAAAGCCCAACAGCAAACCCCTTAATTAAACAGTTGCTTTAATAAGACAGAATTAAAGATAAATATTGATAGTGAGTAAATCTAACATCCCTTCAGATGCTGGGAGCCCTCAATTCCTGCAGCATTGGACAGAGTGCAGGTGAATGTTCCTACAAGATCCTGCCCCTGGAGAGAGTCTCTTTTTCGGTCATCTGAGCTGCTGTTTTCTTACAAGAAAACTGTTCACCATGTGTGCTGTCAAACAGAAGGGATGTTCATGTGAGAACTTCTCTCTGCTCAGCAAGGGCCTCGCTGGTGGTGTGATCACAGGTTCCCAGTGGGAGCTGCCCACGGGCTCCTCCGTTACCACAGACTGGCTGGGTCTGTCCTGCAGCCACGGGGTCTGTGCAGAGCCCAGCCCTGCCCAAGGCCACGCTGGGCACCCCACAGAGCCCAGCACAGGCCCACAGTGCTCAGGGTCACTCTGACGTGGATCACTGGCTCCCCCACGCACAGTGGCTCCCGATCAGGATCACTGCGCTCACCCCCTGTGCCACATACGGCTTTCCTGTCCAAAGGAATGATAAGTTACAGATTATGTTAATAACACACAGGCTTCCCAAGCCCTAAGGACGAGGCGCAGCAGAGCATACATGGCATGTTCAAGATCACTGGCTCCTCCAAGACAATATCTTCTGCAAGGCTCCCAACACAAACTCCAGACATAACCAGCGGTGCCACAGCCGGGTTCAGGGCAGTCCTGACTGGTGCTGCTGAGCTCATTTTATGAGGATCATGCTGCGATTTACATGTTCTTATGGAATTTCATTTGTCTTTGGTTGAATTTTCCATCTGCCTAAACATGCCCAGCGGGATGTGAGGATGCCCACACAATTCTTGTAACGTTACACCTGAGTGACAATGCCCACAGCTCTGCACAGCCACCTCCCATCCTGCTCCTGCTTGGCTGGCAGTGGCCAACAGGCCGTTGCCTCTGTACCCAGGTTGATGCTGGAAGGGGTGCCCAGTAGGACAGGCAGCTCCCAGTGCCAAACCCTCCTTTCCAGTGGCTGTCACTCCTCCAGCTCCTCCTGGCACAGCCCTGCAGAGCTCAGCTGGATCCTTCAGCACATCTAGGTTAGATTTTAGGAAGAAATTCCTGACTGTGAGAGTGGTGAGGCCCTGACACAGGTTGCCCAGAGAAGCTGTGGCTGTCCCACCCCTGGAAGTGCTCAAGGCCAGGTGGGACAGGTCTTGGAGCAACCTGGGACAGTGGAAGGTGTCTTTAAGATCCCTTCCAACCCAAACCAGTCTGTGATTTTATGACTCCATGATTCTATGGTTTTATCTCTTTTCCACCAAAGCAGACACCCCTTCTAAGGCTCTTTGCTTTCCTCAGCATCTGAGTTTCAGTGAGAAAAGGGATGTATGGAGTTAGTTGCACAGGTTTTGATCTCATTTGTCCAGGCCTAACAATGACAAGTGCAGCTTCACAAGTGCAGGATGCCCAAAAGAGCTTCTGGGCAGCCTCTCCATGCTGGGAGATGTTTGCCTGGTCAGAAGTCTTAACAAAGCCTTTTCCTCCTGAAGGAAACTGATGTTGGTCTCAGACCTAAACTCATTTGAGTTTTAACAACCTTGGCTCCTAAGAACATGCAAACTGAGAGCTTTTTCCAGTGAGAAGAATAAAAAAGTAGTATGGGTTGCATGCTTGGACAGCTCCCAAACGGGTGACAGCATTAAAGTCCCGCTATGTTTTAACTACAGTGCTCGATAAGGAAGAAAAAACAATTTTTAACTGATCATTCAAATTTACCTGAGTCATCCTCTCCTTTGCATAAAAGTCACTTCTAATCCTGACATCCGGGGCAGAGCTCTCTGATTCACCCACACCCCCTTTGCACTCACCAACACTCCGAGCACTGAGATCCCTTTGCTCCAGTCCTGCTAAAGGAGCCAAGCTACACTTTGCTCCCATTTCACCTCCTTACAAGAATTCCCCCAGAAGGGAAGCTGAGTTGCTGCATGCACCAAAAGGCAGGATCACCTTGGGTAACCTCAGCTGGGATCAGCCACCAAGACACAGGTGAACAGACACTTGACAGATCCCCAGATCCCCAGACACTTGACTGGGGATCATCAAGGCACACAAGATGTAGATTTCTCACCATAGCACCCAAGTATCCAGCTGTGGAACATGACTGATGCTCAATGTGATGAAGCCTTCCCACTCATCTCATCATCATCTCATCTCATCTCCTGCTCCTCAACAACAAAGCAAACCATGCAAAGGGCACATGTACACACCCACACACATCACACACACCCCAGGGACTGGGTCTCACATCAGCCTCTCTTGAAGCAACGGGACTTCCCAGAACATCTGCTTCCTATTGGAGCAGATCCCTTTGCTTTCATTCACAGAAGGTTAATAGCCCTCTGGGCACACCTTACCTGGAAAATGTGCCATTGGGAAAGCATGGAGAACTTTCTGCTGCCTTTTAAGGCAACCAAAACAACCGGAAGCAAGAGGGAGTCAGCAGGGGTGAGCAGAGGAGCATCCAAGAACCACCATTTGAACCAAATTTTCAAGCAGAGTCTGTGATGTTACCCTCATGTTCCACCCAAACAGAATATAAACGTTTCTGAGTGCAATGAACGCAAAGGCACCACAGGCCCAAAACCACACCATCCCAGAGACTTGTAGAGGATGGGCCTTGGAAGACAGGCACATTACAACTATTTTGGAGTTCATGTGGTTGTTCTTGGTGCCACCATCAGAAAAAGCAGCAAGTTCAAAACCAGCACAGAGCACTGTGACCACTCCAGATTCACAATGGAGGCAGAGGCTCGCTACAAAAACCCCTCCTCCTCTAAGCAGGGTAGCAAAGCAAGCAGGTCTTTCCCAGACCAGAGGGTGACAGACTTCACAACCATCACAGAATCACAGAATGGGGAAGGCTGGAGTGGACCACAGTGGGTCACCTGGTCCAACCTCCCTGCTCAGGCAGGATCTCTGTAGCAATGGCTACCACCTCGGTTCAAAGCCTTTCTGCTGACTTGGGTGGATGCCCTTGTTGCATCCAGGAAGAAGTCTTGGATACCTGCTGCTGGGATCCCCTCTGCTGGTGAAGGGGAATCCTCCCCCCGGCCACTGAGCCCTGGGTTGCGGTTGTTTGGGTTGTTTGGGTTGTTTGGGTCACAAACTCCATGCCAGACTGAGTCATTCTAAGTAGCAACTATTGATGTCAAATCGATCTCTGGGCACCAGTTCAGCCATGAAAGACAAGCATCTGGTCACTGTGAGTCACAGGGGGCACCACAAGTAGCCCCATTAGTAGAATTGTTTGCAAGTGCAAGTTGAAGGCACTTTGTGATTTGCACTGACAGACATCTGCTTGGGTACAGAACTAGAAAATGAGCCAGGTACAGGGGTCAAGTGCCATCAGAGACCATCTTCCCTCTCTGGTTACAACCATTCAAAACAGCTATGCTTTTATGGAGGTGATGATGTCAAATCAGCCAGGTGAGAGAAGCTTCAGGGTTCTTTGTTGATACTCAGATCTCATACAGGTGAAATCTTCACTGCACGCAGCCAGGTCACCACACTAATCTAGTGCCATTTACTGCAAAGCCTTTCCAGAGGTGCACAGTGGGCACAGGGCTGATGTGCTGCCACAGTCCTGCCCAGAACTGCCATGCAAGGCTCACCCTGTCATGCAGCAGCACCAGCCCAGTCGCCCTCCCCGGCCCCTGGTGCCAGCCCGACCCCATCCCTGCCCTGAGTCCCCTGCCCTGCAGCCCCTGCCAGGCTCCCTCTGCGCGCATCGAGCACAGCTGTGTGTGTTTAGTTCACCCAGAGTGGCACCGGGGGTGGGACCGTGACCTTTCTCATGAAACCGTGTGGGAAACGAAATTCCCTCTTTCAAAACTCCGTCGTGTCCAAACTAGCTGCTCTGCTCTGCAAGTAATTTTTACAAAAAAAAAAAGGAGGAGGGAGCTGTCAGCTGAGACCTGTCAGTGACCGAGAGCGCAAATCACATCGCCTCCCCAAGCCGCGGAGACAAAAGCACTCGGCACAGCGAGTGCCAGCCCCGCTGCCGCGGTGCCAGGATGCCCGGGCCGCCTCCTCCAGCGCGCTCCGCGGAGCAGCCCCGCCGGGAGGAGCTGGCAGCCGGCGTGGCAGCGGCAGGGGGAGGGCTGGGAAATCAAAGAAGGGCCATTTCCACGCGGAGAGCAGCATTCCCGTGCCTTGAAGCAAGCAGGAGCTTGTGCCTGGAAGCACGTGTCCCGTCCAGCCTGCCTTGCCGGCGGAGCGCGGTGCGTGTGCCCTGCGCTCCCACGCAAGTCACCGCTGCAGCACAGCTCTGGGTGAACATCAGCTCCTGCCCCTGGGTGGTGAAGCCTCCTAAAAGCCACACCTGGGGGAGATCTGGCTCTTTCCCCCCTCCAGCCAAAGCAAGGAGGCTGAAAACCTCTTCACCTTCGTTTGCCGGGACCCCCCTCCAAGCACAGAATTTGTAACCTTGCAATAGCAAAGCTGATAACTGCAAGCAGCACTCTTAGGAGACAGTGGAAGACAGAAAACCTTTGGCACAGGAGATTTGAAAACAAAGGAGCAGAGACTATTACCTGCATAGGAGAGGTCTGTCTGAGGAGGGGATTTCCCAAAGCATCACGGTCAGCCTCTTGTTTCAAAAGCATGTATGTGTTGAGCAGGGTGAGTTTTCTCTGCAGTCAGATAAATACATGCTGAGAAATATCACCACCCCCAGCTTCACCTGAACTCTGGGCTGCTGCTCATGGCATGCTGACACTTTCATATCTTGGAGAGATCTGTCACTTCAAAGTCACACTGACATACAAGGAGTGAAAGGCAGGAGCAGCCTCACGTTTGAACTCTGTCGCTAAAAAAAGCAAGATACATTTTCTGCTCTCCAAGCATGTTCCAGGTGTGCAGGGACATTAGACACAACCATCCATCCTTAGCACTGTGACACATTCATTGGTCATTCACACGCTGAGACCTCTCTTTCCTCTGCCAGGTTCCCACTGGATTTTGTCCCTCTGCTTTTACTCCAGTTACCTGCACACAGAGCACAGAAACATGATCCCTTCCTAACCCTCAAATGGCTTAGGATTGGATTTTCCCAATCATCCAGTGAAAGTATCTCAATGCAATTGTGTGCAAAGGATGAACAGCTGTACCTACCCATCAAGATGCTCTTGTAGAGGTTTAGGAATCTTGTACTAGACTTTTAGAGGTTGATGGTAAAAAATTCTGCTCTATCAAGGGGAGAACACATCCTTTAGCTTAGACCTTTCCTTGTTTTACAGCTCTGCTCATCAGCATTAAATACTTGTTTATAGTTTTTCACTTTTTTTAGTGGGGTCTTTTGAGAGATAAAAATCCACCCTCAGCATCTCTGTTGAGGTCCCAGAGCCTCAAGCTGTGGATCTGCTCTGAGGAGAGCCATGGTTACACAGTTAGACTTCTTGGAATGCTGGCACTATGCAGGTATGAATAGAAGTCATAGGTCAGGTTCCTGGTCACTGGGACAGAGCACAAAAACCTTCTAGTTTCAACTGGGAATCTCCAGCAAGAGATTTGGGAAACAGAGTTTTCAGTGGTGGTATAAAAGGGAGATCTGATGAGAACAGCACAGTCATTGGTGCTTGCAAGAACTAAGAAAACAGAGTATCCAAGGCCTGGATACTTAAATGTGGACAATCTAAAATTTAAATTCAGAAAAAAAAAAAAAAGAAAAAAAAAGGAATTATCAAATGGGAAATGAGTGATAAATCTCCTCAAAACTTTGGCTCTCGCCCACAGCACAACTCACAGTGGCAATTTTCTTCCCCTCATCCTAGAAGGCTCTTTCCCAGGCTTTTTTTACACCCAGAACTTTGATTTCTCTTCACACTGTGCAGTCAAGCTCTAAGCTTGCCCCCTTCAGTTCACTCCATTTACTGTGCAGAAACCAGAGAAAAGTGCAGTCACATCCCTTTCTCCACTGCCTGAGCTTCCCTTAGTGCCAGCCAATTTACTCCAGAACCTATTCTGGCACCTTCCCTGTCTTTTCCCACTTGTGCCTTCCTCTCCAAAGGGCCCCCAGAGGTCACTCACAGGGGTGTCTAACAAGCCAGTCCAACTCAGAGGACCAGCCTGTGGTCCCACCACCCTCTGCAGCTCTTCATGTGCTCCCCACATGGTCCCTGTGCTGTGGGGTTGGGAGTTGGCATGTCACCAGCCCACATGGGCTAGGACCACTCCAGTCCTCCCACCTGCTCAAAAGCCTGGGCAAGTGCCTTCCTGCTACCTTTTACCTCCTAAACTGGTGTTGGAAGCCTAAGAGTGTCATTTTCTTCCCTCTGTACCTCCCATGGATGAGAGCTCCCAACACGGATCAGACACCCCTTTCGAGCAGAAAGCCATTACAGGAGAGCCAGGGGTGAACATACTCCTCCCCTTTCTGGGAGTTTGAACAGGCTCATTATTATGGTAATTAACACCAGAAGAGGACTAAGGAAAAACAATCAGAGGAGGTTTTCCAGCTTACCCAGTGGTAGGGTATTTACTGGAGGGTCTGAAGGCAAAGGGTGTGTGTCAAACCAGGGGTCTGCTGTTAGTGATGGACTTTCCCTGGAGGTGACACACCCACATCCATTCTCATCCCCAGCTGAGCCCGCACCCTGTGTCCAGTCCGTGGAATTCACTAATGCAGAAGGAGCTTATAGAGATGTCCCTCACCTGCAGAACCCACAGGACACTGGTGTCAGTGGCTGGAGCAAGGTTGGTCCAGATTAAACCCAAGCGACTCTACTACAGACCCCTGGAATCGTGGAATCACAGAATATGCTGAGCTGGAAGGCACCCACAAGGATCATGGAGTCCAACCCCTGGCCCTGCACAGGACACCCCAACAATCCCACCCTGTCCCTGAGAGTGTTGTCCAAACGAGCTCCTGGAGCTCTGGCAGCCTTGGGGCCGTGACCAAACCCTGGGGAGCCTGTTCAGCGCCAACCACCCTCTGTGGGAAGAACCTTTTCCTGAGATCCAACCTAAACCTGCCCTGATAGGGTTTCAACGTCACCCCCGCAGTGGGAAAGGGTTGATGTGACTCCAGTTACCAACAGGGTGAGCAAGGATCCACCGACACTTTCTGGGGCCAAACTCCACCCAAAGCACGTCCTCAAAGGGAAGCGGCCGGGAAATTAAACCCCTGCTCAGGTTTGTTGCCTCAGACATCTGGATGCGAAGCTCCCACACCATAGGTTGTGGAAGCTGCAAGACTCTGAGTGTGGAAACAAAACCAACACGTGCAGCCCCACATGGGCCAGGATCCATGAGGCACTGCCCACGGTAGCCAGGTTGGCACGCTCACACCACACAGACCAACAGCAGAGCAGTGCCTTCATCAGGGCACTTTTGTAGGTCTTTTCCAATCCCTCCCAACCCTTCCTTCAGTTCCATTCAAGCCTGGTACAACTGCCCCATACTGGTGAACAGCAGCTTTGGTGGTTGCACCCACAATCCAGCAAGGAAGATCCTTCCACTTCTACAAACCAGAAAAAAAAAAACATTTAATCCCTTTCACCTAAGGAACCAGTCTAATTACACTGCTTGGGCTCTGCATGAGTCTGCATTTCTTCTCCCAGAAACCTCTGACTCTTCTGTCTGATTTCAACTCCTTTTCAGCAGATGGGCAGTGATTTTGGCAGTCAGAAAGTCAGCAATGTGAGAAGCTGTGGAGGTGGAGAGCCAGGCCCAAAGGCTCCCCTGTGCCCAGGGAGCCTCCAACCCCGCTACTCGCTGGAGAATGTGGCTGCCTGGAGGATGTGCCAGGATGTTCCAGAAGAGAAAGGAATGCTGCCTTCACAGAGCTCCAAAGGATGCAAACTCCCTGCAGAAATGCCCACAGGCCTTGCAGGTGATGATTTTCCTCCAAAAAGCAGCTGCCTAATTCCCATGAAAAGGGTTAGAGAGAGAAGAACAAGCTCAAGTCAGGAGAGAGCAGATGGGGGAAGAGCAAGAGAGAGCACACAGAAGCCTGGGAGCATCCCAGAGAGGACCAAGAGAAAGCAGAGGGATGGAAGCTGCTGCAGCTGTTACCTGTGACACTGCAGCCCAGGAAAGCTCATAACAGCAACTGTCTACCTGAAGGGAAAACTTTCTTGAAACCAATTGCAATGCTTGTTCCAGATCAGATCTTCCTGAAGCAAGCCAGGGTCCACTGGCCCCAATGCTCACTGACAGTCTCTTCCAGGGTAAATTTCTAGGTGACTTTCTTCCCACACCCACCACCTACACAACACACCAAAGTCAACAGAGCCACTAAAGGAGGAACTCGTTGTGCCCAGCCCTGTGGAACAATTTTTCAGTCTCCCAGCTGTTGGTCTAACCATTGCAGCCCCATGCAGCCATCTGGGAGATCGTAGAGTCATGGAACTGTTTGGGTTGGAAGGGACCTCAAAGACCATCAAGTTCCAAATCCCTCTACAGACAGAGACACCATTCCACTATCCCACATTGCTCCAAGCCCATCCAACCTGGCCTTGGACACTTCCAGGGATGGGGCAGCCACAGCTTCTCTGGGCAACCTGTGCCAGGGCCTCCCCACCCTCACAGGGAGGAATTCCTTCCCAATATCCCACCCAACCCTCCCCTCTGACAGCGGGAAGCCATTCCCCCTTGTCCTGTCACTCCGTGCCCTTGTGAAAAATCTCCCTCCCATGAGACAGACCTGGGGCCAGGAACAAAGAATGCCATTGATATGTGGGATTGGGCTCACAGTTGGGATGACAGGGTGGTGAGTGCAACCCTGTCAGTCCAGAACTGCAAAAAAATGAGAATGCCCACCCCCAGCACTCCTCAGGGCAGCTCACAGCTGTGTCTTGCCTCAGTACTGGCCCCTGCAGAGTCCACACACACTTCATGACTCCCCACAGCCAAGCTGGTGGCCCGGGGAATGGGTATCCAGACCTGCCTCTGACAGAGCAGAAACCTACAGAATCACAGCACCTCTCCACAAACCACATCTGCCTCCTGAGAGCCTTCATGGGACCTGCTGGACAGGTAACAGCATCTCCTCAATCCTACAGGACCTGCAGTCCCCAGAGCAGACATTCTTCTCCCCCCTGGTGTCTTCTGCTTCTTTCTGGTTCTAGTGTCTATGGGAACATCTCTTCTGTCACCTGCATCTTCTACCCAGCTCAGGGAGCACTTTTCAGAGCCAGGCACCAGTGCCATGCCCATCCTAGACAGGTTTGTGCAGAAGGGGGCTGTTTGGTGTGATCTCCCCTGGTGAAATTTCTACCTGGGACAGTGGGGCTGTTCAAATCCACTTGATTTCTCCCACCAGGAAACTTCTGATTGTAAAGGATTTTACGCTAATTGCCTACGAGCCACCTATAAAAAAAAAATGCAAAATGTTCTATATAACACAATTCGGTGTTTTCTACTTTTATAGTGTATTTGATGACACCCCCCTGGGGAAAACAATCCTGCACGAACAAGTAACAGCTCAAGAGGAAAGCATAAGTAGGGCAATCTGGGTATGGATGATAATTACCAGCACACAAAAATATATCATAAGATACACTTCAATAACTTCACATGAGATGGCAGTTCTGGTTTAGCAATTCCTTTACCATGATATCACTTTTGTGCTCATAGGCCAGCTGAAAGCAGCTAAAAATCTCAGGGCCACGTGGACTGAGGAGTTAACAGGGATGAGTTTGTGTCCTTTCTCCGATTGAATTTGGCCCTGGAAAGCTGGGACTGCTTTTCCCTGTGCTGCTTCTTCCTGGCCAACCAAGCCTCAGTTCTCTGTGCTGTAGTGGATTCCAGATCAACAGATATTCCCTCTCCAAAGCTGACTCTTGATTTGCCTTGAAATAAGAGACTGGCCAAGGTCTGGTTGTACAGAAAGCAACATCTTCTTTTAATCTGAGCAAAAGACTCCTGAGCTGAGCCAATGCAGAAATCATTTATCCAGCCCTCAGGAGTAGAGATTCCCCCCACTGTAACACCCTGTGAGCTTCTGGAAATCACCATACCCTTTGGAGTGGCCTGAAGAGACACATTTGGCGGTTCTGCTCATCCCTGTCCTCCTTCACACTGTGTGCTCATGTGGTACCCAACGAGCAGACACATCTCACAGCATCTGAGGCAAGAGACAGGCCCCTGAGACATCTCCCAGCTCAGCACGGCATGCACGTGGTTTTCTTTCCATCTATGTCTCTGAGAATGAACTGAGACTCATCCTCTGCACGGGTCTCTGAGGCTGCCTGGGAAATTTGATAGGAAGAGGCAACACTGTGGATTGCCAGCAACAGCCCCGGGAGATGCCACCACGGGCTCAGGAAGTCCTGGGCAGCAGACAGAGCTAAACAGACAATACAAAAAGATGATGGCTGGGCATGTCAACGTTGCAGGAGGCCTAACAAGGAGGCAGGAGCCCAATCTCTCCTGGAGACAGCACACAAAGCAAGCAGATATGTATTCTGCTCCAAGCTGCTACATCTGGGACACAGAGAGAAGCCAGGAATAAATAACAGGCCTGGAAACGGGGACTGAGAACAATCAAAGTATTTCCCACCGGTTGCAGGGGCATGTGTCTTGCAGAAGGGTGAGCTGGTAGGCTTGAAACGTGGACATCAGCCTACGTACATGAGCACCAATACACTGTCCCTCAAATCAAAACACATATGAACATATTCCTCAGGCCCTTGGCTATGTGTCTTGTATATAATTTAATGGCTGAGCTATGCTTTAGCTTGAGATAAATCTAAGTTTCCTTGCTGGAGGACTACAGAGTGCTTAAAGCTGGTCCTGCCATTTTCCATTCAAGACAACCACATCCTTCTTTGTTCCACACTGTCAAGGTTCTTCCCTAGAGAGAGACACAGGACCCAAAACCCTTCCTCACATCCTCACACACACAGTGTAGATCCCAGACCGTCTCGTGGTGGAGAAGCTCATGGAAAGGGACTAAAGCAAATAGAGCACAGGGACAACCAGATGGATACATCTCACACAGTTCTATCAGGCAGGGAGGGGATGTCTGGTAAACAACCAAGAAAACAGATCTCTAATGCTTCAAACAACTCAAGTTTGCCTTCTGGGATAAAGAGCGATGGTGAAGTGTCAGCCTTGGGAGAAAAGGCTGAAGCCCTCACCCGCCTCACCAGCCCCAAGCAGCCCTTTATGGGGCTCAAACCAGTCTGGACCTCTGAGAAGTTCTGTCCAAACCTTCTGCTGCCCACAGCCAATTTGAAAAGTGTTTTCTGCCAGAGTCCCTCCTAACACTGTTATCTCCCTTCCTTGCATAACACATACACAGTAGAAATAGCAGTGGCTTAATCTGTGCTTTCCACTCCTATTGTTCTCTAACGACCTGCTGCAATTATTCCAACTGAACTCTTCTGGCAGAGCACAGAACCATTTCTGAACTGGCTCTATCTGTTCCCAGTGGGCTGTTGACCCTACCTGGGAGCATTTTCTCCCAGGTGGGCTGTCCTAGGAGCCAGTGATCCTCTCAACAGACCACATTCAGCAGCTCTGGCCTGAGATGGAAACAACCACTCAGAAGCAGAGCTCTCCCAGGCATTCCTAGAGCTTCACACCCTGACATGGAGAGAAACAAGAATACCATCTTCCTTGACAGCATGAAGAAGGCAAAACTATGAAAATACTTTCCAGGTGCCCTACCACAGACAAGCACAGTCACGTTCAGACAGGAAGCTGCCTTAGCGACCTGTTAGCTTTGGTGGGGTTCTGCAACTTGTTTTGGGTTTTAATAAGTCACCTCACCTCTCTCCAAACTGGTTTGTTTTGGCTTCCTTGTACCAGTAAACCAGGGGAAAAAAAAAAAAAACCAAAAACAAAAACCAACAACAAAACCTTATAAAAAATATGATCTTTTCTCCCCTGGTTTACCTTTTTAGAGCTGCTGAAACGAGGTGGACCAACAGCAACCACCACCCTGGTCTCAGTCCCTGGTTTGGATATGGGAAGTGAAGCTGGGAGCACACAGGTAAATGAACTGTCTGAGCAGAGTGCTGCTCATCTTCTGACAGCCAAGAGCTCAGAAGGAGGTTGGTCCTTTATTTTCTACCCTTGCAAAACTGCCATGGCTGTCCACAAGCTCGAGGTGATTCAGGGACCAGGAGAGGCCATTCCAGAGAGGATTACAACAAGTGCACATTGAATTTCAGATTCCTCCCCATTGCAGCATCTTTGTTGCACCTCCTGCACCCATAACCCGGGACTTTCCAACGATGGAGATTCCCCACCTCCCTGGGGACCCTGCTGATGCACATCCACCCTCCTGGGGAAGGAGCCTCCAGGCTGGAAGGACACAGATCCTCATGTCTCTGCCACCAGCACTGAGGCAGTGTGGGGATGAACAACCACCATGCTCCCTTCTGGGCTGCCATGCACCCCAAAAGCAGAGCCCACCCTGCTCCCCAGAGCAGCCCCTCAGTCTCTGCTGCCACGTGAGCCCACAGGCTCTGGCATCCTGCCACAGTCCTGCACTGATGGGGGGAAATAAGCACACTGCCGTTTTTACAGAGATGGAGAGGGGATTAAAGCCCTTTGTGAGCAGCCAGTAACCCAAACCAGAGGTGCAGGGCAGAGATTGTGTGTCACGGCACCCAGAGTACAGGCTGGGATATTAAAAGCAGATTAGGATAATTTCACGTGCCAGACACCAGGAGAGACCTTGCAGTCCAAACATGCTTGAACTTGCTGATAAACCTGTTGCCTTCAGTGGATAACCACCAAAGCAGGAGAAAAAGCTGGAGCCACAAAGCAAACGCCAGGCCTGATAACAGGCATTTAATATTTATTAGTGCAGGGTTATGAGCCCCTTTCTCTATACTTCTACCTTCACTAACAGCATCGGCCCTTCTGCAATCCCACCAGGAGAGGGGCCTTTCCCTGGTCAAATGGTTTGTGTCAGGCTGACACCAGACGCCTCCGTGTCTCACTGGAAGGAGGAGTTTTATGGCCAACTGCCAGAATTGGTTTATAACCTGTGGCTGGTACCAGCAATCCCTGGGTCTGACTGAAGGGAAGGTGCCCCGATCTCAGGTCTATGGTTATGGGTGTCAGGAGAACTGTATTATCACTCACAGTGCTTTAGGGTAGCTCACGTTATCGTATTAACCCCCCTAGCTCAAGCTGCAAAGAGCATCAGCCCTGAAGTGCACAGTGAGGAGCTGTGGACATGTTGGGAAGTGCCTGTTCTATCCCTATTCCAACCTGGCTGTGACAGAGCCCTGTGGTCTCTTTTCACCCCAGAGTCTCCTTTGCAGCTCCATCCTTCTCTCTAGCCCTGGGCAGTGGTTTCTGTGGACTTCTCTGGCCTGTGGTGGAACACAAGCCACATCTCCTACCTAACAGCCTTGAGAGCCAAACTAATGCTCACTGCTTACACCTACACTAAAATACCAGCCCTGTTTCACACATTTATTGTCACCATTAAGTGATCTCAGACCCAGGAACTCAGTGAAGCACACAGCCAAAGTGGAACTGAAAGTAACTGGGTCCCTTAGAGGAAGAGCAAGCAATAAAAGGGCAGGAATTCTCTTTATGCTGGAGTTAGGTCAAGGTCAGATTCACCAACCCATTGCATATGGACCTGAAGGATGGCATTCCTAGTGCTCTCCTGGGGATGCTTAGCACCTTCACAGAGAACAGGATGTCACAAGAGATGAAGCAAGTGATGGACTGAAAACTGCGAGAAGAGTTCAGAACCTTTCAATCAAGGAAAATGGCAGAGGGAGAAATGGTCTAATGGAATAAGAGACAATCTATTGGATTGAGTCATCCCAGCAAGCTTAATTGGGCACACTTTAAATTTGCTTGGCATACCAGAAAGGAGAATGTATGGAGTGATCACAAAATAAGAGGAAACTCAGAGCAAGC
The DNA here is from genome assembly GCF_003945595.2 of Pipra filicauda. Classification (NCBI taxonomy): domain Eukaryota; kingdom Metazoa; phylum Chordata; class Aves; order Passeriformes; family Pipridae; genus Pipra; species Pipra filicauda. The sequence goes on from NW_024104532.1 coordinate 9,750,464, forward strand.
AGACAAGGTCTGTGGATGACTTCAAGGGAAGGAAAGACTTCTGGCAAAAGCAAGGTAGTGATGGGAAGGTGGACATCCTTGGGACAGACAGCTCCATCTCCTGTGGGTCTTTTGCTCTTGGACTGCAAACCCAGCTGCTGGCACACAAGAACTGCACATAGCAGGGTCCTGGTAGCACAGGGGTCCCCACCAGTATTTCAGTCTCCACTGTATCCAAGATGCAAATTACTGGATGCCCAATAATCCCCACTGTCTAGGATGCTGGCCTGCCCAGCAGGTTTTCAGAGAAAACAATACAGACAGGAAAGAGAGAAGGATTTTGATGATCTCCACTCACTCCACATACTATAAAGCAGCCTTTCTGATCCACTGACACCAGCAGAGTATCTCATGTCTTTGCTAATCCCACACAGCTGAACACCACCTCATTCCAGCCTGATATCCATTACACTGAATGAAAAACAAGAGCACCGATGAAAGAAAAAAAAAACCTTCTAGTTGGCTTTGTATGGGTTTCTTGGCTAAAGGGTTTCACCACAGCCCTCCCACGCCAGCCAGGGGCCACAGTTACTTGTGCTACTGATCCAGACAACTCCATGTCAAGTGTCCAGCAATTCCCCAGCTCCTTAGAGGGACCTTGAGCAGCCTTCAGTGCCACAAGCCAGATGTCAACATCCTCTTGGGCAGGAAGAAGATACATATGAAGAGCCTAATTACCCTTCAGGTTGTCTGGTCAGCACAGTGGTAGGACCATGGTTTGATTGCTTCTGCAATATGGAGCAACAGTTGCAAGGTCATCTTTGCTCTGTGATGTGTGTCAGCTGCAGAGCAACCACCAAATACCACAGGGTAAACCAGGAAGGGGAGAACTTTCAGGCATTCCACATTCAAGTGATAAAAGAAAACAAACAAACAAACAAACAAAAAACCCCACAATAATTTAAAAAAAAAAGAAGGAGTTGAAGAGGTTTCTTTCTGAAAAACAGCCTGGGAACTTTGCAGGGGTGACTGTAGCAGAAGCACAACAGGTCCAGACAACAGGAAAAGGCTGATAGAGGAGCCCCAGTTGCCATAGGAGGAGCACAAGGAACTTCACATCAGTTTGCCAAATGCCCTGGAGATGCCAACTTAAAATAAACAGGAAGGTTTTATAAGTGATCAGAATTATTATTTACTAGAGGGAACAGATTGTCTGGGAGAACTCAAACTGAACCCAGAAAAGTATCAGCCTGTTCCAGAAGGACAGGGGATGCTGTTTGTGAGGACACAGGCACGGGCTGCAGGGACAACAGGAAACTCACTCCTACAGGGAGTCCCAGGAGTGCAGAGAAGCAGCTCTGGGGACAAAGGGACAAATGGAACACACTGAGGAGGATCTGGTGGGACAGGAACAATGCAGGTGAATCACAGGCTCTCAGAGTCACTCAGTGTGGGGGACATGGAAGGCAACACGGATGAGGGTGATTGAGACAAAAGGATTGCAGAGTCTTCAGAATGGTATCAAGAAAGCTAAAGTGCTGATTTTACAAAAAGTAAACCACCATAAACTCTGAGCTTTGGCATGAATGTCTTGGAAGGCTGAAAAACAGAAACAAAGAACAGTGACAGATCTGCTAGTTTGTCAAAGAAAAGGGCTTTGAGCAAGCTCTGTGGCTGCCAGGGCAAAGCAGGAGAAAAAGGAAGGGACCAATAAAGATGAATCATGAGATCCTTGTGGAGTGCAGAAGGAGGAATCAACACCAGGTTAGATTACAACAGGCAATGGCTCAAAGCAATCTCACAAGAACAAAAGGACAAAGCTGAAACCGTGAGACACTTAACTCTGGAGGAACAGTGAGGGTGGAAAACTGTTCTGAGTCCATCAGCTGAGAGAGGGAGACATGGCACATCCACCTCTCCAAGCTGGAAAGCTCAGATCAGCTGCCTTGGATACACCATGAAGGTGACAAAGACCACTGGGGGAACACAGCAGCAGCTGGTGCAGCACAGCCATTGTCCTCTACAGGAAAACAAGATTTAACCTCCAGATACGGCAAGAGCAGAGTAAGGAGTGCTCTGCTGTGTGAAGGGTTTCCAGTGAGATGTGCCTGACCAACCTATCTCCAGGCACTGATGAAGGTTTCTGGGCTTTGGGCTCCGTAGAAAACTAGGTAGCCTTAGAAGGTTGCAGAGAGGGCAAATGAAGTGGAAGAGAAGAGAATCTATGCAATTACAGACCTGTTAGATTAGCTTTCATTACCAAAAGCACTAGAGGCAAGCAGGGAACAAACACAGCCTCCTCAAATAACCCAGCTTCCCTGGACAGGCAAAAGACTTTGTAGATGAAGACAACCAGCATTTATCACTTCCTAAGCTAAGGGAAGCTTCAGGGGCCGTATGATGGGAAAACATCTAGAAAAGACATGTTCAAAGAGTAGCCATAAATGGATTGCTGTCTGATGGAAGATGCAAGTGAGGGTTCACAGAGTGGGGTTTGGGTCAATCCTAATTAGGCTTTTTCCTTACATCCAGATAGCAGAAAAGGAAGCAGGTTGTTTCACCACACAGATGATACCAGCAGAGAAGAAACTGCCAGTGTATCCCAGGGCAGGCACTGGGTTCATTCAGACAAATCTGAAGGATTTGGGAGAAGAAATAAGGAACAACTAAGTCAGTGTGAATATAGAATGCCAGCCCTCAGCAGGGCAGTCAGCCCCACACACAGAGAAGGGGCAGAGAAGGATCTAGAAGGTATTGAGGGTCACAGCCTTCACAAGACTCTGTGCCCACAGATGGACATGGAAGGGAAGGGGTGTGAGTCCCATGGGTTTTGAATATCCCCAGAGATAGAGACTCCACATCCTCTCTGGGGAAGCTGTGCCGGTGTTTGATCACTCTCACAGTAGAAAAGGGTTTCTTTCTGTTCAGATGGAACCTCCTCTGTGTCCATTGTCTTTGGTCCTGTCACTGGACACTGCTGAGAAGAGTCCAACTCCCTCTTCTTCATTTTTTCCCATTTGTAGACACAGACAAGGTGCCCCTGAGCCTTCTCCTCCAGGCTGAACAGTCCCAGCTTCTCAGCCTTTCCTTACATGAGAGATGCTCCAGTCTCTTAAGCACTTACAAGTCCAGTTTTCTTAAGTGGTCCCTAGCTGGGGATAGGCCTCCTTTGCTCCAGACTTTTCCCCTGGTCTCAGGGGTTTGGGATTGCTGAAGTCTGTCTTACCAGTAGAGATTAAAGCACAAAAGGCACCAAGTACCTCAGCTTTTTCCATGTCTGTTGTCACCAGGTCCCTGGCACCGTTCAGCAGCAGGTCCACGTGACCCCCAGTCTCCCCTTTGCTGTTTACATACGTGCAGAACTATTTCTGTCACCCTCCACACTCCTCACCAGATTCAGCTCTTGCTGTCTATCCCTCAAGATCAGACAGCAGCTCTGTAGTCCCCTAGATCCCCTGGCTCTGCTTGCACCCCTTGCATGCCTCCTTTAAATGTCTGAGCTCAGCTACGAGCTCTCTGCTCAACCACACAGGCCTTTGCTTGATTAATCTCAGTTTGCTTCTTCTTCAGGTCCTCACCTAAGTCACCTGGAGAGTAGCTATGTAGAATCACAGCATATCCTGAGCTGAAAGGGACTCACAAGGATCATCAAGTCCAACTCCTGGCCCTGCACAGCACAACTGCAACAATTCCACCATGTGCCTGAGCATGTGGCTACTCCAAGCCATGTAGTCTAAAACCAACTTCCAGCCACCAGCTGGATTTTCCTGATGTCATACGGATATTCAGCTCCCCACCACTCTTCTTATATCAGGCAATGGTGGTATTTGGCTGTGTGAGCTCTGTAAGTGGAGCAGCTGGAAAAACCACAAAGGCAGTCGCAGTAGCCGAGTCTCCCCTCTCATCCTACTCACCCATTTAAAGCCTTGCTGCACAACATGACATGTTTCAACACCTGCAGTGATAAATGGTAGCACAAACCAGGAAAAACCACTCGGTCATGTTTATCCTCAAGTGTTCCTTGGTCTCATTGCAACCCACAATAGGATTCGTTAACAAGTGTTAGAACATGGTTACAAATTGCAGCAAACACAAACGCTCCGTCAGTGTTATTGCAGACTTCATTAACGATGATCCTTCGCATTTCAGCAACAGCCACTCAAGGATCTGAAAGCATTTATATGCCTCTGTGAGCCAAGTGTCACGCTCCATGTGTGAGCCAGATGTTAGCAACATCATTTTACAAATGAGGGAACGAAGTCCACAGGACTGACTCCAGACCCCTCTCCTCCCACTGAGTAATCCACTGCCCACCAACTAGTCATAGGGGAATTGTCCAATTCAAGGCAAGGCAGGATACCATTATGGGCTCTTTGTTTCCTTGCATTGTCTCTTAATCCCTTGCTCCTCATCTTGTATTTAGATCCTAGGCCTGGGGGGTACCTCTGAGTGGCACCACAGCACAGCACAGACACAGCTCAGCCCTGCTCAGAACGGCCGTGCAGTGGCAGCGCTATCAGGATCTGGGGAATAGAGCTTGGGAAGGAGACCTCCAGCAGCTCCTTGCGTCAAACCAGACCCCTCACAGACACAGCAAACCCATTTTACTTGCAAGAGCAGCAAAGCCAACCAAATCCCACACCCCTGCCACCCCAGCCCTCTCCCCTGCAGAGCCTGCACTTACTTGCCAGGGCCCTGCCCACCTTCAAAACTTGGCACTTCCAAGAGCCAAAAGGAGAGTCCAGAAGTGATTCCCGCTTAGCAAACCGACCTTCTGGAGGTGCTTTGCTCTTGCCTCTCCCCTCAGACCTTGCTGGCTGAGCAGGACAAGAGATCCTCTCGCAGCAGAAAAACACATGTTTACCAAGCCAAAGACACTGCAGCATCTCTCCTACATCCCTCCTGCCAAACCACTCCACCAGCTGGGTCTCTGCATCCTGTCATTTTTTCAAGATTTAGGAAAAATCCCATGCTGCTCCCTCTAGTGACAACCTGACCACGTTCAAGCAATCTGGCCATGACTCACAGCATCCCTGCAAGAGCCGTTTTTAGGTACAAAAGGCAATATTTTTACACAGGACCCACTGTCTGGCATTTTGGTCTTCCTCTCATGCCTTTGGCATATCTGAACCTACCTGAGTTGCTCTCTCAGAGGCTGCTGCTCTGCACGCACAGGTCCCACCAAGCTCAAGAGGCTGCTAATAGGATCTGCAGAGCTTCCCCAGTCTCCACTGAAAATCTAGTCTGAGCTGAGAGTGACCTCAAGGTAAAAGCACCACGGTCACCTGAGCAGGGTCATCATGTGTGCACTCTGCAGCTGGCACTCGTTGATCAAATAAAAGCACATTGGAGAACTGAAAACAGCTACGCAACAGAAAATTGAGCTCAAACCAGCATTCCAGCTCCCACATTCATTCCAGGGACAGAAGATTGTTACACTCAGGTCTAGTCACCATAAGCTAGAAACAAAAATGGATAGTACAGCGTCATGGGGAAAAAAGCAAACTTGAGCTGGGCAAAGAAAACAACAAAAGGAAGGTTGAAGCTGACATAACCATCACCTTTCCACTCATCCTAGGCCATCAGGTAGCACAGGTGAATACCCAGGGCTCCAGCTGAACTGAGAGACTGCAACCACCTTGCACCTACAGACCTTGGTGGATAACAGCTCTGCACAGGCTGTTTTCCAATCATGCCTGTTTTCCAATCAAGAAGAAATATAAACAGATATATGAGGAGAAGGGGGGTCATTTACTTGTTGATATTCCCCACTGTGCTGGTTTTGGCTGGGGTAGAGGTAATTTTCTTCACAGTAGCTGGTATGGGGCTGTGCTTTGGATTTGTGCTGGAAGCAGAGTTGATCACACAGGGCTGGTTTAGTTTCTGCTGAGCAGCACTGGCACAGTGTCGAGGCATTTTCTGTTTCTCATCCCACCCCACCGACGAGCAGGTTGGGGGTGCACAGGAAGATGGGAGGGGACAGCTGATCCCAAATGACACGAGGGACATCCCAGACCATGCAGCCTCACGCTCAGCGTGGGAACAGGGGGAAGAAGAAGGAAGAGGGTGATGTTCACTGTTAGAACATTTGTTTTCTCAAGCCACTGTTAGTCGTGATGGAGCCCTGCTCTCCTGGGCATGGCTGAACACCTGCCAGCAGTGGGAAGCAGGGAATGAATTCCCTATTTTGCTTTGCTTGCATGCATAGCTTGTGCTTTGCCTATTGCACTTTCTTTAGCTCAGCCCTCAAGTTATCACACTTTTACCTTCAGTTCTCTCTCCCATCCCACTGTGGGGGGGTCATCCAGCATCTGGCAGTGCTGAGCTGCCCACCAGGGTGAGACCACAGCACTCAGTTCCCTGTCTGTCCCATTGCAAACAAATAACCTGCCAAGGCACCAAGCTCCCCTGGCCCAGGAGCTCAGCCACGTGTGGAGCAGTAAAGCCTGGCAGCCCTTTCCAGGGCTGTCTGGAGCACACACATGTACCACTGAACTGCCTGCACATCTTGCCAGCCCCTTTCACCAGCAGGAGGACCCATCCTTGCAAACACCAACCTGGAGCATGAAACTAACATTTCCCTGCGTGGAAAACACACTCGCCCTCAGTTCCCTGGAAAAAAAGAGGATCCCTGAAGGCTGGGGAAGCTCCAGCCACTGCAGGATGTGGAGGCAGAGCTGAGCCAGCAAAGCTGTCAGGGCAGGTCCCAAAGACAGGACACGGTGGGTGGGAGAGACACAGGCAGGCACTGGCACTGAGACAGGCATGGAGAGACATCTGTCACCTGATGCTGCTCCTGGGAACGGCAGCAGAGGATGGGAGGGATGCTGGGTGTGCTTATTTAATGCCATTTCATTCTCCAGCACTACAGATATTTAAAATAAATTAATTAAAATAATCACAGTGCCCACTGCAGACAGGAAGCCTTCAGCAGAGCAAGCTGTGGCCGGGTGTCCCTGGTCCTCATCCTGGGAGCAGAGGATCTGCTGGCTGGGTAGGAGGAGGCCAAACTGGGGAAATGGGCTCCTGCAGGACACCCTGGCACAGAATGGAGGGGACACTGCATGCACTGTAGTGACGTTGCCAGTGTCACTGGCTGCTGTAGGGACAGGGCCAGCGTGTGACATGCTGACTCCCAGCTAGAGAGGGCCAGTGTGTCAGGGACCAGCTCCCAGCTGATGCCCCGACTGCCAGAGGGATGATGTGATGAACTGACCACCAGCAGGACCCTGGTGATACACCAGCTCCCAGTAAGACACAAGGCTGATTCCCAGCAGGATCCGTGAAGTGCCAACACTCTCAGTGGGACACAGGCAGCACAACAACTCCTGGCAGGGCAGAACTGGTGGGCAAGGTGCCAGCTGCCAGCAGAACATGTGCAAAACACACTGACCCCAGCAAGGCAGAGCCAGGGTGGGACACACAGACCGAGCAGAGGGTGTGTGGTGTCCCATCAGGACACGGGTAATGCACCAGATCCCAGCAGGACCAGACCTGCCAGAGACACTTCAGCTCCCAGCTGGACTCTGGGGATGCAGTGACTCCCAGTGCAGTACATATGACATCCCAGATCCCAGCAGGACACTGGGGATGCAGTGACTCCCAGCAGCAGATGAGCAGTGCAGTGGCTCCCATAGTGGCATACACGACACACCAGCTATCAGTGATGCCCTGGCTCTTGGCAGGACACATGCCATGCTCTGACTCCCACCGGGTCCATCAGGGCACCAGTTTCTGGGGAGAAACATGCACTGCAAAGACTCCTGGAGTGGCCAGGTCAGTGTGTGAGGCATAGGACACGTGTGAAGCACTCGTTCCTAGGGTGACTGGCACTGTGCCACACCACCTCCCAGATGACACTCAGCCCCCAGAGGGAACAGGATGGAGTGCAATGCACAGGTGCCCCTGTGTCCTGCTCCTGTCCAGGAGAGCCACGGGCACTGCCCTGGCAGTGGAGGGGTGCAGGGGAAGCCAGGCTGTTCTGGGGGACAGGGACACCATAGCAGGGCTCCCAGTGCCATCTAGTGGGGGACAGCAAGTGCTCGAGGGCCACTTGTCCCCAGACCTGGGTGCTGCTGGGTCACTGAGCTCCCCAGCCTGGCCAGGCTCTCCCAGCACCCCCCTGCCTCCACAGCCCCCATCCCACACTGTCCCTGCAGCAGCCTGGCATGTCCTGCCAGCTCCCCTCCCACGCTCACTCATCCCCAGAGATTGTGTAAAGCACCACCAAGGCAGGGACAGAGGAATTTACTCCAGGTACAGCTCCTTAATCACATCAAGTCCAGTCCTGTCGAGTCACTGGGTGTTCATCCCACGCAGGGTGAGCACAGAGAGACCTGGTCAGAGACTGACAGCTCTGCCATGAGCTGCAGCCTCCACAAAGCATTAGAACCACTCTTGGAAAAAAGCCAAGAAAGACCCCCAAAAGTATTACATCTCCTGGGGCAAACACTGGTCCTTCATGCATTTTTTACCTGCCAATTCTCCCTCCTCTGTGCACATTAACTGACACACAAAGTCATGCACATACCAGAACACGTCACAGCCACGTCAGCCAAAGCAAACACCGGCACAGCAAACAGCTCATGTGGCTGTACAAGGTTTATTTTATAGGCTTTCTCCCCCAAAAACAGACCAGAGGGTCTGGGAGGTGGACGTAGCAGATGGGGCCATAAAGGTGCAGTGCAGAGCTGTGTCGAAGTCTACACAGGGGAAGGCTAAAAACAAGTAACAAATGATGCTACTTGATTTAACATGATGGGGAGGGGGGTAGATTTGCAATCCTGGTGCACGTGAATCCAATCTTTTCCTTCCATCTCTCCACCCAGCGGGCGACTGTCAATCTCTTAAGCCATATCTCCACTCATCTACAGCCGTTTAATCACTTAGATTTTCTTCCATTCCATCTGCATCCTCAGGCTCTTCCTTCCTCACACATCCTCAGCCTGAAAACAATCCCTAGGATATTAAAGAGAAAACCATGACACCTTGTGGAACAGATGGAGCCTTCTCCAGATCAAAGCAGCCTCATGAGCACTGGTGTGTCACCCAGCAGGTCTCCCAGTGTAGGACAGCCCAGATGGTGAAAGCAGACCAAGTAAGGCCCCCAAAAACTATCACTTTCCAGTAGATGCCCCAGGTTCACCCACTGATCAAATACAGCCCCTCTTTGCTCAAAGGATCAGCCACCAGATTTTTGTTGGCCTTAATCATGATTAAGCTGAGCATCACTCCAGGGAGTTTTTCCAGGGAACTCAAATCCCTGCAAAAATTAAATCAGATTCTGGATGCTCTATTATCCACGCTGAAATCAAGGCAAAGGCCCATCATGGTGACAGTCTCAACTAGGCTGGATCCCAAACACTTCTGCGGTGACACTGAGACAAGTCTAGAAATGGGGAGAGAGGAAATAAATTCAAAAAGTGATGGGCATTGAGTTTAGAGCACCAAGAGGGGAGGGGCTGCCAAAATCTCCTGTCATTAAGGCTATAAGTCCAAGCTCACAGGTTGGGCACATCTCTCTAAACATGAACCAAATGCAAAGCTGAGACTTCAGATGAGCAACTCAGGAGTGTCCAGAAAGGCAAATGACATCCCCAAGGGTCACACCCTCATGAGCCCCTGCTCCCTGGGGCAGCTCCTTCTCACCTACAGCAAAACCCCACAGGGTCCCCAGGAAACATCAGCTGGTCCCCAGATCCTTGAAGTGCTGTCTGTCCTTCTCCCAAGAACTCATCTCCTCCCTCACATCCCAGCTGCCAGCCTGCTGCCTATTTTAACAGCAGCAGAATTTGGGATGGGGATTGTCAAGTGAGCTGTGGTTATCCAACAGGCTTCCTCAGGACTAGTGTCCTCCAAGAGCTGCCCTCTCCTCCCAGAGCAGCACAGTCTGAAAGAAAGGAGAGGGATGGTGGTAAACATCAGTCTCAAAGCTGAACTCCTTCAGCTGCTCAGCACCGGGTCATTATTTTAAGAGCACTTACATGAGAGAAAGAATCTCTTGGGAACTGCTAAGGAGAGACTTGGCTAAGTCCCCTCCAGGTCACCGAGCACACACAGGGCAGCAGGAGCAGCTCCAGGCTCTTGGCTCTGTCAAAATTTGGTGGCAAAACTGAAAAATGTGGTAGAAGACATTTTCCTTTTGCAGGTTTTGCCAACGTGTCAGGAGATGCTGGTGGTGATGAGCTGTGGAGAGATTTGGGCAGGCTGTGAGGGCAGCTGGGCTCAGTACGTGTGGGGAAGAGAGGAGGTGGGAGACTGGGAAGATATGAACATTACAGGGCTAAGAAAGGTGTGTTTGGGGTGAGATTATAAACTCCTAAAAGAGTCCAGGGATAGTGACACCCATCAGATTCTGAACAGTCCAAATGATCACAGCAATCAAGCCCTGCTGGTGCACAGCCTGTTTCCAGGACAGAGAGAATGATGAGAAGCACGTGAGGCCAGAGTGGCTTTACAGCACCTCCAGGCCACACAGACCAGCTGGCCCCCAGTGCTGCACACAGGCAGGCCCTGCTTCCCTCAGTAAAAGCCCAAAGGGTTGGTCCCACCATGCCTGAATGTGACAGGTGGCACCTGGATGGGAAAGCATCCCTCAGCATGACACATCTAAATCCCAAGAAAGGTATTAACATCTGCCATCTGGCTCTAGAGAGGCTGTAAATGTCTTGGGGAAGGAAACAGGTAACCCAAACATGACTTGAGAGGAGAAGGAGTTTCCCCCCGCCAGACAGTGGCTCTAGATCCTAGACCCTACATCAAAATAGGTTTGGGGTCTCAAACCAGACCCCTCCATGGAGACTGAGGTCTCCTCAGACCCACCTGCCCAAGCAGTCCAGGGCAATGGTCACCAGAGGAATAGCTAAGAAGGGCTCAAACAACCACCTCTGGAGGGTCCTGAGGCATTGCTGGGCTCCCTCTGGGTATGCCTGCACTACCCAACAGCTTTGCTCCCTCTCTTGCTCCCAGGTCTGCCCCTGACTGTTCCTCCACGCTGTGGGTACAGCTCTTTGCACATGGGCTGTGTTTTGGAGGGGATCAGCTCGGCCTCTCCGAGGTGACAGGTCACTGCACATGGTGGATCATGCTTGGGCTGACAGACCTCTTTGAGATCATAGACATGGGGGACTGCTGAAACCCCAGAAATTCCTGAGGGTGTCTCAGAGCCAGTGAGCTCTACGAGAGGCCCAGAAGAGCCCTGGGCCAAAGATCACACAGTGTGGGTCACCCCCAAGCACATGGACTCAAGCCAGCCTTCATCATGTGGCGTGGGAGCCAGGGGCTGCTCGTGGAACAAACTCCCTGGGCAGTGGATGCTGGAGCTCTGCTCCCAGCCCTGGAGGAAGCTCAGGCACCTGCAGCTGGCCCACGGTACGAGTTGCACCAGGTCAGAGCAGCAGCCTGCCAAGGCCAGTGCTCTTCCCCAGCAGTGACAGGCAGCTGGGTAATGAACCAGGTGAGTGTAGGGTGGTCCCACCACTGACAGGGCAGTCCCACCTGCCTGCCAACTACTGCTCCTCAGCCCCCTTCCTGATGTCCACGTATCACAAACTTGTCACATCCCCAGGGGATCACAGCAGACGACTCTTAATTTGCCTTCTACAAAGTGACCACCAGGCAAGGAGGATGAATGCTGGCCTTTTCACTGTCTCAACACCTCTGTAATTCAGCACAAACCCACCAGCTCAGAGAACATGCAGTTGGCAGTATTTTATTCTTGCCTGCTGAATACTGAAGACCTGCTGCCAAGGTAGGCCCTGGCTCACTGCTTTCTGGATATGAAGTCAAAGAAATCATGAAGAAAACTGCAGCTCAGCTTGAACTGTATTTTTTTCTGAGCATCAATCACTCCCTATAATTAATTAGATCCCTAAAATACACAAGAAACTAAGAAAAACAACAGCCACAAGCTAAGATGACTGCACTCCATCAAAAAAGCTTTTATCTCCATGCAATGAATAAATAACTCTGACGTAACTACACACAGCAATTTTTCATCAGATGTCTCAGTATCAAACCCTTTCCAGACCTGCACTGACACAGCTCTCAGCAAATGTGCCGATGGAAAACCACCGGCCACGTTCACAAATAGGTCTAAAATCTAGCACAGGAACGCAGGAGGAACTGCTCCAAAGACCCACCACATCACCTCCTCTTCCTCCAGCAGCATCACCCCGCAGGCCCCAGCACCTCCCTGTGCATCCACGGGTGTTTCAGCCCGTAGCTCACCATGGAAAGCCACACGCTGCTTTTTCAAGGACAGACAAGAGGTCAAAAGCTGAGTGGATATTCCCCAAATCCCTCAGACATCCTGAGGTTGAAAACAAAACCCCAGAGTGTTCAAATGCAGCTTCCCCAGGTGAGTGGCCAACAGGGTCGGTCTGTACCCAAAGCAGCGCCGGCGGCCGATGGACGCTATTCATCTCCAGATTCCTACTCAACTGAAGTCAGGATCCGGTGGTTTCATGTGCCTCCAACTGCAGGGCCCTGTGAACAATTAACAGGCTATTCCTGCACTCACAATCGGCCCTTTTCAGGGGAGGCTCTTTCATATCAGGCCCATATTGCCATCGCTTAATCAGGCCGAGATTTAAGGGAGCCCGCTGTGAGATGACACAGATTGCTCCCTCCCTGGGGAGCTGGAGAACACCACGGTCAGTGTGTGACCGGCAACCCCGCAAAAACACTCCCTCTTATACACAACCACTGAGTCCTCCTCTGCCCCTGCCAGTAACTGGCCTCCACAGACCTGGGCTGGGACCAGGGGGGTCCGTGTGCTCAGCCATCCCACAGATTGCCCCCTCACTTTATCCCTCAGAGGTCCCACCTGGCCGCAGCACAGTAGTGGGAAAGCAGGCAGCAACAGAGGGAGTGTGTAGCTGTTCACACATCCCTCCTGTCTCCCATGACAGCCCCGTAGAGGGAGCCTTGTCTGGGTGTGGATGAAACCATCTGCTCCGTGTCTGGCAACTGCAGGCAGGCAAAGGGCAGGGATGGCTGCCACGTCCAGGCAATTCCTGAGCAGCCAGAGCAGGGGGATGCTGGCCGGGAGGCACTGCCAGCAGGGAGGGGAAAGGAGGGTGGATGGAGCCAGTTCACCAGGACAGGGCTGGAACAGGGCACCAGGATCAAACCAGTAAGAGACCTTTCGATCCAGCTCCTTCAAGACCTCTGTGAAAGGCTCAGCAAATGCCTTACAGGAGGCACTGGTGAGGGACTGTGCCTCCAAAGTGGGAAAGTCTGGTAGGGCCCTGGATTTACATCCTGTGAGGATGCTGGAGCTAAGCAGTGTTGTCTTCCCATTGACCTTTCAGGGGTTCTGCAAACTTATTCCAGCTTGGGTGTTAGAGCTGCTGTTGACATGCAGAAATTAGGCTTGCAGGCCCCCAACCACACACATCCCCAAACCTTCTTCCATTATAGTAGGGGAGAAAGGGTATCCCAGGCAACAGCCTCATTAGCACCATCACCACCCCACACCTCAAGACACTTCCAGCCTCCCTGGCAGCTTCCTCACCTTTGGGTCCTGATCCCAGAGCTCAGTTTGCATCTGGAAAGTGCTTCCTTCACCCAGATCAGAACTTGCTGGTACTCCATGCCCAAGTCTCCCCTGACTTATCAGATCAAATCCTCAGGTCGCACAAGTGGCTTTGCACAAACATACAACTGTGCCTGCCATCGCCAATCTCCTCACGTGAATGTCTCCTCAGTTACAGCCGATGCTGCTCCTTGCACCAAGCACCTGTGGGGAGAGGCTGGAGCCCTCCAGGTGCCCTTCCACACCTATTTGGCAGATTATTTCCCCACTGAACATGAGTTAAGGAGCAGCCTCTTGCCTGCTAGGAGATAGAATCATGGGGTCATTAAGGTTGGAAATCCCAGCACCATTGTGTTCACCACTAATCCATGTTTCCAAGCGCCACATCCACACACCTTTTGAACACTTCCAGGCGTGGTGTTCTTGAATTCCATCCAAACTCTCCCAAGCACCTGCTTCCAGGGAGGTATGGGGCAGTCCCTTGTGACAGACACTGCCTTTCCAGGTCTCTTCAGCCCCTTGTCTCTGCAAGTCCCTGTCCCAGTTCGTCACTTCCCTCAGCTGCCCACTCTGAATCCTCCACGATCTCTTGCAATTCCCCTGCACTGGTGCTCATGTAAGAGGATACAGCTGGCTTTGAACAGGGTTCCTCATCTTGTAGCAGCTTAAAGCCTAAGGAGCCTCCGTGTATCCGGGTGAAAGTGGGGATCAGGAGTGCTGCAGCACTGCTCTGCCACAGCAGGGCCCTTCCAAGCCTCCAGACAATGTATTTGAGCCTCCAGACAATGTATTTGAGCACTGTCTTTCATTGAGGCACTCATCAGCATCCCTGCATAGGATACCTCTGGAGACCAAGGGAAGCAAAGGCCCCTTTGTACAGCATAGGAACGGGAAATCAGCTGGGCATTGCAGCAAGCTCTGCCCATCGTTGTCTTTCCCTCCCCTGGAAAAAAATCCCATGGGAAATCCTTTCGCACAAATGGCAGAAATTGTTGTTTTAGGAGGGAAAGTGTCAGCAGGGTTCCCTGAAGGCATTGCTTATGATAATTAATATATATATACACTTATGGGGTCTGCACAGGATGACCACAGAGCAGCTGTGGGTCTCATGTCCAGCCATTTCCTGTGGCAAACCAAAAACCAGCATTGGATTCTTGGTGGAGAGTTGGGCTAAAAGTGTTGGAATGAACAGTTCTAGGCACAAACACCCATCCAAATCACAGAAGGGCTCCTTCCATTTCCCACATATCCATAAAACTCAAACAGCCCTTTAATAATCAAGTGTTAGGGATGTAAATTTTTACCCCAACTGAAATACATCCTGGTGGTTTCAGCTTGCAGAATAAGAGCAGGACATAGAAGAAGAAAACAAGCCTGGGAGACTTGTTCCCAGGGTGCTCCTGCACCCAAGACCAGACAGGGAAGATGAGGGACTACCACGTGGTGGGATAAGAACAAGGACAAGTCATTTGATTTCTACATGTCCCCTGGTTTTACCACATCAGCTGAGCTATTCAAACCAAATGCAAAGGAACATGTCATTATTGCCAGGTACGGTTTTAATCCAAGAGTCCCTTCCCAGAGCAAGTGGCAGTTGTGTGACAGATGAACATCCCTTCTCAGGCAGACTGTTTCTCCACAACACTGTGGCTCCACCCCAAGCAAGTTAGAACTGATACAGACCACTTTAGAAGACCACCACGGCCCACCATTAGTTATAGGTGCTGCCTACTTAACCTTAATTAAGATGCAGTGACACTAATCACTTAATTCGTCCTCAATTAGAATCTGAAAAATTTTTAAGCACAGAAAAGTAAACCATTTGGCCCAGCTTGAGATCCTGGCCTTCATCCTCTCTACCTTGGTTTCCTCTACACGTTTTTCCCAGGTCCATGGGGAAAAGCCACGTCAGGCTCAGACCAGCAGCACACAGGAGCTGCCAGACCCCGTCATTTCCTCCCAGCCGAGCTGGCACCACATCAGAGCTGTCACCAGGTCTCTCCTGTCCCACTTTACTGTGACTGGATGTCACTACACGGGAGTGAGGGCCTTGGAGACTCTGGGACTAACACGCTCTGTTTTCTAGGACAGTGTGTTCCAGCTGTGAGCTCCTCAGAGCACGTTGAACACAATGGAGAACCAGCTCCTCCTTGGGGGCACCTCACAGCACCTCCAAACTCTGCTCTAGGTTCCTGCTCTGTCTTGGCCACAGCAAACTACTCCTTCTATGGAGCCTGTTGGCAGAGTTTGGTCCCTCCCAGGGATGCTTTTCCTCCTCCAGACCCTCTGGAAGGGAAGGACTCTGAAGCTCTCATCATGGAGAAGCCATCCCATGAAAACTCTTCCATGCACCTTCACCTACCACAGCTTCAGGCTCTCCTGCAGTCCTGTGCTATGAGGGCAGAGAGAAGACCCAGTCTGAGGTTTCCACAGCCTTCCCACAGAATGATTCTGTGGAAGCCCAGAAAATAGTGCTGGGAGAGGCTGTTGCTCCTTCCCAACACCCACCCTCTCCCATGCCAGTCCTGCTGCTGCCATTTACTGTGATCTCTTGAAAGCCAGACACCAAGACACAGCAAAACCAGCAAACTGAGCTGCATGGGAATAAGCCTCTGCACTCTCCTAGTGTTGCAGACTCCTTGACATTGTTTTATCTGGGACAAAATAACTCCTGGTCACAGTTCAAGAGCTGACAGGAGTAAGAACCCTTCTCTGCAGGTAACCCTGTTGCAGTGGTTCTGTTCCACAGCATGGGCATAGGCTGTGTGTTCTCTGTGCCAGAGAACAATCCCACAGCAATGCAGCTGAGGGATTCTGAGATAAGCCACACCAAGAGATGCCCAGCACCCAGTGGCACAGGAGAGCCAAGTTTTCCCCATCATTCTGCAGTACTGAGAACTCCAATGGGGCCAGTTTGCAAGACAAACAAGAACTGCCCATCTGAGCAGCCCAGTTCCAGCTCCAGCTTGTTTTATCTCCAGCAAATAAAGCACTAAAAAAATTAGGCAGATCCAATAAAACACAGGTCAGTCCATCCCTCACCCTGTTCTCCAACAGCAGGAAAGCAGCAGCCGGCTGGAGCTGGCAGCTAAATGGGTATCTGAGTGCATGTCACAGCCTAAAATCCTTTCTCAGTGCAATGAGGCCTCAGCATCTGACAGGGCCACTGACAAATTGCTCTGTCACCTTGGAGCTCTGTCAGAGACTGGTCTGTGCTGGAAGTGAGTCTTCAGAGGAGGCTGCACAGGGAAGCAAAGGCCCCTCTGCACTGGGCTCAGCTAAAGATGCCCAGGAGAGCACTGACTCCAGCCCTTCCTCCAAGGAAGCCTTTGCTTCATGACCTTGAGGGGAGCCACACCGAGACTCAGACTACCTGGCTGACTCTTCTGTGGAATCAGGGGAAATAATTATCATAAATGAAATAATCATAGGGTTCCCATGTCTTGTCCCACCACATCTCCACCAGCTTTCCTGCACCCCTCTCTCTCTGCTGCTTCCTCACACATGCTGCCCTTATCCTCTTCCCTCCTCTCCTGACGTCTCCTCCCAAAGACCCTTCCTGAAGAGCAGCAGGAAGCAAAGCAGAGACATTCTCAGTGCTCAGAGCAGAGCACAGGACCACCTCCAGGCTCTAGGCACCTCGCCAGAGTTTTCTCTGCAGACCTCCCTGGGAACTGCATGTTTTCCCCCTGATGGCAGGTTTCTGCCCTTCCCCTCTTTATCCCTTCCTGTGCACCAGAAAAACCAGGCAGTGCAGCCCTGCCCAGGAGCTGGGACAGGGAACACCCATCCCCAGTGGTCCTGGGACTCCTGGCCCTGCATCACATAATGGGTGCGAGCCCTGAGGACAGTCCAGCCGCATCCCAAATCCCTGCCTGCCAATACCAAGCCCTGTGATTTCTGAGGGAGCCGGTCCTGCCAGACACCATGGGGAGCTCAGACACATCTCACTGACAGGCTGGGAGTTCGCTGCCCTGGGAGGTGACAGTGGTCTGTGCAGCAGGCTGAGGGCAGCTGGAGATGCTGTCAGCCTCCCGCCCACCCGCCAGCTCCCTGGATCCTTCGGAGGAGCCTGCCTGTGTTTTTCCAGACGCTGCCACGTCCTGGCATTCTCAGAGCTGTGAAGCGAAGCTGCTCCAACAACTCACCCCCAGCTGCTGGTGCAGAGACACAGCTGGCGATGACAGCCAGGACCTGCCGGCCCAGCAGGATGTTTTCCATATCCATTAGCAACCAGAGTGGTCGGGATCAGCACCACCTCGGCCTGTCAACCTTGGCCTCCTGTCCAGGCAAGTCAAGAGGAACAGATGATGCCTGTGAGCCCCTGGAGGTTCCCAGAATGGTGGATTGCAGCCTGTCCATCCCACATCCTGCCTCATCCCACTCAGCCAGCCGGGAAGGACAATACTGAACAGCAGAGCCCTGGAACAACAGACTCTGAGAGATGCTGGTACCCAAAGCAACCATTCCACAGTCTAACAGCTGGAACTAAGCTTGAACCAACTCCTCTTGAGTGAGACCTGCAAACAGAGATGGTTTTTGGGTTCTCCTTGTTGCTAACCCAAAACAGTGCAGAACTGAGAGCTGGACAACCTCAAGCTGTGAGGTGAATTTCAAGCACACAGAAAAGATACTTAATAAATGCTGGGACATTTTCACTCATTTCCTGGTGGGATGAGCCTTGTTTGTTCATGTTCTCAGGCTTCTCCCAGTCACCATAAAACTTCTACTGGGAAAGCAAGATTCACATGCAGTCCCATAACTCTGAGAGCTGGGGTTTTAAGGCAAACCCTTGAGGAAACTCCTCGGGGACCTGCTCAGCCCCTCTGCACAGCCCAGTGCCCTGACCCGGGCCAGGCCAGCCACGCTTACTGTGTTTTCTTCCACCAACATAAATCCCTTCTAATTCCCTCTAAACCGTTCCTTGTCTCCATCAAAGCGCAGCTCCCTCCCTGCTTTTCCTGGCAGGGATTAGTGCAGCCCCACGGAGCAGGGACAGTGACAGAGCACAGGCGGAGCAGGACTGGCTGGCCTTGCCTATGCACAGACCTCTCTCTGCATCCCTGTGCCCCTGCCCTGGTTTCAGGGCTAATCCAAACCCATTAAAGCTGGGAGCAGGGCCACCACAGAGGCTGCTGTGGCATCAGCCTCCTCTGCTCTCTCCCAGCAATATCAGTTCTTTTCCCATCTCTTTGCTTGCCTTCTACCCCATCCCCTGCTTTGGGAGCCAGGATTGCTTCTCTTGGCATCTTCTTGACCCACATGCCAAGCACCCAAATTCTCCCAGTCCTCCACTGCATCTTCCCCAGGACACTGAAAGCAACTCAACAGTCTCGGGGCTTCCACACACCTGCACACGGATCCAGGGGCTCCTGCTTTCCAAAGGGGGAAAGTAAGCAAACAGTAAGAGAGGCTGCTCCACCACGGAAACCTGATATTGTTTATCCATGAGGCAATGAGGGACAGCTCCAGCCTCCTCTGCTCTAACCATTTCCTTACACAGTAAACCCCAAATCCTTCATCCACCTCCAAATCACTCCCTCCTGCAGATTGCAGCTGTATCCTCCTCCCTCGCTGTCTCTGGCAGGACCATGGGAGCACACCTTCTGCACAGGGGAACAGCAGCAGAGAACAGCCTGAAATGCAGAGTGGCGCTTGCAGTCATCCCTTGGAGACCTGAGACTGCAGGAGTTGGAGATTCACAGACACAGCCCAGGTTTCAGTGACAGCAGTCACTGAACCTCACCTGGGAACAGGTAAGATGCCAGACTAGTTCCCTTTCTCACTCACTAGCACGGGAAGGTTTGGAACCTCAAGGGCTCTGGAAGCAGAGCACAGGCTGAGCCTGAGCTGTGTGGGGAGTCTCAGGTTTGGAGCCTGGAGCACCCACCTGCACCAGCCAGCTGACCAGGGACAGTTCACAGAACAGTTTGGGTTGGAAGGGACCTTAAAGACCATCAAGTTCCACACCCCTGCCTTGGGCAGGGACAGCTTCCACTATCCCAGGTTGCTCCAAGTCCCATCCAGCCAGACCTCGAACACTTCCAGGGATGAGGTAGCCACAGCTTCTCAGGGCAACCTGTGCCAGGGCCTCAGCATCCTCACAGGGAACAATTTCTCCCTAATATTCAACCTAACTCTGTCCTCTTTTAGTTTGAAGCCTTTCCCCCTTGTCCTATCACCCTATGCCCTTTTGTCCAAAGTCCCTCTCCAGCATTTCAAGGAAGCCATCCTACATTTCAGGAGTGCTTCAGCAGCAGCAGTGTATTGATCATGAGCAGGAGACCACAGTGTGTTAAAGAGTTAGTGATGCACCTATAACCTAAGTACACCCATGCCTGGGCTGTGCTGGGCTGTGCTGGACATATCAAGCACATTCCAGGCTGGGCTGTGCCATACACACATCCTTTGGCCATGGGAAAAACTCAGCAGCTCCCTGCAGCCCACGGCAGCTCCCACTCAAGCCCAGCAGTTGAGCCACCTGCATGGCCTTGCCCTTTTCTAACAGTGCAGCAAGAAGTCCTTGTGAAAACATCCTTGAGAGTTGTTTTCTTGGAAGAAAATTATGTAATGACTGACCAAATGGAAGAGCTTCCCTCCATGGTTGGGATCTGCTCTGAGACACGGGAGAAATCTGTCCAGGGTCTGTGTGATGCTGCACAAACGCTGGTGCCCAGCATCTGGAGGGACGTGAGATTTACTCACTAGATACACTCCTTGTTCTGCCTTGTTCAAAGTGCTGGTTTATTGGGAGAGTTGTTGTTGGACCTTTCCAGGTGAGAACAGCCTGGGGCAGAACAGATGGGCGGGGAGGACACTCAGCTTCCCAAGGGCTCAGGGTGCACAGGGCAGTGGATGTACTTGGATTAAAAGGGGCCAGAAGGGTAGCAGGGAAGGGACAGGTTGGGGAGCAAGAAACCAAAGGACACAAACCCACAGCTCTGCTCAGGCAGCCAGGACTCCCACCACGTGCCAAGAGCTCCTTCCTGTGCATTGCTGTCCCTTGCCATGGTTTGTTCTCTCGGGACACAGGCACCAGTCCCAGCCAGGATGTCCCGGCCGTGCCTGGACCACTCTGCCCTCATTGGTCAGACCTCTGCTTAGCAACGGCCAATCCCAAGAGGCTCTTTGCTGGCTACTGGGTAGGAAGATGCTGGGATTCCTCTTCCCCACCCCCCAGCCTCCAGCCCTGAGCATTTCTGGCTCCAAAGGAAGCCTCTGGCACAAGCACAGGGACACACACACACACTTACTTCCCTGAGGCTCCTGCTCCAGGAGAGAAGCATCCCAGGGCCGCCCCCACATCATCTCATGCTGTAGTTTCCTCTGCAGCGTGATGCGTCCCCAAGGCAGGTCCCAGATGGGAACACAGATGTGGGGGAAGAGAGGAGAGGAATCGCTGCATCCACCTACAGCTCCTGCGCAAAGCCTCCAGGTTGTTACACCTTGCCCAGGGGCTGTAGCTGGGACTTTACCCCCTCATGTTGTGAATCAGGGGTTGTCACTGGTCCCACTAGCCAGGGCTTTCCCAGCTGCAGCACATACAGCCCCAATGGGCTCCAGGATGAGCCCCACCTTCCCTGCACCGAGAACATGGGCAAACAATGCGACTGCAAACCCTTCTCCACAAAAACAGGACAATTGAGCCTTTCCTTGCCACTCTTTCAGTGCAGAGGAAAGAAGCAGGGTAGGGTGGAAATCCACAGCAAGGAATGTGGGGAAAGGAATTTCCTCAGACTTTCCTCAGTTCATAAGACCAGTGCTAGAACATTGGTCCTGGCTGCAACTGAGACCTGAACCTCGCCAGAAAGATTGATTTGAGGCCTGAGTGACCTCAAAGTCCTGCTGCTGGCTGAGAAGGGGTTCATATGTTGAGTGTGCAGGGGCTGACCCTGTGCACAAGGTGAGGCAGGAGAGACTGGGATGAACTGCTGTTCTTCTAAACCCTGGATAACCTCCAATCCCTTTTCAACTCTGAGGACCCTGTCAGGAGGTGGTGAGCAGGGCCTGAGCAGTCCCTTAGCCGTGTGGTTTGTGGCCTGGTCACCAGGACACCTCTCCTTTTGCATGGCACACACCCTGCACCCCAGCTCCAAGGGAAGGGTCAGAGTGGGGCATGCTGGCAGACCACCAACACAGCACCTCCCTTGGAAAGGTCCCTGGAAAGCTGCTTTTCCACAAGTACAGGGCATTCCTCAAAAAGCATCCAACATATTCTGGACTTTACCTCACAGCAGCCCGATAAAAGCGGGGAGGAGCTCAGGAAACAGTTGGAGATGGGAATGAGCACATCCCTCTCAGCCTGTCAGTCTGCCACACAGGCACAAAATAGCTCCAGCATGGTCATGGGAAGGACATGTGTCAGGGTTTGTCCCACTGCTGGACTCCACAGCCATGGGTTAGACCTCTGCATAGGTGTGTGGGTAGCACTAAGGTGAGGAAGGCCCCAGGTATTGGGGCTTACTGGGGCAGGGACATGAGTTACCTTCAACCTCAACCCTCAAAGCCATCATGGACATGGTGAACTTCCATCCTGCCAGACTCCCGGAGCCCATGGCACACTGCCACAAAACCCTCAGACAGCCTGCTGGGATCTGCTCACCCAGCCAGACCCTCCTTCAGGTGACAGCACCAAGCCATGGAGCAAAGCCTGAGGTCAAATCTCCGAGGTTTTCACAGCCAGGTTCTCACAGGGATGTGTGCCACTGGAAGGACACAGACACTGGAAGGATGCAGTCCTCAACACACCCAGGTCTGGCATGAAGTCTCCCTGGATGTGGGGAAGCATCCTCGGGGGACTGGCAGTGGATCAGCAAGAACAAAGCTGAGCAGAGGACCTCAGGCCAGCCTTGCTTGTCAGCAGACAGCCACAGACAAGGGTGTCCTGCAGTGGTCAGACCTAAACTGATGCTTTGACTCCCTTTTCTCCACGTGCCAGGTGGGACAGGGGAATCTCGCCGGGGCACTTGCTGTGAGGAGTTCAGCTCCAGCAGTTAAAGTTAGAGCTCGCCTTGGCCACCTGCCTAATCCTTCTGTAATTCAGCTGGACAACTCGTGGTAACTCCTCAGGACCTCGTGCCCGTGCGTGTTGCTGCTCTCCCATCTCAGCTCTGCTGACAGGCGTCCCGAGCTCCCCGAAGCGTCTGTCGTCTTATTAGCAGAGCCTCCACTTGGGATTTATTTTCCATCCAGAATTTAAGCTGAATTTATGTATTAACTAAAGACCATTAATGCCAAAAATAAGTGGAATGCCACTTGCTCAGCAACACGGGCCTTACGAGAGGCCACGTGGCACAGCCAACCCACCCAATCGCAACCTCAGGGAGGCTTTTTATAGACACCCACGTCTGATGGAGTGCGAGCGATGCTTGGCTTGCTGCAGGCTCTGCTCTGCAAGCATCTGATTGCAGGGGGAGGGGAGGGAAACATCCCCACATCCACGGGCAGGAGGCACGGTTCCCTCGGCTCTGCCGGCTGGTTAAGCAGCCAGGTGGAACTAGGAGTGGTTTGGGACTACCTCAGCTTCCCTGCCATATAAACACCCGTGCTCTGCAGGCGGCTTCTGACACACAGAACATGCTGCTGAGTGTCTCAGTGCAGCATCTCAGCATCGAGGGTGGGTAACTTCCCTCCGGGAAAGGCTGCTCAAGGGAGAAAAAAGGTCACCCAACGTGCACCCAGCTCTGGCTGATGGTGGGTTCTGTTTCCCAGGTTGCCTCCAGGGTATCTTTGCCTTTGAGCACTGAGCCCTCTCATCTACCAGGACAGTGACGCTGATGTGGCTCTGAAGGCTTCTCCAAGGACTCTGACCAACCTCCCCCAGGAGGGATGAGAAGCCACAGCAGCAGCCACGGCACTGCCACTGCCAGCAGGCCCAGGAAGTCCACATTGCACCAGCCAAGGCACAGAAGAATCAGTGGCAGGTGATGGGTAGCCCTCATATATTGAGACACCACAGCCACCTGCTTGGCATGGCTTCTTTCCTCCCACTGCTCTCTGTCCAAATCCTCTCCAAACCACCCTGCTCCTTTTGCCAAGCCAGACTCAGCTGGTGAGTGTGGGATGGCCGTGGCCAGGGTGGATTTGCTGGTCTGGCAGCTCTCCAAAGCACACCCAGTATGCTGGGCTGCAAAGGGGCTGCTCTGGTCAGGACAAAGCGTGGGGCACAGATAGCCCACAGCCCAGCACTTGGGCCAGAGGAGCATCTGGGAAAGCAGCTCACAGGCTGGCAGTAGAGGTCAGCAGGGCTGGGGCAGGCACAGCCCATCTGCACAAACCTCCTTGGTCTGAGTAGCAGCCTTAGGCTGGACCAGAAGGCCCAGGCAGGGCTCTCCTGCTTGCACTGGGCACAGTGCACTGGTAGAAGCATCACTGTGCTCACAGTCCCACCATAAGTAGAATCACAGAATCATTAAGGTTGGAAAAGAGCTCTAAGATCATCAGGTTCAACCCTTAACCCAGCACTGCTCTGTTCACCACTAAACCATGTCCCTAAATGCCACTTCTACACATTTTTTGAACACTTCAAGGGATGATGACTCCTCCACTGCCCTGGACAGGCTGTTTCAATGCTTGATCACCCTTTCTGTGAAGAGATTTTCCCTAATATCCAATTTAAACTTCCCCTGGAACAGCTTGAGGCCACCTGTTCCCTTGGAGAAGAAACCAACCCCCATCTGGCTGCACCTTCCCGTCAGGGAGCTCTAGAAAGTGAGAAGGTTCCCTCGAGCCTCCTTTTCTCCAGGCTGAGCCCCCCAGCTCCCTCAACTACTTTCAGAAAAGAAAGAGCTTTCCAGGAACTCGCAGGAAATTTCCTCAAAAAAATAAGGTCTAAATGGAAAAAAAAAAGGGTCATGGAAACACCTTCACATTTTCAAACAGGGTGCAGACTCAGAGAATGCTGAAGAAAAAGACAGCAAAGCCACCCTTCAAAATATGTTAAGGTTTTCCTCGCTCAGCTGCAATTATCATTCTGAAAGCTGAGGATGTGCGATGGAGAAGAGCGTGTGTGGGAGGGAGAGAAGGGGGAAAGAGAAAGACAACAGCAGCATGGAAGGAAATTCAACACTGCCAAGTGAAAGCCACTGTGACAGGCAGAATTTACTTCTTTGCAGAAGGGTTTCCCATGTCATCCGTTACAAAGACAGGGAGGAAAAAAAAATCCACATTATTTTGAAGAACATCAGCCATGAAAGTAAGAGTTCCAGGAGAGGGGTTTCCCCCAGGTGCTGCAGCCAGGAGATGACCCCCCCTGTCTGCCATTCCCCCACCCTCCAAGAGTAGATAGATGAGTTTAGCCCAGCATAAAACTGCTCCAGACAAAATCCTGTCGCCAGCCTCGCTTGCTGGAAGATGTGTGACTGCTACAACAAACATCTCCAAACCTCCAAGCCTCACTGCTGGGCAGGTTTCTGCCCCAAGGACACGGATGTGTTTTCCACAGGCTCCACACTGATCCGATAACTCTCCTGGGAACATCGTGTGCCTGGTACAGCAGTTCCTAACAGGAGATGCACGGCGTGTGGTCCTCCCACGCAGGCACTGCCCACCACCACGACCACTCTTCCCTCCTCCCACCTGGCTGCAGGTGTGCCATGCCTGGGGATCTGTGTCACTGCCCGAGATTTCACCTCTGGTGACAGCAGGGAGCAGAGCTGGCAGGGCCACTGCCCAGTGGGGCATCACTGACCCTGCTCCTCACACCCTCAGCCCAAAGGAGGCACAGCAGCAGCTCCACTGCCAGCTCTGACCACACTGCTGGGATCTCTGGAAAGGCCCCTGGACTGACCCACTTAATTTAAATACTGGGGATGAGACAACTTGAGCTCTGCAGCCTCTTTGGGTCAGAATTGGAGCCTTGGCAGAGCTCAGCTGTGCTCCAGGTCGGGTCTAACCTGACACCCCACAAATACAGGAGGTGAAGCATCAAGGACTTTATTGCCTACCCAGAGAAGGAAAGGGCTAGTGCTGCTCTCCTGGCTCTGGGACACAGCCTGAGGGGTGGGAAATTCCCTGAAGGTGCAGTGATGGGAAAGGGCACTCAGTTACAAAAGAGATGATGGGAAAGGACATTCAGCAATGCAACCCCCACAGCAGGTCCACACCACGCTTTCAGTAAATCCTCTGCAACATAAGGAAACATCCCAGACGGAGATCAGCCCTATCCATAAGGCCTCAGCATCCCTCTTCCCAGACACAAGCCCTGCAGGCACCTGTGCTAGGGCAGGGACTAAGTGACCTCTCTCTGAGGGGCTGACCCACACCAGACCACACACAGCACAGTCTCCCCGGCATCCAGAGCAGAGGGCACCAAGAGCCCCCTCCATCCTCAAGTCTGACACCATGACTTGAGGAGCCACCTCCAGCCCCAGGAGCTCCTGCTGGCACCAGCAACCTTGCATCCCATGCAGCCAGACAACATCCAAAATGGACAACAGGCAGCTGTGGTCCTGCAGCTGCCCAGAGCTGTTGGTATCAGGGTGATGTGCAGGAAAACCACAACCATTGCCCCAGCAGGAAGGTTTAGAAAGGTCACAGCTTCCTAATGCGCTTTCCAATGTGCCCATTTGTCCTCCTGAAGCCGGAACCCTCTCCACATATTTATGATTTGGGAGTTACCAGCTCCTCTCCTGGATGCTTTAACCTCTAAATATGAGGTTTGCTTGTCCCATTGGCTGTCAGCCAGTGCCACAGTTCACCACAGGAAGGTATTTTTACTCCTTGCTCAGAGAAACATCCAGAGCCTCCTTCCTGCAAGGGCCATGGTTTAATTCCCAGTTACCTGCCTGGTCACAGTGATGGCACGTGCATCCTCGGCAAGTTCAGCCGTTTTCCCGACAGGTGTATCACACTGCAGGCAGGATTCCCTCCGCTTCCCTGCACCTGCACTGACCTGGTGTGACAGCTCTGGGCTCCCTGCTTTTGCCCTGATGACGCGGAGCAGAAGGTGATCCAGCCTGCAGTGCTTGGGAAGGAAGGAGAGGCCTGGAGCCGTCTGCAACCTGAGGCAGGAGGGCTCCTGGATTCGCTGGCTCAGCACAGGCAGATGGTGCAGTTGTCTGTCCTCTCACTGGGAAGAGCCTGCAGAAGTAAACATGCCCACAACCCCCTGCCTGGATGGGCTTGGATCACCTCCCAGTGACACTTGCTGGCAGGTGGCATCCCAGAGGACTTGGGGAACGGGTCCTGATTGCAGCTTTAAGGACCATTTCAAGCCACGGGACACAACCCTGATCTCTCAGCTCAGTGCAGCAGCTACAGAAGTTTGCAAGCATCAGCAGAGCAGCCGCTCCTCCTGCCTCACCCGAGCATCCTTCATCACAGCGAGCACCACAGAGCTGCTCAGCCCTCTAACAGCTTGGGAAATCCTCTCTCCACACCATCATGCAGCATCAAGTGCCCTCGGGGATCCGTGCTTGCCGCCAGTACTCCCAGCTAGTGCTGAGCACCAGGAAAACAGCCTGGATGCCAGAAGCCTGCATGTCACCAGCAATGGACTGACAGAAATCATCTCCTCACACGTCACAGCTCCCCCACGCAGATGGAGAGTGCTGCTGCGGATCAGAGGCAGGTTTGGGGAACACAAGTTCCCGCCCTTGTGGATCTGACACTGCTGGGAGCTGAGCTCGGCGGAGAAACACTCAGAGCGAGATGGCCACCGAGGAGAGACAACACTCTGCTGGCTGATACCAGGCAGGTCCCTTGCAGATCCTTCCCAGAAACAAGCCAGGTGCCCTCCACCCCCCAACACCCACTCAGATCCCCCCCAGCTGCACAGAGCCCTGCAGGATCTACCTCCTTTATAGCCACCCCCAGGGAGGGCCAGCTGGCAGGGGGACAGCCCTGCACCCGGGGCAGGGACTGTTCTGAGGCCCACCAGTGACAGGCACTGGAGGGAGGGCAGGGTTTCATTTCCATTTCTGGAGATTTCTGGTGCTGATACACTGATGGGAACCCAGCACACAACCAGTTTCCTGAGCAGAGCATGCAAAGCAGCAAAAGCAGCATCCTTCCTGCTTGCCAGGCAGGGAATCACAGTGTGGGGATGCTAAGAAGCTTTCCTGTGATCAGTGGCACAGATGGGACCTGAACCAAGTATCCAAGCACAGCCCCTGTGCCTGCAGCAGTTCCCTCCAGAGCACAAAGCCATACAAACACCCCTGTCTGCAGAGTGTGCCCAGCGCAGAATGTCCACACACTGGAAAGGGGCTGGATATTCCCCAAAGCTTCTCTGGAGCGTGGTCTGGGTGATGGAGATCAGGCTCCACAGAGGAATTACTGATCACTAAATGGAGAGGGGTGTCACTGCCCCCCTCCTGGGGCTAAAGCCCAGCACTGCCTCAGCCCATGCTGTGCCTCTCCCACTGCATCCCATCCCTTCTGGCACTGAGGTATTTGGGGACCTGCAGAATCAGCACTTGTGCTGTGCACACAGACATGGCCTCGGAGAGCACCCCTGATCCTTCCTCCCTGTGTCCCAGCAGCACCCTGTAGTGAATGTGTGAGGAAGAAGCTACTTTGGGTGACCCCATGTCTGCTGCCTCCCACCACCCCAGTTCTTGTAGGTATAGAATAATTCCTAATTCCCATCCAAACCATCTTGCATCTCTTGCTATGTCCTACTCGGTGCCCAAAACTCTCAGGGCCTTTCCCAGGATCTCAGCTGCATCTGAGCCTCACAGATCCACCAGAATACCTTGCCCCTTCTAGGTTTTCCCTTCCTTGCCTGTGACCCCATTTGGGCATCGTCTGGTCTGGGGGTTCTGCAGCCTTTGCCAGAGCTCGCTGTTGCTGTTGTGCCTGAACATCCAAGAAGGAACAACAGCCACCCTACAGACCAACAGCCACCCAGCCTCTTGTATTCCCAATGCCAGGAGGTCCAGCTTGAATCACCAGCCGAGGCAGAAAGTGCCAGAGAAGAGCGATCCCGGTGTATCCCAGACCTCCAGCCCGGCTGCAGCCCCATTTCCTGACACCAAGGCATCTTTCTGGGAGTGTTCAAGGTTGTGGCAGCACTGGGTGGTGGAACATGCATTTGATGTCTGCCCCATCAACAGGGCTGAGTGTGTGGATGCTGGAATGGGCACTGCCTTCTCCTGCACAGAGAGTGACAAGCCAAGTCAGGAGCTGCAGGAAGGACCTGGTAGGGAAACTCCTTCAGCTCCTTCCTGCTGCCTCAGCTCTGCGGATTTGGGGAGGTATCTGTGGGACTCAGGCTCTCCAGCCCTGTAAGAAAGGGTCTCCAGGTCTCCTCAAAGCTGGCAGGTGGCAACCCACCATGCCAGGTCCCCCCAGGACAGGAAGATCTGCTTTATTCCAGCCTGGGCAGGCAGCAGTGTCTCATGGACACATGAGAAGAGGCTCTGATGTTCCCTAGATCCCACCAGCCTCAGAAGGCAGCTTCCCACGGAATGCCAGGCTAAGCCAACCTGGCAGCCAGGTGGGGAAGACAGGGATATAGGGAGAAGGTGGCTGAGACCCTACATGGCAGTGGATCATCCCAAGGATGCTGGTGACTTCAGCTGGACTCCCAGCAGTCCCTGTCAGCCTCACTGGGAGAGCCATGGGAGACCCAGCCACTCACGTCTCCAGCTCCTCTCCTCTGCACCAAGACACACAGAAGGCAGTTGAAGAAGAACAGAGGGGTGGAGGGGGAAGGAGGGAACACCCAGAACAGCGGAACAAGACAAGGACCAGAGGCACCCACTCCCATCACTGCTGTTACTACCATCCCATGGACCCATGTGGAAGATCCAATCCCCAAGCAAAGCACCCTGGCAGCTCGTGCTCCCTGTCATGCTCCCAAGGCTAATGAATGTGTTGATAATCGTCCTCCACACACCTACACGCCTCTGCAGGATGGGAAAGGCCACATCACACTGGCAGAGGCTATGCCTGATGCTGACCCCCCCCCTTGGCTTGTCCCAGGGCAGCCCACCCCGAGCAGCAGAAGCGGCTGCAGGGATCCGAGGTCCGGCAGGGACAGACTCTGGCCAGGGCAGCAGCCAGGGCTGGTGCATTGCTGCCAACTTTGAGGCAGCCCAGAAAGCAGACCTAATTCCAGTCCCCTCCCTCCTGCCAAGCCATCTGCCTGCCCTGAGACCACCGAGAGGATCCTGAACAGCGTTTCATCATTACCAACCCATTATGGAAAGTGGACGAGCAGTGATTGATTATAATGAATGCAAATACCTGCCTTCCGACCCCAAATTGGCAGGACCTGACGAGCTCTCCCACTAAGTAGTACAGCGTGTCCTTCCACAGGCTCTGCAAAGCGTTCCCATCCTCCTCAGCTTTTCCAAAAGCCATCAGGCACAGCACTGCCCATCTAGACCTGCCCTAGAAAACCATCGCATCCAAAATCTGCTCTCCATTAGCCCTGAGGCCCTGCTCCCACCCACAGATCCCACAGGCTCATTTCCAGCACCCGAACCCTTTGGGAAGGCTTTCCCAGAGTCCTCACCTTCATTAAAAGGGCAAAGGACAGTCCCCTCACTCCAGGACAGGGAGAGAGTGGGGGTCAGCAGGGTGGGAGCTGGGTGTTCTGTCACAAGAGTGGTATGTCCCTACAAAACAGGCACATATGTCCCACGCCAGAGAGATGCTGTGTCCAGAGACAGCAGCAGCCAGCTCTGCTGCAGGAGGCCACCAATGATGAGGTTTTCCTGCAAAACCAGGTCACAAGCTCCAGCCTTCAAGGATGAACTCAGTTGCCCTCCACTAGCCAGCAAACAGTAAGTGGCAGGAATACAGGAAAGGATGGCACTGTCCTGCTGCAGGCAATGGGTAAGGGGCAGGGGTGGGGACCAGAGAGAACCACTGTGGCCACAAACTCCATCCAAGGGAACTCAAAGGACTGCCCAAGCCAGGGAGAGATGTTGTGAGCAGAAGTGCCTGGTCCCTGAGCTACAACACCAGACAACAGAATGGACCCACCAAGTCCCTGGTCTCAGACCCTCTGAGCAGGCTCTCCTGCCTGCCTGCAAGGTGGTCACCCATGTCAGGGTCATTCCTGATGGGTGTCTGTCCAACCTACTGCCAAAACTCTCTGCTGGCAGCTCTCACCCAGCTCCAGATCAGGTCACCAGGGACAAGGGGATGGCAGATAGCTCTAGTTTGCACTTCCCACAGCCTTTTCAGGACCATTGTCATCTTCTGATCTCTTTTCTACACACATCATCCCATCAGCCCACCCTGCTCCACCCTCAAGTGCCACACCAGCTGGGTCCATGCTCAGCCCATGCCTCCACCATGAGTCCCAGCCCAGTTCCAACCCTTGATTCATACCAGGGAGCACTTCTAGAAGGTCACCCTTGGCCATGGTTTGGACTGCAGAGGTGCCTTAAGGGAGCAATTGCTTGAGGGAACACCCCAAGACAGGAAAAGCAAGAAGACCAGAGAGGACTCTCTGACACAGGCAATCATCCAGCACTGCCAAGCACAGCTACAAACCCTCGAAGAGCAGTGCCCTGGGTCTCCAAGACAGCACCTCCAATCCTCCTCCAACCCACTCCACCTCTTCTTTTCTCATTTACTTTTTCTTCCCTAATTCTAAATCTCCCCTCCCCAAACAGCTTCAGTGCTGTTTGCTGTGACTTCTCCAGCACAGAGGTGATCCTCCCCCTGCCTGACCACATCTGAGCTTTCTCCGCCTGGAGTTATACGTATTAATTTCATTCAAGCTGCAAATCACCTGCTCCCCTCTAGCACCCCATCTTCTGGGCAACCTCATATTTTCCATCCTCCAGACCAGTCAGCATCTTATCCAGGATGGAGCTGGACCATGGGGATTCAATGACAGCAGTTTTACTGGCCCTTCAGCCCAGGCTTTGCAGCACAGCCCAGCCTTGAGCTGCAGCAGCCAAGCCCTGGGAGCACGGTCATTCAGCAGAGAAAGAGCAGCACAGTGATTCATCTTCCCTTTGATCTTTAGCCTACCCTTGCAGGCTCAGTACTCTGCCCCCAAAATTTTGGGCGGTTGGCAGACATCTCCACCTCCCCCCCAGACCAGAGAAGGTAAGTGCTGAGAGGTGCTGGCACCGTTCAGGAGTTCTCCTGCTCCACACCCCATTCAGTAGGCGAGCAGACGCCTGGCTGCCAAAGTTGCCAAGGAGATGAGCTTCCTCCAGAGCCTCCCCTCGCCGCACGCGTCCGCCGAGCCCCCGCCGAGGACAGGCGTCCTCCGCCATCTGCACCGGACAGAGCGGCTCACAGCGCAGAGAACAGCCCACCGGGGAGCGGGGCAGAGCCTTCTCCCTCAAACAGCACCGCTTGGGCACGACAGAGAGGAGCAGCAGTCGGGGAGGGGGTGTGCTCACACCCTGGAAGCCTCCAGTGAGCGGAGAGGGAAGGTTGTACTGGCATCTCTGCTACCCCCCAGCCCGGCTCCCACCGGGCCGGCACCACGAGCACCGAGCGCGCTGTGAGCGGAGCACGGAGCAGGCAAGGGGAGCACTGACAGGAGCTGCCAGACAGCCCCGGCACCTCCCGGCTCAGTGGAGGCACTTCGTCACCTCCCAGCACTTTCTTTGCTCCACTGCAGCGAGAATTCCTCAGACGATCAGAGTCGCCCAGGGGCTCTCAGCCTCACAAACCTCCTGCCCACCACGGATCGGTCTCCTGGAGCTCCTCCCGGCCAAGTGCACTGCTCAGCTCCACCCTTCCCACTGTGTCCATGTGGACACCTGCACAGCTCACCTGGGGAGGCCCAAAGCCCATGCCAGGGCAACACAGCTCTCCTCTACGCTCAGTGTTGTCACGCAGTGACTCAGGAGAGGAATGGACATGGGGCAACTTCAGCACCAGCACCCAGTGCCCTAAACCCAGCAAAGGAGCATCCACTCCTCGTAGGAGCCATGTCACATGTGCCCAGGAGCTGGCTACCACTCCAGTCTGCTGGGAGAGGCACCCTCAGCCCAGCAGCACAATACCAGAACTGATCTCTTGCCGCACTTTGCAGCCGATTTTGGGGTGTGCCAAGTTCCTGGAGGCTCAAGGCCCTGGTGACCAAGGTGTGTTTTGCCTTACGCAGCCCAAATGAAGCAGGGAGCTCAGATGCAGCAGAGCATGGCTCCTTCTTGCCCGGTGATGGAGTTTATTGCTTCTGTGCTTCCAGGCATGCACCAGTTTCTGATCCAGATCCAAACCCAAGCCAAGATGTCGCCCATGATTTAGAAAGGGCGTTCTGCCTCAGGGCCCGTATCTAAGGGCTGTCAGCTGGCAGAGTACAAAGGGCCACCAAGCAGCAGCTGGGGCCAGGGCCTGGGCATGGAGCAACCCTAGATAGAGAATTCAGCACTGCTGGGATTACTCAGGAGTTGTTTAAGTCTCCTCTTACTCACAGAGATCCTCAGGGAGATGCTTTATTTAGTCAAACATTTCTGAAAGGGGGACTGAGAAAACAGCCAGGCTTTGCTCTGCACACAACGCATGCATGGGAGGGGACAACCTCTGTTGTGTCAGGTACCACTAAAGTCACTTGGAGCTGCAGCACCAGCCGAGCAAAGTTCCAGTTGCCAGATCCCGGGTGACTCATCTGGGAGATGAGGAGCTGACCTGGCCACAAGGACCCAGCCATCCCAGGTCCACTCCAGACCAAATCCTGCATGAGAGGATTTGAGAGAGCTCCCAGAAATGTGCTGTCCTTGCGAGGGGTCAAAGCTCTCTGCAGCACAGTGACCGCTCCCCATCTGCAGAAACCCAAGGCAAGAAGGAAACAAGTTTTCACTCTTCTGCGAACCCAAGGAGTGTGATTTTCTGAAGGTGGTGAGAAATAGTTTCAGACAGCTCTAATTAGCAAGGTGATGCGTGAGAAAATCCAGCTTTGCTGCTCCCTGCACCACAGCTGTCCTGGGATGGAGGCAGAGCACCGTCACCAGCGGCCGGAGCCCACCCACACCCCTCCCCTGTGCCTGCCTGGCTTGGAGTGAGCCCGATGATCTGCAGGACAGTAGAGAGGGATATTTTTGCATGAGCTGCTGGCCCAAAGTTGCCAGTGCTATTTCAGGCAGCAACACCTACACTGTAATCCAGAGGGCTGTATTTTCCAGCGGGCACTTCAAAATCCGGGCTCCCTCCTCCCTTTGCAGGCCAGCTCTAACCAACCTGGCTCCAGGATCAGCAGATAAACAGCTCCCAGCATCATGTGGCCACTGAGGCCAATGCCACAGCCCCAGCACTTTCCTGATTCCCATTGGGACCAATGCACCTTTGGACTGGAGAAAAAAAAAATAAATAACTCATCTCACCAGAAGTACCTGCTGCAACAACAGGTCCTCTGCCTGCAAATCCTCCCAGGGATCTGCCACCACCAGATTACCTGCCCAGGCTAAGCTAGCTAATCCTACAGGCGAGTCACAGACCTCATCCTGGAGCTCAGCAGCATTTTCGGTGAGGTGCTTCAGGAGACATACAAGCTCTAATTAAAGCTACTTTGCAACTCTCTGCATATGGAGGCAGGAAGATGTTTGTTCCTCTGTGAAAGCAGAAATCAAGAGCCCAGACAGGTTAAATCCTCACTCTCCCATGTACAAAATATCTGCACATATACCTTTTGCACAGAAAGCATGGACTCATCCAGATTAGGAAGCAGGTGCTGACACAAGCTACCCTTAAAGACCAGGAAGGTCAGGACCTCAATCCCCTCTCTGGATTCAGGAGTGGTCCCAGCAGGGATAATGCCTCCAGCTCCCACACCAGTGAGAGCCAGCATCGTGTCTTGCACCTATTTCCTCCTCCTTGATCTGTGCATGTAGGCACAAAGCAGATATGAGACCACCCAAAATTAAGGAGCTAAAAGATATGAAGAAAAGAGACAGGAGGAGAAGCAATAACAGGAATCGTTATATAACAGTATGAAAAAAACAATAATACTCCCAGTGCAGAAGAGGTTTTAAGATGGGCAAGTGGGTGGTGAGACCCACAGGATGCCAGGCCCAGGGACCAGCTGCTCCCTGTGTGCCAGGGAGATGCAAACCCAGAGCTGCAGAGGCTGCACACCTCTGGGGTTTGCAGGTGGGGAAGTTCCAGGCTCCAGAGCCTGCCCAGCACTGGGATGGCCAAAGCAAGGATCCCCCTCCCTGGATCTCTGCTCAAGGGGCACACACAAAACAGCCCAGGCCAGACCCCCACGCACACCAGCTGAACAGACCAGCACTCCTGTTCTGCCTCCCACACCCCATGCCACCCTCCCCTCACCTCCAGCCCTCCTGGCTCTACCCAGCGAGGGTCTGGGTCCCTTGCAGAGCCTCAGCACCCACTTTCTGTCCTCCAAGTGAGTTGTGCAAACAGCAGAGACTCTTCCTTGGAGAGAGACACGGATTCTCCAGTGACAGGTCTAATCCTACATCGCATCCCGGACCTCGGCAAGCAGCAAGAGCAGGAGACACACAGCATCTTAGCCAGTGAGAAGGGGATGAATCACTGGAAAACAGACCCAGGCACAGAGCCAGAGCAGGGAGAAGATGGTCCTGCGAGGCCTCCATCTTTGGGAGCGGGAGGATTGGAGTGATCAGAGCCACAGGGTCCCCCCCTCCCGCTCAGAAGTGACCCCAGCATCTGTCCCCCAGCTCTGTAACATCCCTCACTCAGCTGCAGCCCAGCTGTCTCTCGGAGCACATGCTGTGCCTGGACATCCACCCCCTGCCAGCTGTGGAGCTGTCACAGCCCCCATCTGCAGCAAGAAGGGGAAATACCGCTGCACCCCTCCAGATCTGCCCTCCCAGCACAAACCACAGAGCAGGAAGGCAGACCACGGCCTTGTTTCCCAGTTCACACACCTTTCCAGCAGCTCAGGTGCTACAAATCAGAAGATCCCGTCAGGAAAGTCACCTTCAGAAGTAACCTCCCAGCTGAACCCTGAGCATGAAGTGCTCAGGGAACCACCAGTTCAGCAAGATGAGGCTCCTGTTTCATCTTCATCACAGACCCAAACCACAGCTATGACAGTTCCCAACCACCAGCTTTTATTTTTCCTTTGGAATCTGCCATAAAGCTCTGCTGAGACAACGCTCCCACCAACCTGCAGCATCCCTCAGCCAGGGAGCCGAGTCAGCCCATCAGAGCCACACAGAAACAAAAGCATCAGCTCCAAGAAGGTGTCACGGCAGAATGACAACTCTTAACTTGTTGTTACATCAGCCCACACATTAACGCTTTGGGCCTGAGCCAGGATGCCACGGAGAAGCCTCCGTTCCCCTTAAAGTCGAACCCTCCTGCTCAGAGATGCGCAAGTTTGGAATCCTTTTTGATTTAAAAAGGAAAAAAAAAAGAGCCACATACCTTTTGATGTGTTTTCCCCTGACAATGAGATCACGGTCCCGAGAAATTCCCCCATTTACCTTCCTCTTAACTCTGCCACAGCTCTTTCACTAAATCCTCTCTTTCCACGATGGCCCACATACAGTTGCACATGAAATTAGTGCCTCCCAAATTAGTTTTCTCGCATGCAGTCCTAGCCCATTTTCCTCAACAACATATTATGGTTCCACCTTTCTCCCAGGAAACGCAAGCTTCTAAATTTATCTTTTGGATAACTAAAAAAAGAGACAGGTCTGGCTTTGACAATCCAGGGTCATCAGCCCTGAATGGCAGAGCACTTGCCCCAGAAACATCCAGTTAATGACACAACAACAACCACCACAAAGCAGTACACATATGGTCATTACAGAGCTAAGTATAACTTGACAAAGTACGTGCTTTTAATGAGGCAAAAGGCCAATTAGCCTGATGAGGATGTGTCCTGCTGCCATTGAGTGGGGAGCCTGGATTCCCCGGAGATACACCTTGTATGTCCTCGTAACACATCAAATACGAGGGATTCAATCCATTGCTGAGGGCACGGCGCGGCACTCGGAGCTCTCCGGGTTAACGCCGGCCTTCCCCGGATTTTGTGACACAGTATCCAGCATTCAGGCTGGATGGAGGGCCAGGCGTGCATTTTTGTCAGCTCAGATCCGAACCCTGAGAAAATGCAGGCATTGTGCTCGCCCGGTCCCCGCCGCCCAGCCCATCGCAGGTGTTCACCTGCCAGAGGACAGCAAGGAAAATTCAGGCACAAAAGCAGGGACGCTCCGGCGGGCGCTTCCCGTTGAAGTCATTTCATAACCGCGTTTCCAGAGGTGCTGGAGGAACAGCACAAGCCACCGCGCGAGAGCCGCGACCGGAGACACCGAAATGCGCGAAACGAACAAAAGAAAACCCAGCCTCCCCTCGCGAGGCCGTTATTTGGGAAGAGGCAAAACTTCCCGGCTCTTAGGGCACACCTGGAGCGCTGCCCCTGCCCCAGCCCCGCATCCCGGGCCCGGCCCCCTCCGCATCAGGGGCGGGAGTCGCGACCGGAGTCAGTGGAGCCCCACAGGCCGGCGGCTCTCCCGGCCGGGGCTGCCACGGCCGAGACCCCCGAGGAGGAGAGGAGAGCGGCACCGGGGCGCTGGGACCGCGCCGAGACACCGGAGGCTCCCGCGCGGCACCGCCGGGCGGCCGCGGGCTGCGGGCGCTCCCCGCACCGGGCTCGGGGCTGCGCTGCTGGCGCGGGGCAGGGCCGGGGCTGCGGGACCTTGAGCCGAGCGAGCGGGGAGATCCTGGGCAGGGGGATGGGGGGCAGCGCGGCTGCGGCGGCCGGGCCCAGCGGAGCGCATCGCATCGCATCACATCGCATCTCATCGCATCTCCCCCCGGTGCAGGCGAGGCTCCCGGGGCCCACCGGGAGAGAGGTGGGGGGGCGGGGGATCGATCGCCGGCCCAGCTCCCTCCTCCAGCTCCGGGCGGGTACGGACCTGTCGCCCCGCGGCCGCCCGGGACGCGGGGCCAGCGCTCCCCGGCGCCGCTCCGCCACCGCCCCCCGCCGCCGCTCCGCCATCGCCCCCCGCCGCCCCCCGCCGCCGCGGCGCGGCCCGTACCGCAGTCAGTGCAGAGGATCCGCGCCACGTCCCGCTTGAGGTTCTTGCTCCTGGTGTCGAGCGGCGCGAAGGCGGTGCGGTAGACGAGCGGCTCCTCGGTGGGCTCGAGGAAGAAGATGTAGCTGTGGTTGCGCTTCACTTTGAAGCAGGGCGCCTTGGAGCCCACGCTGATGAGCTGCTCCTTCTGCAACCCCCCGCTGTTGAGGGGCCACAGGTCGAGCACCTTGACCAGGACCCCCCCGGCGGGCCCGGCGCCGCGGCTGTCATTGCCGCCGGCGGGGGGGCCCACGGACTGCACCTTGCCCTCCAGCACCACCGCCGCCGTGTACGCCTGGTCCTGCACCGACTTGAGGTTGGGCGAGTAGCAGGCGAGGGAGACGCCGAAGAGCAGCATGGAGAAGCCGGGCGCCGGGTCGCGCCTCATGCCGCCGGCTGCCGCTCGCTGCCCGCCGGCCCTGCGGCGGCGGCCGGGCTGCGGGGCCGGGCTGCGGGGCTGCGGCGCGGCGGGCGCGGCGGGGCGGAGCGGAGCGGCGCGACGCGGGGCGGCACGGGGCGGCACGGCACGGCACGGCACCGGCACGGAGCTGCACGGCAGGGCACGCCACCGGCGCGGCACGGCACGGCACTGGCACGGCGCGGCGCGGGGAGGAGGCGGGATGCTCCCCCAGCAGCCCCTGCCCCAGGGATGCTGACCCCCCGCGCCCCCCGGAAAGGTGATTCCCTGCCCGGGGACTCCCCGTCCCCGGGGATGCCCGCTGCGGAGGGGGATCCCCGCATCCCTGGGGGTCCCCGGGGACGGAGGCAGACCGCGTTGCCTCCCTCTAGCTATGGAGACAGCCCCTCGAGGGGCCCCCAGGCGTTCGCAGAACACCCACCCCCCCTTCCCCTGCAGAGGCCACTAAAGATGCGTTCATTTGGGGGCGGCTGCAGGTGACACGGGGGTTCCGCGATGCGCAGAGACCAGGAGCCGGGGATTCCTCTTTGCCCGATGGTTTTATGGAGCTGGGAGATTTGTGCTTGAGATTCCCTGCACACCTGAAGGAAAGGCATTAACATAGAGACAAACGGTGCACAGCACTGGCCGGGGAGACAAAGCCGCCTTTCATGCCCTGCTCCTGCTGCCTCTTGTTAATAAACAAGTGCTTTACCCTGCAGTGGTTTCCAGGAGGAGTCGCTTTAAGCTCCAAAAGGTGCTTGTTTGGGTTTATTTTCAAAGCTGATCCTGAAGCATCTGCACTCCCGAAGCCTCTCTGCCCAGACAGTGCGGAAGGGATCCGAGATGCTCAGTTAGCGGCAGAGGATTTCATGGTTGTTGTTGCACTAGATTCTGCATTGAAGGGGAGCGGCCATAGTCCCATCCCACGGAGGTGACCTGGTGGCAGGAGGGCTGGGCTCAGCCTGCTCCGAGGCGATGGCTTTGGGCACAGACTGCAATGGAGACACAGCCCTGGCCCAAGGGCCCTTCCAGCCTCAGGGGAACCCCTCAGCACACCCCAAGAGGTGACATGAGCTGGGTCTTTGAGTCCATCAGCGAGAGCAGAGGAGCACAGATGTCAGGATCAGGATTTACTCTCCATTTAACAAAGCACAGCCAGAATCATCAAGAAAACCGGGAAGGGAGCCGAGCCTCTGTGCCCAGCCCGGCACAGGCGCGGGGCACTGCCTTTCCTCGTGTTTCCCTGGCTCAGGGCGGGAGCCAGCGTTGTCCCACCGCTGGCACACGAGGGCACAGCCCCAGCACACACCCCCAGGGCTCTGCAGCCGTGGGCGGCCGTGGCTCCGCGTTGCCAGCCGGGACCACGGCTCTTGCCCCTCTCCGGGAATGCCGGCAGCTCTCCGAGCAGCGCTGCCGCTTCAGGGCCGTGGTGCAGCAGGATCCCCGCAGTGGGATCACAGCGGGGCTCGGGGAGCGTTTACTCCTTCGTGTGCACATTTTCTCTTGCTAACTGTGATTCTCCGTGGCTTTGTGTTTTCAGATGTTTCCGAAAGCTTTCTCTTTTCCCCTGATTGGTGACCGTGCAAAACTGCAGAGGAATGCAGGTGGAGGCAGAAGGGACCAGAAGTGCTTCCCACGGCAGAGGAGGGAAGAACAGTATTTTGGATTCAGGAAGCTGCTTAGAGGAGCAGGGAAACCACCCGACTTCTCTCTGGTTTTTACACAAATCTCTGAGAAATTCCCCTTTCCACAACATTTTGCTCAGACAGCAAAAGAGGTTCAGCCTGAGAAGGAAGGAGATATCTGATAGCATAACTTGATCTGGAGCTCGCTGCTCTGCCCTGCCCCTCACCAGAAAGGACAGTTTCATGCCCAGGCAGTTGAGCTGCTAAT
Source organism: Pipra filicauda (assembly GCF_003945595.2). Classification (NCBI taxonomy): domain Eukaryota; kingdom Metazoa; phylum Chordata; class Aves; order Passeriformes; family Pipridae; genus Pipra; species Pipra filicauda. Next base: position 9,790,206 of record NW_024104532.1, read on the forward strand.
CCTTATCTTCTTTTGCAGGTTGAAATCCCAGTGGGATACAGTGGTTCCACCACTGAGAGAAACTCAGTGCAAGATACCCGTGAGGCCTCTGGGGCAACTTTGAAAAGTGATGTTTTCCTCTGTCTCTGGGGCATTTTGGAGTCCAGAACACTTATATTCAAAACAGGGCACTGGTGACATCTCCTTTTAGCAGTATTTTTCCTACTGTTCAGCCTAACTCTTGTGAAGTAAACTGCTCTTCATCACCAGAGATACTTGCATTTCTCTTATCATTTGGGAAATGGTTTAGGACTAAATCCCTTCCCCCCTTCCATGCTGCTTTTCCCATATAAATGTAAAATCATTCTTTTCTGTAGGTTCTTGGGCATTTTGACATATGAAATGAATAAGGCAAAGCCCTGGGTACAGTCACCAGACCAACCTGGACACTAGCTTTGAGAGAATGGAGCCTAAATAACATACTTTAAAAATATCTCACTTCAGTTGCCTTGCAAAGACTCGACCCTTGTTCACAGACTAACAAGATAACTCAGGAGGTCTGTGATCTGCTTTCATTTATCCAATCTCCCCTACCTCTCAGCTGTGAAAACCCATATTTGCCATCTCGAAAAGGGCATCTGAACTCAGCCCAGATTCCACCCTGCCTGGAGGACCCCAAGCATTCAGCAGTACCATCAGAGGTTTTCATCCCTCAGGCAAATGCTGTGGGGGCTGGTTTTTCATTTACCCCCTTTAATTTCCCTCCTGATATTTCCCAGGGATGCCTACAAAACAAAGCACCTCTCAGGTCTCTGTTTCCCTCTGCCAAGGGAGCTCCTGGCACAGAGCCCTTCCTGGTGATTGATGCCACACGGGGCAGTGTCCCAGTGCCCCTCCCCACCTCAGGGAACACTGCAGCTCTTCTGCAAGGAGAGATGTTGACCCCCAACAGCACAGGCAGGCGAGCTGCACTTCTTCAGCATCCTCCACATGTTGCAGACCCTCAGCCTCCTCCATACTGGTCGAAGATGTGCCCCTGCAGACCCGATGTGGGGTTTTTGGTATAACAGGGAACACAGCACAGAACCACAGAATATCCTGAGCTGGAAGGGACCCACAAGGATCACTGAGTCCAACTCCTGGCCCTCCTGGCAGGACATCCCAACAATCCCACCCTGTGCCTGAGAGTGTTGTCCCAAAGCTCTGACAGGTTTGGGGCCATGCCCACTGCCCTGTTCTAGTGTCTGACCACCCTCTGGGGGAAGAACCTTTACCTAATATTTAACCTACCCCCCTCTGACAGAGCTTCATTCCATCCCCTGGTGTTATCCAGCATGGGCCTGTGCTGGGGCTATCCTCAGAACCATGTGTGCATTCCAAGTGTGTCCCTCCACCTCCTCCAGCCCTCCCCAGCACCAGATCTATCCTGGTTCTCTGCAGGGACCCTCAAGCCCTGCTGGTGTGAAGATGGCAGACTCAGCAGACACCCCCCTCATACCCCAGCCAAGGCAACACAGTTTTCCTTCCCCATGGGACATTTCTTCCCTGTGACAGTCAGGTGTTTTACAAAAGCCCAAACACCAGCAGACCCACTGCAGACATTTTTTCCCCCACCTCAATGTCTTTTCTGCAAGGATTCAGCTTGTTCATCTTGGGGCTGTCCAGCAACAGGGGCTGTGTAGCCCATGGAGAACATCAGTACCTGCAGGGCAGTATCCAGCCCTTCTCCAGGACACACCAGACTCCTGGCACCAGGGGGGACACCCCCACAGCCTCAGGTGAAATGAGAAAGGCAGGTGATAAATAATGAACACAGAAATTATATGGAAATATCAAAGCCCAGCACTCAATTTGAGACTCCAGCCTGGACATTGATTAACCACAGAATCATGGAACGGTTTGGGTTGGAAGATACCTGAAATATCATCTAATTCCAAGCCCCCCTGCCATGGGCAGGGACACCTTGCACTCCACCAGGCTGTTGAGAGGGTCATGGTCAAATAAGCCATATCTTGGCAGTCCTTTCAGGCAGATAAGGACTGGGATGGAGTGACCTCCAAAATCATCTATTCCACTGGCCTATCTGAGGCTCCAATGAGCAGCATGGCTGCACCAAAGGAAACCAAGACCCATCTCAGAAGTCCTCCACCAGCAATGCTGTCGTGGCATGACTGCCAGCTTCCTCCTGTCCCACTGTGTTCCCATATCTCCTGCCTGTCAATGGCACTTGCCAGACCTCTGCCAGCAGGGGAAGGCAGAACTGAGGGATGTAGCTGTAGGTTGCCTTTCCAGAAAGAAACCATCATGGCACAGAGACCTGATCCAGCTACCCCTCCTTGCCTGAGCTGGGAGAGCACTGGCCCACTGTCATTATGGGAGATGCTCAGCAACCCAAAGAAAAGTTGGGCACATTTGCTGTTGGGAGACAAACCAGTACTTTACAAGATGGATGAAACTCATCCCAAAAATTCTTTTATCTCTTGGCACATGGTGACCAAAGGGAATTAAAATCAAGAGCAGGTGGTTTCATTGGCCTGGCAGAGAAGCTATTAGGGTTCCCTCCAGTCCCTTTGTGACATATTCGCCCAGGCTCCAGGAAGGAAAAAAAGCCACTCATCCTTCAAGGAAATGTGTGCCTCTTTTATTTGCTGCCCTCCCCGAGAAACTCATTCACTCCTTGTCCACCCACACGAGCAGGAATGATGAATGAAAACAAACCACAAACAATTCAGCCTTCCCTTTTCCCTCCCATCCTTCCAGTCAGACGTTTCAGTCCATGCCTTAGCACCCAAATTTTGCCGGTTGCTCATTCCGGTCGTGTGCCTGTGGATCCCTGGCTCGCCGTGCCGCTCACACGCTCCGTTCCTTGGATACGAGCAGCTGCATCCAACACATTCGTCAGCAGCTCCAGCTTTGGGAAGGCTTCACACCACTCGGGGTGGAGGAGACAGGGGGAGCCTGGTTCTGCAGGGCACCACTGCCCACCCTGCCTGGGGCCGGAGGATTCCTCTGGTGAGACTGGCAGAGGTGGACACCAGCAGAGAGCTGGTGATCAGCAGGGCAGCACTTCTTGTCCCCCAGAAGGACTGTCTTGGCCAGGCACTGTGATGTGTCACCAGGAAGGTGACAAATGGGTGCAAAATGGCACCAGCAGGGGCAATGCGTCTTCAGCTCCCAAGCGCTCCAGCCCAGGGAGAGACCCCTCCATCCCAGAGACTCTCCCCAGGACTGGGTTTCTCTGCCAGCCACTCTGATGTTTCCCTCTCTCTTCCCTTCTCTCCACACAACCTCCTTACACCCCCCTGTGTATTAAAGAACTATTGCAGGTATGTCTGTGCACCTCCGAATTCCCTCCGTAGATAAAGTCCCCCCCCATTTTTGCCTGGTTTGTGTATTTTGATGTAAAAATACGCTGAGTGGGTGTGTAACTTATTACATGTGTAGGAAACACAGGGAAGGAGGACTTGAGGTTGCACCACAACAGAGAGGGAGAAGGCTCCTTGTCTGGCTTTGCCCTTGATTCCCTATTTAAATATGATCTGCCACTGTTTAGATAAGGGACCTTCTCCAAATGACTTCTGAGATCCAGGAGACCACTTCTGCAGCAACAAGCTACTGCTTGCAGGCAGCCCATGGCTGGGAAATGCCCTTGATATTACAGAAGTGGTAACTTGTTTAATGGACTCAAATAAATAGGAAAGCCCAGGAGCTCATGTGGCAGCATCTGAGCCATGTACTGAGAGGTGCAGAGACCTTAGGGCAAGGCTAAATATAGGTCTCACAAACCAGAACAATAGAACTTTTACTGAGAAGATAATCAAGCCCTGGAGGAAACTACACAATATAAAGCTTAGATTTAAAATAAATGTGAAATGAGTTGGTGGATTCGGGATCAGTTCCTTGTGGAAAAGTTTTCACGTCAGAAAAATCACTTGATGAAATGCACTTTTTAATTAGCAGTTTCAGCAAGGAGCCAGAGGGACTGAAGGGGTGCTGGAGCCTCATCCCTCACATTGTCACCTTACCCTTTGCAAGGAGTGCTGGGATCAGGAGAGGGGTGGGCTATCCCAGGCTGGAGAGGAGCCCTGTTTGTTCCCCTCGTGACTCCCCATCAGCATGGACTTTGTCAGGAACATCCCAAAGACAACACCCAGGGCAGCAAGTGCTGAATCCTGGCAGGAAATCCACAGCCTGGGCATGGGCACAGAACAGGTGCCAGTTCCCTGCACACCAGTCCCTCTTTCTCTGCCTGCTGGAAGCCAGGCTGGAGCCACCTGGGACTGTCCAAACCAGTTTTCAGGTAGCAAGGTCCTCAATGCAGCATCCCTGCTCAGTGGCCAGGAAAGAAGGTTGGATCCTACCCACCAGGGCACACTGTGGCACTGCCATGTCCTCACCCAGCTCTCCTTCAGCCAGCTAAAGGGATGCAAACTAAAAGAATAAAGACCAAGTTGTTTTTCCTTCTCTTCCCTCTCTCTTTCCTCGCTTCATATCACAATCCTGTGCTTTGGAAATAAATTGTATCTTTATGTCTCCTTTTCTCAATGAGTTAATGGAAATGATTTTTGCTCCAAGGTGGAGCATGAAAGTCTCACTCAGTGCTGAGCATGAGAGCAAGATGCAGGGCCCAGGAGGCACAGAAGCTCCTGTGGGGAGTGATGGGTTGAGTCGGGCTTCTGAGCCCCTCCAAGCATCTGAGCCTCAAGTTTCAATTTTCAGCTCCATTTTCAGCTCCCTCTCCTCCTTGCAAAGTCTGTGCAACAGCAGTGGGAGGTTACAAATAGAGCAAGGCAGCTCATCTGCTGCATCTCGCTCGTGTGATCCGTGGGCACGCACGTGCGTGTGCCGGATCCTCCCTCCACAGGCACTCCGAGACTATCCCAGCGTATCCATGGAGTGGTGGCCACGCGTCTTTCCCGGTCTGCAGCTCCCTCCTCAGCCCTTTGCTGTGCACGTCCTGGCTGGAGCTGAGGGCACAGGCGGCACCACGTGCATCTGCACTGAGATTAACCCTGCAGAGCCGGGGACAACGATTGGTATTTCCTCATCCAGAACTCATCGCCCGGGAAGGCTGCCAGGCCAGCTCTGCCAAGGCAGAGGCTTCAGTGGGAGGCTCTGCTTGCTACAGGAGTGGTGGGGCACAGACAGCACCCCCACTTACCTGCCCCAGGGGATGCTGTCCCTGCCTCTCTGTCCCCTCCTGAAGTGCTGGGGTCACACATACATGCTCGTTTGGTTTAGGGAACGAGAGGAGGGATGATGGGAGGTGGTCTCATTTAGTCAGTTTGAGGTCAGTTTAGGTCTGAGTTAATGGTGGCCAAAAATTACCTGGAGGGCAAGTACAAAGGCAGCAGAGCCAAAGTCTCCTTGGTGGGGCATAACACAGGGCAGCAGCCCTGTAGTGCAGCTTGGGATGCTGAGGGTGGGCATCCAGATGATCTTACCTTTCCTGGGAGGTGGTGTATCCCTAGGAGAGCACACAGCATGGGAGAAGGGGCTCTTCATTGTTGGGCTTCAGTGAGGCTAAGCCCAGTGAGGCTGTGGTCGTCCTGACCTAGTGCTGATAACAGTCATGGTGCCACTACTGGCCAGGACCATTTCAGGGCTCCCATCCCACTACCCTTTCTAGGATCCTGAGACTCTGGGATATATGAGCTCTAACCAGTTTGGCATGGCTGTTTCTGATCCCCCAATTAGGGGGAAAATGCTGGCTTCCTGTGACTCAACATGGAGCACTTAACCCCTTTCCCCTTCCAGGAGTCACCACTTCTTCATGCAAGGAAGCAGTGGGGACGAGAGTGAGGGTCCCAGAGCCACTTCAGAGAAGGGATCCTGCACACCTCTCCTGCTTCCCCAGGCTGGGGATGGCCAGAGAGCCAGCAGGAGCTGTGGCTCTGACCTGGGGAAGAGCAGTCTCTCCCAAGTGCCCTGCCAAGCCTGTTCCTTGGGGACACTCCCTGGGCAGAGTGAGAGGAGGTGGCGTGGGGGGGTCTCTCCAGTTTCAGTGGGAAATACCTGACAGCAAAAGGCTTGATGAAATAGCTGTTTTAGTAAAGCAGAGTAAAAGGAGAAATATCAAATGCAGTAAGTCTTATGCCCCTTCAGAAGCAGGACACCCTGTGTTCCTACAGCATCAGATGGACCCAGGATGGATTTTCCCCCAGTGCCACACATATTCCTCTACCTGGAAAGAAGTTCTTCCCTTTTGGTCCCTCAAGCTCTTACATATCCTTCCTTTTATTCTATCTTATTAAAGCAGCTGTTTTATTATGCCATTTGCTGTCAGGCCTTTCCTACTGAGATGCAGAACTAACCCCCTCTCTCACACCACCCCTCCCAGGTGTGGAACAGGAATTGCCTCGTACATGCTGGAGCCCCTTCCCAGCCCCCAGCACTGCTTTCAGCAGAACAGGGGTCTGTAGCTGCTGTTCTGGCTGCAAGACTGTCCCCAAACTCCCAGTTTGCTAATGGTCCTGTTTTGTAAATAGTTTTCTTTCCCTAACACAGCCTGGGTGCTCCACACACCACAGTCTCTTTCCTGCTCCATCCAGACCTTGAGGGATCCGAGCACTGTGTCTCCCCACATGGTATTTGCTGAGCAGCTGTAAAACAATTAATTGAATTTAATTATTGAGAGGATGTTCGTGTTTCCTGCACGTTTACAAACCATGCTATCTCAGTCACACCAGGGCTGGTCTATAATTCTCTGTTTAATGAGTTCCCAAAATATCCCTGTAAGCAATATCCTCAAACTAGCCTCTGTCTAGGCACACTGTGAGAGGCTTAAAGCACCCTGATGGATCCATGGAGCAGCCTGGCCACAGGGCACTGTTCATATGGGCAAATGTGACCTGAGGAAGCCTCTGGCAAAGCAAACAGGGAGAGAGGCAGCAGCTCTGTCATGTGCCCTGCAAGGGGGAGCTCACTGGTGCTCAGAGGCTGGTCCACACTCCAAGCTAGGACTCTCTGCCTGCTCTGACAAGGGAGGAAGCTGGTGGTTCCCCTCTCTGGAAAGGGAACACCAGGAAAAGGAGAGAGAGTAACTCTCTCCGGTGTTTTGAGGCAACAAGCCTTGGGAGACAGGAGGAGATCCTACTCCCCAGGGCAAAGGGAGATGGGCTCCCTCCTGCCAACATCACCTCCAAGCTTCTCAGCTCCTCTCTGCACCCAAGTGCCCAGCACTGCACTGGTCCAGAGGCACCCAGCAGCCACCCACGGCTGTGCTCCTCAGCCAGAGCTGCCACACAGCCCCCTGGCTCCCCTCTGACAGTGCCCAAATTGCCACACCAGGTATCCAGGTGTCTCCAGTCACTGCCTCCTGCAGCTCCAGGAAAACAAACTGCTCTTTCCCCTTTTCCTTGCAGCCAATTTGCTGCTCAGACAGCTCTGCCCTTCAACCTGCCCCCGGGAAAACCACTTGGGTTCCCAGCGTGGGGTGGGACCTGAGGAAGGCAGAAGGTTCCCCCTGGCCCTCATAGGTCCCTGGTCCTCACCCCAAGGCGTGCAGACCCTTACCAAGGGGCAGAGGAAATGACACGAGAGGCTCATCTCTGGCTGGGCTCTACAAGAGCTTCCAGGGCATGTTTTTGTCCATTTATTTTAGAACTGGGAGGGAGGGGAGTTGGAAGTGTTTAAATTAAGCTCCAGTGCCTCTGCTCTCCTCCAGGTAAGTATTTCTCTATTCCTGGGTCTATGTAGCATCCTTTTAAAGTACTGCTTTGGGCATCAGCTGTGCCTGCAGGGCTGCATTCACTCACACACACAGATGCCCCCAGGATCCAAAAGGCAGGTCCTGAGCTTCTGCAGTGAGCTTACACTGCTAGAACAAGCCTTGAATACATCCATTAGCCTTGTGGTTACATAGGGATAAAGGATTCAAAACCTTTACCAGTAACATCACTGGGTGGGTGCAGGGTGCAGGGGGACCATCAGCTGGATGCAGCAAGAGGTTCCACCACAGGGACATCAGCTCCTCACAACCCAGTAATGGATCTGAGCTCTTGTCTGTTCTGCACGGCCTGATCTGCACGGCTGGAGCTGAATCTTTGTTGTGTGAGCTTCGGGGCAGTTTTCCTTTCAGAGTCAAATCCCACAGAGGATGGGGATGGGGAGCCAGGACTGTGTATGGTGGTTGTGGCTGGGATAGAGTTAATTTTCTTCACAGTAGCTGGGATGGGGCTGTGCTTTGGGTTTGTGCTGAAAATATGGGTGATAATATAGAGATGTTTTTGTTACTGCTGAGCAGGGCTCACACAGAGCCAAGGCCTTTTCTGCTTCTCTGCTTCAGTGAGCAGGTTGGGGGTGCACAAGGAGCTGGAAGGGGACACAGCCAGGACAACTGACCCCAAAAAACCCAAGGGATATCCCAGACCATGCAGTGTCGTGCTCAGCATATAAAGTGGGGAACATTTGGGGTGATGATATTTGTCTTCCCAAGTCACTGTTACACATGATGGAGCCCTGCTGTGCCCGGCTGGATGGCTGAACATCTGCCTGCTCATGGCAAGTGGGGAATGGATTCCTTGTTTTACTTTACTTGTGTGTGCGCAGCTTTTGCTTTCCCTATTAAACTGCCTTTTTCTCAGCCCCTGCTTTTTCTCGCTTTTACCCTTCCAGTTCTCTCCCCCATCCCATCAGAGGGGGGTGAATGAGCAGCTGGTGGTGCTGAGCTGCCCTCTGGGTTAAACCACAGCACTGTGCCACGCTGGCCCCAGCCAGCCCACCCAGCTGAGGACTCACCACGTCCTCTCGGAGTTAGCATCCTGAGAGAGAAACTTCTCTTTTGGGGGGAAAAAACAAAAGCAAAGGCATCCTTTTCTTGGGTGCCAAACTGTGGTTTGTTCCAAATCTCATTTCCAAACTGCAGTTTGTTCTGTATCTCCCTTCTCATCCTCGCACGTGTCGGGGGGGGTTTTGGCCCAAGGTGGGAGCAGTCAGCCCATTTCACCCCAGCTCTGTGAGCAACCTTGCTCCCTGTGGATGGGGTTGGGTTCATTGAGGGACTCGAGAAGGCCAGGACAGACAGTTACTGCCCAGCTCTGCCTCCTGCAGTACCCTGATAAATCCCAGCTGCCCAAAGGGAGTATTTTGGCTGGTACTTGGAGAAGGAAGACATCAGGTGAGGAATGTTGAGAAGGTATGTCTCTAGCAGCAGATCTGGACAATGCCACCAACACTGGGACCCCAGATAAGGGTCTTTATTGGCAGCTTTCTTCTACAGCTTGCTGTGTGTACGAGCACACCTTTGAAAAGCAAGGAGGGATGGAAGTTGGGAGGTTGCCCTGCCTCAGCTTTGGACCCCCAGGGGCTCTAATCTCTACTTCTCCACTAGCTGGAGTGTGGCATTGCACTGGGAACATGCTGGATAGGAGCTGGGAGATGCAGGTTCTCAGGAGGGAGATGGGAAGCAGCGTGTGGAGACAGCAGGAAGACACTCCTGACCAGGAAACATCCCACCACTTGGGACAAAGTGGAAGGGCTGGGAAGTGCTAGAAAGACTCACTGCAGTGATGGTGCCTGAAACAATTGATGGAGAGCCATGGAGAGCCAACAGGACAAATGTCACTATCTCAGCATTCCTGGTGGATGAGCCTGGAGAGCTTGGCCACAGGTATCCCATGGGGCACAAAGGTGCTTTGGGCTGACACCTGGGTACCATCCTGAGTTCACAGGGAGAAAGGATGGGTGAGAGGATGGGTTTGCATGGCTCTCAGTAGGTTGTCTGAATGCTGCAGAAAGCTATTTGGACACAGGGACGTATGAAGGACATTTCCAAAGATTGCAAAAGGTCTACTCCGTGAGTTGAGACTTGCCAACATCCTCACACGATTTTTAAGGAAAGGGAGTTTAAAGTATTCTGGGAAAGAATCACAGTACTCAAGAAGCTGCATCAAGGAGGGACTGGAGTCTTAACCTCAAAAACAGAAGTTACAAATGGCCAGGAAGCTCCCCTGGCTGGAGGAGGTATGGAGGTTTGTCTGTCCCAAGGCACACTCACACCTGGGAGTCTCTAGTGCCAAGACTCCTCTCCACACGGTGTGGAGAGCACTGCCTTCTCCTCTGGGAGCCTGCACTGGCTGGACTGCTCTTGGACATGTCAGTGACCCCCCTTGGTGTGATCCAACAGCTTTTGCAAATTAGTGGCAGGATAAATCAGGTATTCTGGCACAGGAATGGGATGCACCTCTATCAGACAGGGCTGGGAATCCCAGAAAGCTGCAGACAATGCCTGCCAGTGCTTTATAAAGCACACTTCCCAAAAACATGCTTTGGGGGGATGGATTCACAGCCCACAAACCCCAGCATGTCCATAAGCCCAGAAAGAAGAGCAAGACCAGAGAGGATGTGAGCTGCCTTGCTG